>NW_022103919.1:15215240-15241014 GCF_000313985.2 Echinops telfairi | reverse complement strand
AAAAACGTATGGATAATAGCATAAGGAAGCAGTCAGCAAATATGCTTTGACTGTCTCATCAGGAGGGATCCATCACTAAAAGAGGCATCGTGTTGAGGGGAGTCGAGGTCCCATGGGCGGTGGAAGACTCTTGGCGACATGGATTGGCCCTGCAGCCCCAGTGATGGGCCTGCATGTGCCAATGGCTGTGAGGTTACACCTTAAGTCATCACAGACGAGAGAGAAAGCAAGGGACTTCTCTATCAACCAAGAGTCCCAGTGGTGCTGTTAGGTAAGCGTTGGACTGCTTCTCACAAGGTCTATGGTTCAAACCCACGAACTACTCCGATGGAGAAGCGCTATGTGTTCCCATAAAATTTTACAGTCTGAGACTCTGGACAGAGCCATTCTATCACCTCTGCCCTCCGGGGTCACTGTGAGTCAGAATTAAGTCGACAGCAAGGGGTCATAGCATTACTAATGCACAGGCACTATAAGCCTGTACACAAATGCATAAGGCAGTTTGATTCTTATTTGCCCTAAACTGGAGACAATCCAAATGTCTTCCAGGAAACTGTGGCACAGCCACACAATGGAATTAACCACCCAAAGGGGAGGAATTCTTGACACATCCAACAACTTGAATGAGTTTCCAAGGTTTTATGCCGAGTGAAAGAAGACAGTCGCACATGTTTACATTTCAGTTCATGTGTACAATAGTCTGAGAACACGCAGCAATCAGGGCTTGCCAGAAGCTGATGCAGTGGACAAGGTACAGGGTGTTTACTGGAGTGAGGGTTATGATCACACAAATCTATACACATGTTAAACTTCATAGAAGGACACGTAGAAAAAAATGATTTCGTGCATACCTTAAAGAAAATCCTTTTAGAAGAGTGCTTACTCTATGCCAGGCGCTGTGTCATAAGTGGGCAAAATCTATAAATTGGCTCTGTCCTCAGAGTTCCATTGACTCAGACATGAACAGAAACACAAAGTAACTGGTACAAATACATATCTGAAATATGGTAACTGAACAGCGAAAACAGTTACAGGCCTTAGAGAAGAATATCATCTTTAGCTTAAGTAAATAGAAAACACTTCAGGAATAAAGCCAGCAATCCCAACGCCAGGCTCCACAGCAAAGAAAATGAATGGATGACCCATTTCTGAGTTTTATTTGAGCTAAATGAAAATGAATAATGAAAAAAAAAGGTGTATTTACTCTTGGTTTCAAAAGCCAGAGATAATAGTAAGGTGAGCCCTGGTGCACGGTGGTTATAAATTGAGCTATGAACTGCAAGGTCAATAGTTTGAATCTACCAGCTGCTCCATGGGAGAAAGATGTGGATTTTTGTCCTATGAAGATGTATATCCTTGAAAACAGTTCTTCATACTCTCTCTGTAAGGCCACTGCATGGTAACTCAATGGCAGCAGGTGTCTTGTCAGTATGGGGCATTGGTAGTTCTGTGGTAGAATTCCTGCCATCCATTGACTCTGGGTTAATTCCTGGTCAATACACTTCATTGTGAGTTTCCATGACTCGGAAACACCCAGACGAACATGGATTACAACCGAAGGTCCAAAAAAAAGCAAACCTAAATCCTCACAACTGGATTAATACACCACCTCTTGATAAATGGACATAAGGTTACAATTGTCAAGGATGCAGCAGTCAAGAAATGAAACCACCTAGTTCATGGACCAAATCTACTGCAAAAGACCTCTTGAAAGTGTTGTAGAGCAAGGAGGACCCTTGGAGGACCGAGGTGCCCTGACCAACCCATGGTATTTTCAATCACTTCATGTGCAAGTGAAAGTTGGACAACGAATAAGGAAGGCCACAGAAGACACATTTAAATTCTGGTGTTGGCAAAGAATGTTCAAAGTACAAAAGCATCTGTCTGAGGAGAAGTACAGCTATCATGCTCCTTGGATGCCAGGATGGTGAGACGTGGTCTGACATACTTACCATGGGAGATGAGTGCTGGGAGAGGGATCTCACGCTTGGTGAAACAGAGGGTCGGCTGAAAAAGAAGAGCCGTGATGAGATGGATTGATCCAGTAGCTGCAGCCATGGACTCAATTTTCTGGAAGGCGTTAGACTGGGCAGTGTTTCATTCTGTTGGAGATGGGGTCCCTATGAGACAGCACTAGGCCTGACAATGCGCTTATGAAAATCAGCCAATGAAAATTGTATGCATTGTGATGATACAATTTGCAAACAATGAAAATGATACGGCCACCATTTTGTTCTTTTGTGCTTGGGACCATGTGAGTCAAGATAGAGTGATGGCAATTAACAACAACCACCGTCCCAATGGAAGGGATGTAACAGAAAAGGCCCGATCATCCAGCTAGAAGACGAGAACTTTGAGGACAGTCTAAACTAGAGTGCTGGCCATCTAGCAAGGTCCAACTTGGGCACTGGGCAACATACAGAAAAACAACCAACTCATTTTTTCATTTTATGCCCACCAATTTATTTTGCCTAGCAGTCAAGTTTTGGCCTCAATGCAAACATTGGCACAGCTTCATCTTGCCTTGCTACAACTCTTCTTTCTAGAGTTATACTGCCCCTATTCTTCAGCGTATCTCTAATCTTCAAGAACATCCCTTCAGTTATTTTACTGGTCAGATGGTTCCCCAAGAACAGGGGCACAAGTTCCCTTTTGGGCTCCAGGCAATACTGGTGGAAAGGATAGATTTGAGAGACCTGATTATGGAGATAAGATTAACAACTCTGGGTTATAAACTAGATGCTAGTTTTAAGAAGATGGAAAATAATAATTATTTCATAGTTATTAGTGATCATAGTAAATATTTGATAATTTAATGTAAATATTAGTTTGTTTTAGTAGATAATTATAAATTAAACTACTTTTTCTTTACTTAAAAAAAAGCCAGGACAATAAAATGATGCTCTAAATTTACCAACTTAAAAAACCTTTTTTTGTGTTACCATTGTTTTGTTCTTGGCATACGTTTTGAAAGGCAATCAGGTTCCCAGGCTTTGGGCCAAGAAAACCCATTAAACTCCTTGCTATGGAGTCAACGCTAACCCACAGTGACCCTGTAGAGCAGGGTCAAACTTCCCCTGTGAGTTTGTGGGACTGTAGCTCTTTATGAGAGTAGAAAGTCCAGTCTTTCTCCCGTGGAGTGGACGGTGATTTCGAAGCGCTGATCTTGCAGTTAGCAGTCAAATGTGTAACCACTATGCCACCAGTGCTCTTTCACCCAAGAAGGCCCATTTCATCTATAAAGTAGCTAATATAGAGTCATACTGCAAGTGTTGTGTTTGCAACTATTGATCCAGGCAAATTGAGTCTCAATGAAACAGCTAGATAGCAATTACACAGGAGAGCAGCAGATCTCGCCCTTTGGGAGACTGTAGGTTCAGGCAGCAATTTCAAACATTTGGTCCTATTGATTGCTCCACACAGATAGCCAGAGTCCAAAGGCAATAACTGATCCATTGACTTAGAAGCCCTGACTTATAATGTACTCTTGGAAGCAGAACAATATAATGTGTTCCAAAAAGGCACTGAGCTTACATGGAACATCTCTCTACAGTCCCCAAATAACAAACTGGCAGATACTGTGATGCCCTCCCCATATATCTATTCCCTGCTCCTCCTCCTCACTAACCCTCTACCCAAGACCGAACCCAGTGCCATCGAGCTATTCTGATCCATGGCAACCCTAGATAGGATTCTGATGTTTATGGGAATAGGCGGCCTTATCGTTCTTCTGGGCAAGTGGTAGCATTAAACCACCAACTCTGTAGTTAGCAGCCCCACCTCTAACCCACAGGACTCTGATTATGTTTAGGACAGATAGAGTCTCAGTATAACTAACTCCCTCGCAGATACATTTTTGGCCAATGACATTTATGCGGAAACTGCTTGAAGAGAGCTTCCAAAACAGCTGGCAAGAACCTATCTATTGCTTTCCCTTCTTTATCCCTGTCTGGAATGTTATTACAGATGGATGTGTTAGGCAGGGTGCTCTGGAGAAAGAAAACCAGGGCACATGATTACTGTATATACTCATGTATAAGCCGAGCTTTTCGGCACATTTTTAATGCAGTTTTTGTGGTAAAATTAGGTGTCTAGGCTGATATTCAGGTCGGCTTATACTCGAGTATATATGGTGTACATATATATATATACATATATACATATATGGATAGGTTTGTATGCTGAGAAGGAATACAACAGCTAAGTAGACCACACAGCAGTACAGAGGGCTCAGTTCAACTCACTTTCATGGAACAGTTAATATACTGAAGGTCCTTCAACTCACAGACTGCTGGTCCAAGGTCAAGGAAGCAGACAGTGGAATCTGCCCTCGGCAAGACAAGCAGAGTCAGCCCACAGGCAGCGGACACACCAGGGCGGCAACAGCTGGAAGATGAGAAGTTGAGGTGAAGCAGAGGCCAGTAGTTCAAGAGCATAGAGAAGTAGGTCCCTATGGAGCCACAAGTCCTAGTGATGCACAGCATGGCCACCTGATCCCTGGGTTGGTTCAGCCCACGGGTAGCACAGCACATAGTTGAGACAAAGAACTAGCTCAAGCAACAGTATAGTAGTCCAATCACCAGGGAGAAAGAGGAGGAAGCTGGCTTCACAGAGCCATGTATCTTGGGAGACCTCCAACCAAGCTATGACCTGATTAAGCTCCACCCACCGGCTCCTCCAGGAGCCTCGTTGGCACAATAAACCTAACTATCACAATTGAGTTGCAGTTTTGAGTAACTCAGTACATAGTAGAGGTTCAATAAATATGTTAAATGAATAATGTGTCAAATGATGCCACATTTTTCATCATATAGTCCAACTTCTCAGATTATTTGTGCAGCATGCAAATTAAATAAGTATAGTAAAAGACAGAGCCCTGACATGCACTTTATTTTAAACTGTGCAGTCTCCTTTTGTTTGGGTTCAATGACTACCTCTCGGTCTACATACAGGCTTTGCATGAACACTATTGAGTGTTCTAGAATGTTAGCCATGATTTTTTATGATCCACAGTCAAATGTTTACATAGCCAATGGAATATTTATGTAAGGAAAGAACAGAGAAAAGGCAGGTTCAGGGATTTGCATAAGCACAGTCCTAGGTATTTAGTACATTTTTAAAATAATCCTATAAAGCAGGTATGACATCTCTCACTTAACTGATAAAGAAACTAAGCTTAGAGGTCATATTGCAAATAAATGGAAAAGTGAAATGAAAACTCAGGTCTAACTATAAATAATGAACTAAAGCTTTCTACACAGATGAATTTTATAGGGAATAGAATCCCTGCTTTTACCACTTGAAGAGAGGCCTGGTCTAGTTCAACCTAAGTTTTTGGAATGTCCAACATTAAGACTGTTAGCAGGTTACATCAGCTCTGTGGGATTTAGGGAAACTGAAGCATGCCTCTCAATACCTAACAGCAATACTAGAAAAAGGTTAACATGCTTGGCTTTTTAGATAGTTAAGGTTTATTGTGCCAACCTGGCTGATAAACACATGTGGGATTAATTGAAGGGTGGAGAGATAAATGGCTCGGTGAGCCTCGCCTTTCTACAGTTCTCTTGTCTCTTGCTCTCTGATGGTTGGACCAGTGTGTGGCTGCTTTAGCTAGTTCTCTGCCTCAGCTGGCAAGGCTCACATCCTGTGAGACATCCCTGAAGAGAAGCCACGTGGACTTCACCTGATATAGCCCTGGGTGCTGGAGCAGCCATGTGGAAACCCCTGCCAGCGCTAAGATGCTTAAACTGTCACTGGATTCAAAGTCTATCCACTGGTCTGTGATCTTCCTGCATTCTGCATCATTGTGTGTGTTTTGTGAGTTTGAGGAGGACTTTGTAGATCGGTGTTGGACATATGGGCTAAGTCGGACTTGTGGGCTTGGACTGGACTGGGTTGGGATGCTTTCTGAATATACTGTATACTTACCCTATATATAAAACTCTCTTATACATATATGGATTTCTCTGGATTTGTTTCCCTAGTTTACCCAGACTCACACAGCTGTTCACCAAAATGCTGGTGCTTCCACCCCAAGGCATCTTGGAAGAAAGTCTACTTCAGAAAACTCAGCCAATGAAAACCTCATGGAGCCCAGTTATATTTCGGATACACATGGAGTCACCTGAGGTTGAAATTCCAGTGCTAAGTTGGAATAGACTCAACAGCTAGTTTAGAAGGCCCTTCCCAAAGCTATCCAACATCTACTCCGAAACACATCTTAGGTGTTTAATCTGTTCGGTAAAGTAATGTCATGACGCTGCCAACTGAGACTCTCCAACTTCGAGAGGGAGCTTGGTCTGCCACAGCCAGCAGAGCAGAAAAATACCAGCGTCAACACTATTTCCTGGTGGTCAGTGAGGAAGTCCACCTTCTTCATGTTACCCTTCAGGATAAGTTTCCCTTATTGTCATTTCTTCAGGGAATTCCCTGACTTTGTATATAATTATTTACTCCTCAGATAGCCATTCATTTATGCAACCATTGTTGAGGCTCTGCTCTTCATAAGACAGTATACACGAGGAACATAGTTTGTAAACTATCAAACAAAACAGTAGGGAAGAAAGAAGGAGATGGAGAAAAGAAAGAACAAACGAATATAAGAAGCTACCACGTTAGATCAGTGCACTAAAGAAAATAATCAGCGTTCAAACAGAGAATAGCAGGTGACATTAAAACCCATCCTTGAAGAGTGAGGAGTCAGCTGAGGCAAGAACAGAGAAGGTCACCCTGGCACTTTAGGGAAGAAGAAGAGGGTATACAGAGGACCTGAAACGGGATACACCTGGCATGCTCATGAAACTGAGGGAAGGTCAATGGCAGACACCTTCTCAGGAAGGACCAGCAAGACATGGATTTAGCGAAGTCATTGGCCCATGGTTGGATGTCTGAATGTTTTCCAAGAGCCAAAGGAAACAATTAAGTCTTTTAAGGTGCAGCATGATTTAATCTATTATAAAAGATCAAATAATAACTTATCTCTAAAATGACTCCTAAAACATTTTTGAGTGGGAATAAGGACAAAATTTTCATGGATTTTATAAAATAGGGAATTAGAAAAGAACAGATGATAAAAGAATCCCTGAAGATGTAAGTATTGGTGGTTTTCCGTACAATAGAGATGGTTGAAATAAGAAATGGCAATGCCATATAGAGAGATGGATAGGAAAATTTTATACTATTGGACCTATGTAATATTACTGCTTTAAACACTAAACCCCAGTTGTACCCAACAGAAGAAATTCACTACTATTCTGAACACGATGAGCTTATTCCCAATGGTATGAATTTAAACGAAACCACCATTAATATTGCCATGAAAAATAAGCGCAAACCACCAAGACACAGAAGACCCATCAGTGAAGACTGAGGAATGAAAAGACCTTGTACTCTTATTCATCTGAAGCCTTTACAAAGTTTTCGGGGCTCTTCCTTCGAAGGAAAGCAAAATATCCCAAATATTCACTGGGACATTACCTAATGACTATAGATTCATTCTTAAGATTCTTCAGTGGGGCAAATCAACAATGCTCTTCCACCTACACTAAGTAAAACCGTTTAGTAGATCTAGTTTTTATTCTTCAACTAAAAAAAGACAAAAGGTCAATGAGAATATTTGCCGATCGATGAAACAGGAAGCACAGGCAACACGGACACTTTTGTGACTTCGGTCTACTCCGTGGGGTTAAGCGGTCTTCCTATTGTAGTAACGAAGACATCATCCACAGTGGACAGAGAGAGGGAGCACCCAGGGTCATGGATGCTGGGAAGGCTCTCTACCTCATTGCTTGGGAAGTTGAATTAAAAGAATAGAATGCATGACCTGGCAAAAAGATTGGACCGAATCGTTTCAACTATGGTCTATGTAGGTTGAGTAACAAGGAATAGCCATGCAAGAAGAATACACTCCCTCCTCTCAAATGCCATTTTGGTTAGTGTTTTGATTTCTTTTCATATTCATCCTTAAGCAGTAAATTAACATTTGTTTTGGGGAAAAAAGTTAATTTAATTATACCCTTTCATTCCCCTGTGTCTGACTAAATTGTGGCTGGAAAAAGAAGAAAGTTGGGAGGAAGCTGCATGTCAAGTTTTTGGAAAAGTCACTAACGGGAAAAGCACCCGTCATCGCAGTGATCGCTCACACAGGAGCATGCTCTCGAAAGCACCAGCCATGCCAGCTATCTCAGACCCTTTGCCTCTTGATCGCTCACTGGTGATCGGTTCTCTCCCTAACTTATTAAAAACAAGTGACTGCTGGGCCCTGAACGCTATTTGTTTTTCAAAGGACTGTTCGAAGTCAAAATATAATAATGATTTATATTCAAAGTCATATTTTTTCCAAGAAAACTCTTTTTAAAATATATTTTTTAACGGTTGTTGTCGTTGCCAAGTGGGCTTTCAGAGATTGCATGCACGCATGGCGGAATAGAACCGTGCACCACAGGGTCTCCAGTGAGCGATTTGGGGAAAGTAGATCCTTGCAAACTTTCCTCTGAGGAAGGAGCCTCCGCAAAGCCTCAAACCTCCTGGCTTTGGGTTAGCACCCAAGCATGTGAGCGAGGTGCACCCCTCAGTAGCTCCTAACACTTCCCAGTGGGAGATGAGTGCTAAATAGTTAGAGACCGCAGTGTTACTTAATTAACTTACCTAACGCTGCAGAAGAAACTACTGCTGCTGATGAGAGAGGATGGGCACCATTTCTAGGTTTCAAAGAGAAAATATACTCACCTATGCAAGTGGTGGTCAAGAAATAAATAATGCGTGAAAAGCATATGACTTAGAAAAGAGTAGTAATTCCATGGCAGAACTTGACATTCCTTAAAATCCTCTCTCACTAAACTATACAGAACAAAACCAAACCCCACTGCCATCAAGATGATTGATCAGGATAGAACTGCCCCTGTGGGTTTCTAAGACTGTAACTCTTTACAGTGTAGACAGACTAGTATTTCTCTCTCAGAGATGCTTGTGGTTTAGAACCTCTGACCTTGCCATTGGCAGCCCATTGTGTAACCACTATGTCACCAGGGCTTCTCAAATTCTGAAGTTGAAGACCCTGTATGTTCTAGTTTCGTGAGAGCGTGCATCTGATCCCAGCTCTGAGAGTCAGTGGGGGTCTTTATACATCACGCTGCTGGAGTGGAGGCGCATCGGCTCTGGGATGAGGTGAACTGAGCTAGAAAGTTGAAAGGGGAGTTATACTGGGTGATAATATGAGGTTCCCAAAATTCGGATCTTCCATGGAAGTCTTCTAAAAACTTGCGACCGCAAGGCCACCTTGCACTCACAATGGAGATGCCAACACCTCCTGCTTCTCATTGCAGAGACTGGGCAAAGGGCCCGAGAGCCTGGTAATGATGGGTGAAGGGCTGCTGGGCAGGCCTTCCCTGGTGTCACTTGACACAGCCTGTCTACTAAGAGTTTTTCAGGTGTGGATTTCTCTGAAGCCATTTCCAGTCTCAGACAAGCCCTGGTTTGGGCTGATTCTTCAAACCAGCTTGCATCTAAGCAGCACTTGTTTGCATATTTTAACACTTAGTCTTCATATAAGGAGACATTTGTGTGTGTGTGTGTGCAGGAGGTAAAGGTTTGTTTTAAAGCTTCTCTGCTGAAATGGAGAATGATTAAATGTCCAACTCAGTTTGTACTTTTTTACCTTCTGGTTTAGCATTAGTGAGGATTATCTGATACTTGATTGCTAAATGTCTTAGCTTCGCTATCTTTCCTTCATAACACTGTGAGAGTACATTCTCACAGCTTTGGCATTTTAGGGAAAGGATATGAAATTGAAAAGCTTATCACTTTGAATTTTTTTGGTTTTTGTTTTGATTTATAATAGTTTTATTGGCACATGATTTACATATCATACAATTCAATCGTTCAATCATAGAGCTTCTCATTTGGATTATATGAATGGGTTCCATTTTAAAGTCAGGTAGGAAAAAATAAAGTCAGGTGGGAATGAGCTAATACCAAAAACTCTTTTAATTTAAAATCATCACATGCCAATTATTGGACATGTGGGTTTTTAAACTCCTCAGTGGCAAAATCATTCGCCCTGCTTGACCTTTGAATTATTTTAATAATAATTGAAGTAACAACCAGGTCTTTTCTAATCATATAACTTTCTGTAGCTTACAAAAAAGTAAACATTTTAAGAAACGTTAACAAATGCAAACACATCTAAGTGAATGGAAATGTTGGTGCCTTCCACTCATTTAAAAAATATTTTAAGAAAAAAAAATATTTTAAGAAATCTCATTTCTCACAGTAATGGCGATGCTTTTGAAAAACATTTGCTAACAATCCTTCATGTGCACCCACATGACACATTTGCTTGTATTGAAAATGTCCTCATTGATCCTGGTGTTTATATTGTTAGCTGCCTTTGAATCATTGTTGTGATCCATGTGGTCCTCATTGGCTAGTTCTCAAAAGCGGATCACCAAGTCTTTCTCGTTAGTCCGTCTTAGTCTGGGAGCTTGTCAGATGCCTGTATTGCATCATAGCAATGTACAAGTCTGCCAATGAGCCACCAGCACAGGTAGGTATAAATAGGTTACTTGGTGGATATAGATGAGTATAAACCCTTCAAACCCAAACCCATTTAATCTATCTGTCTCATAGAGGCCTTGTAGGACAGAATAGAACTATTTCAGTGTTTCCAAGGCAGTACACCTTTATAGAAGCAGAGTGTTGCTCACAGACCAGCTGATGGGGTTGAACTGCCAACCTCTTAAGATTAACTTTAATCCACTGTGGCACCAAAGCACCTTCTGATAAGATTATAAAGACAAAACAAAATTAAAACAAATCCATTGCCATCAAGTCAATGTTGACTCATAGACCACTTGTGGGTTTTTGAGACTCTAACTGTTTATGGGAGTAGGAAGCCCAGGCTTTCTCCTGAGGAGTTGCTGGGGGTTTCAAACTGCTGAACATGCGATGGCACCCCAGCGCATAACCCCTACACCACCAGGGCTCCTTCAGCCAACAATAATCGAGCAATTACTGAGTCCGGCACCATTCTGGGTCCAGTAATCTTTTGATCTAGGCAGCAGATACCACCTCTTCTCCCATGTTACAGATAAGGAATCTGAATGCCAAGGTAACTTGCTCAAGGTCCCAAAGCAAGAAGCAGTAAAGCTAGACTTGATCCAGAGAGTCTGAATCCAAATGGCCACTTGTTGAAACCATTGTATTTCATATCAGACTGGCCATGATTTAGAAAGCTCACCATTGCTCCTTGGTTGTTCAACCTCTTTCTTCCTTTGCTCTAAGACTATTTTCATAATTCTTTGAAACTACACAAGAAGCATGAAGAAACTGCTGAAGTTAACCATGTAAACACAGGGTAAGGTAAACCAGTACCCATTTTCCATCTATTTGATTATATCTGATTATAATTGATGGTGATCCCAGGTGTATCATTGGGTTTTCAGTGGCTGGTTTTTCAGAAATAGAGAATCAGGCCTTTCTTCCAAGGCACCGGTGGGTGAACTCAAATCTCCAACATTTGTGGTTAGCAGCTGAGTGTAGTAACCCCATCACACCACCCAGTGATGGCCAGAGTAAGGTGGAATGGCTGCTAATTCAGATGTTCCTTCTTAAATACTTAACAATGTTCTAATGGTGTATAGTAGGGAGTTTTGGAAACTTAGGGGTAAGACCTGCTTCATTAAATCATATGCCAGTATTATTAGGAGCCAAAAACATTTGTTAAATGTTGAGGGGGAGAGCACTTTTTCAAGATCCTTTATAAAAGTCTCAGGTTACTCCAACTTGTTTGGTTAGCAAACGTTGCTATTGCTGTTGGGTGCTGTGGTTTCCAACTCATAACATCCCTCCGTACAGCAGGACGATGCACACCCAGCCCTGTGCGAGCCTCACATCGTTCTGATGGTTAAGCCAACTACTGCAGCCACTGTGTCAATCCTCTTATTGAACAGCTTCCTCGGTTTCACTGGCCCTCGACTTTACCAAGCATATCCTTCTCCAGGGACTGGTCTCTCCTGATAACATGACCAAAGTACATGAGATGAAGTCTTGCCATCCTTGCTTCTAAGGAGCTTTCTGGTTGTACTTCTTGCAAGACAGATTCGTTTGTTCTTTTGACAGTCCATGATACTTTCAGTATTTTTCATCAGCACCATCATGCAAATGTATGTATTCCTCTTTGGTCTTCCTTCTTTAATGTCCACCCTTCACACGTGTATGAGGCAATTGAAAGGACTTGATTTATTAGTTGCCTCAATCCAGGGCTTGACTTGAACAGCTGCAGCCCTGGCTGTACATTTTTCTCGGAGAATATGGACAGTGTCACTCGACAAGTATCAATTGACAGGTGTGCATGGGCTTGGGAGTCAGCGAGACCTGCACTACCGGTTATGTGAACATGAGCTAGGTAAACTCAACTTCCAATCTCAGCTTCTCTGTAAAAAGATGGGGGTGTTAATGTTCACGACTTAGGGTTTTTGTAAAAATCAAATGACATCATGCTTGTGAAATTGACTAGACCAGGAACTAGAAGAGCAGGCATATAATAAATGGTAGTTTTATTTAATTTTATGTCATTTCAAAGGAGGGGCAGATGTAAAATCTGTTGTCAAGAAATAAGAGGATGGAAACCATACATTTGTGGCCTGCAACTTTTTCTTTCCCTTAACTGTCTACCAGAGGAGCTATGTTTGCAGCTAAAAAAGAGATGGCAAAATCGTACTACAATATGAGCTTTTGCTGCCAACACCGCAACTTTCAGTAATCAAGCAATTATCTTATGCATAACACATGGCCGCTCTGTGGATTACTGCTAGAACTTGTCTCTAATATGAAAATCAAGAGCTTGATTTTTAAAATATATTTTCCTAATATAAAAGTCCATATCCACAGGGAAATGCTGATGCTCAGATGGAAATGCCGGGTTCTGCAGCCTATCAGAAAAGAAATGCTCATTTATTACCCCAAGGGATAGTGTTCAGAGTCAGTTAAGTCAAGTACATCAGGAATTCTACACACTAAAAAATGTATGAAAAGGCTTATATGAAGAAATCCCATTTCAGCCATCTAAAATCACCGGTGACTGCACCCCCAGCATTTTGTTTGTTTTTAAGATTAAAAAAAAAATAGGACTGCCACTCCTTTGCTCAACACTTCCCTTTGAGTAATAACACAGCGAATCTAGTACATCCAAAGGAGCCGGGCGAGCTCACGGAAGAAATATGGAAGCCGATAGCTGCCATGCACAACACAGGCCAGGAACAAAAATGAGCAATACTCAGGCCCAGAAGGCAACAAGGATGGGGAACCAAGAAGCGCCGTTGCCTGAAGCGACCAGGCAATGACCCACTTCTCAAGTAGCAGGGATGCATTTCCTAACTAAAGGAAGCAGAGGCTGGGAGCTCCGGTGACAGCAAAAGGTCTGGTCACTTCCAGAACCGATGTGAACTCTCCTTTGCACTTTGTAAACTCGCTGCTGCAGCAGAGTGGGAACCGTGGTGAGTTCCTAGAACCAACTGGTGTTGCTGAGTTCAGCATTAGTCTCTGAAAAAGCTCAGCTCATTTGGCACCAGGAAAAGCTGAGTACGCAAAAAAAAAAAAAAGCCGAGTAAGCAAGAAGCAAGCATGAACTTTCCCATGAAGTTTTAACCACAACTTAATGAGTGGCCCTGCCCTATTCCATCCAAATCTCAGGCAGATCCCTACGTCTTGACCCTACCTCAAAACACTGAAGCCAGCCAGATGTTCCACCTTCAAATTTAATAGTTACATGCAATGGCAATGAGGTTCTTGTTTTATTCTCAAGTTCTTCGATAACAGATCTCCATCAGGCCCATGATACTTTCATGAAAATGATCTATACTCACATAAACAGTACTATTTCTGTTCATATTAAAAACTAAGAGGGCTTAAATTACCCTGGACTCAAATTATCCTAGGCCCCAAATACATATGAACAAGGTCGCCAGAAGCGTTTTGTAGGGCCCAAGCGCCTTTGAGAGAATGAACCCTTGTTGACTCTTTATAAACGCCACACTCACTGCCAGGAGCCACTGCTGGGTCATAGCGACCCCTGTGGGTTTCTGAGACTGTAACTGTCTACAGGAGGAGAAAGCCCAGTCTTTCTCACCCGGAGCTGCTGGTGGTTTTGAGCTGCTGACCATGCATGCATATGGCAGCCTGACTCATAACCACACCACTATCAGAGTTCCTTAAGATTCTATTATAGGAAGAGTTCATATTTTAACCAGCATTTCATACTCCTATTCTATGCTTAATAAGCGAGAAACATTTAGTTCAAATCCATAGTTATTTAAAAAATAAAAAGCCACCTTCTCTTAGTTACGGATTGTGTGTTCCTGTTTGTTGAGTCACTCCGGGTACAGCTTGCTTGTCTACTAAAATCTAGTTGCAGCACTCGGAAGCTCTTGAACAGGATTCTAGGGGAACGGATCCTTGCTCAGGGAACTTGCAGAAAGGAAAACTGAGCAGTCACCGATAGAACAAACTTAGAGAAGCAGTTACCATACATACTCATGGATAAGGCGAATTTTTCAGCCCATTTTTTTTAATTTAAAGGAGAAACTTATTGGGTCGTGAAAGGTTAACATAATAGGCTTTTCAGGGGTTGGGACCAGAGGCAAAAATGCAGTTGGCTATCGCCCAAATGGACATGCTGCATGCAGTGCAGGACTACGTTGGAATAAGCTGTCAGAGAAAGCCCAGGGTCTCACCTCGGGGTACAAACCAATGATCAGGGCATGGGCAGAGTGACTGTGAGGGCCATCATCTGAGAGCTGAGCCCAGAGACGCAGTGGGGTACAGGGCAAGGATGCAGTCCAGGCTGTGCTGTCCAGGTGTCGGCGTGCAGGCTGCTCAGCCAGGGAGCCACAGCAGCATCAGGACCAGGCTGAACAGGAGGGGCCCGTGGCCCAGGCTCAGCCCGACTCATGGCCTCAGCATAGAACCTCACCACCTCCTCCATGGGGTTGCCCTGAGCCGGGTCAAGCCACATCTGGATACAGCGGCCACTGCCTGGGCTGTAGTTGATGACCTTGTAGGCGTGATCCCAAACGCGCTCACACAGGGCGGCAGGTGTGGGAAAGTAGAACTCAGATGTGTGGCAGGCGGCCTTGACCGGGCACTCATTAATGCCTGAGGTCCAGTTCCAGCCTTTCTGCCAGTTGGTCTTGCAGGTGTCAGAGGTGCGACAGTCCTCTCTGCACAAGGGCGCTTCCAGGAAAAGCTCTTTGCGCCATCTCTGGTCCACCTGCTGGATGCAGGGCCCCAGGCTGGGGGAGCACTGGAAGAGACAGCTGTCTTGGTTGAAGCGGGCTTGCACTTGGGCTCCATCGTGCTGAAGCGGCTCCAGTTGGATCTGTGGAGGACAGAGGCCTCCTTGTGCAGCTCCTGGCTGGTGTTCGCCAAGCAGCAGGCGTTCTTCCAGGGAGTGCAGGTCATGCCACTTGTCCCCAGGGCCTGGCTCTTCCTTGTCAGCACATTTTTTATGCAGTTTTTGGGGTAAACTTAGGTGCCTCGGCTGATATTCGGGTCGGCTTAAACTTGAGTATATAGGTATTCATTTCCTGAGCTAGCTCACTTTTTCCTTCAAACATTTCCTTCTTTTCCCCAATAAATGTGGGGGAGAGGTGCACGGGGGTGTTTATGTTTAATAGCATTTAAGTCTTCTTGCAAAACATACTTCTGGAAGCACGATCTAGAATTTAGACAAATTCCAAGACACACCATTGCCAACTGTGGTAGTTACATAATTTCATGCCAACTTGAAGATATATGAAAGTATGGGCTGGCACTTAAGTTGCCAGTCAGGTCAAAACCTGAGGGAGCCTCCTTGTTGGTATGACCCTCTTCCTAGCAAGATCCTGCTTCTCTCTCCCTTCACCTTCCTGCGGCTGACCCTGATTGCTACCAGCGTCCTGGAGATGTTACAGCCGCCATTGGATCCACACAACTTTGCACCTACCAATCTGTAATATTCCTGCATTCTGTATCATTGCATGGGGCCACACGAGTCTGCAGAGGGACTTAGGGCTCGTATCGAACTTAGGGGCTTGAGTTAGACTGAGCTGGAATGTATTCTTGATAAATAAAAACATTTATTGATTTAAAGCTCTATCTTATATATATAGATGAGTGTCTTTGGATTTGTTTCTGTAATCAACCCATCTGCACACATCAATATTATCAGTAAAGAGATACAAAATTAAAACCTCAACTTAAACATCATGTTGGTATTCGGGAGGGCTTCCTGGAACGCCGGTTGATGTTTTAGCCAAAGGGTCCGGAGCATCATGGGCTAGACTCATGCTTTGAGAATGCAAATTCTATCATCAAGAATGAAAATTGAATATGCAAAAACACTCAAGGCTCCTGATTACTTCATGTGGAAACTCTGGCCTCTTCATGGCAAGGAAGCCAATCTCTTAACTTTCCATGCTTTGATGGGTTAGCCATGTCTTCGTACTAAATATAACCTCGAAGGTAAGTCTGAAAGTCTTATAATAATTATTAAAGTTATATATTTTCTTAGAAATGTATTTTCCCAATGACTACTATTTTGACTGTTATCAAAGCAGAAACTGGAACAAAATTTGGCTATTTTGAGTCTTGTGTGACAGATTTAAATAACAAAAAAATCAATCTTTACCTGAATTTAAACATGATAGCTTTATTTATTGACCAGCAATGACAAATAACACAAAAACAGACAAACAGAATAAAATCTCTTAAAATGTTTATTTTCGTCAGAATAGCTGACGATTTTCTTTTAAGTATTTTGGTTTATTATTATTCCAAGCATTCCGCAGCCCCACCCCACCCCTGGAAAAACCCATTCAAAGTATCTCAGTTCTTGAGGTAAAGAACTTAAAATAAAACAAAACAAAAAGACATCCTGACTTCTTTTTAAAGAAAAAAAAATTCAGAAAATTCCTTTAGCATGATAAATAGAAATAATCTCTTCTCATCTACTCTGGTGAACATAAATGTACTTTATACAGCAACGTATCCAGTCCCCAGTTGAGAAATCAAAGGTGAGAACTGCACACATGTTCTATTCCAACACAGTGCAATACTGCCATGTGCATATATGTTTATTTTTTTAAAAAGTTACCAACACTCTTCTGGCAAAGACAAGACTTTTGGAATGGCAAAAGCAACATAAGTTTTAGATCTGAAAGCTATGGGAGGGAATTAATCGGAGTCTTCGTCATCAAGATAGTCCTCAGCATTGCTTAATGTCCGAACTGCATCTAAAAGGGGCAGAGAGAAGAGGACAAAGAGGGAAATTATAAAATCTGTTTGCATATTTCCCCACCATCACCACCACTTTTAAAACATGACAATTCAAACACATTGAATCTTCCCTCTGACCCAGGGATTGTACTCTCCCTAGGATCTTCTCCTACTTTTGCCTGCCCAGTGTCTGGTGACATCGTACCTAACATCCATTTGCCTACATGTTTCTCAGATGCACAGAAAAGCAAAGACCACGGGGCTAGGGCACCATGACCCTATCTCCATAGCGTCCATACTGGAAGTAACGGCTGCACCAAAATAGCCAGTGTGGCACTGCTTGCTTCACGCTTGCTGTCAACACTGTGCTTGCAACCTCCTCTCTGCCTGGGACAAGGACACTCATGGCATCCTCGGTCCATGGACTCTGCCTTACCCGAAGGCAAGGTCACTGGGCAGAAAGGTAACTGATAAGGGGAAAAGGAAAAGAAAGAGAGTGAAGACAAAGGCGCTTCCGCTTTATTTTAGAAAACACTGTTAAGTAAAATGAAAGTAAGAGCCGGCAATGAAAAGGAGAAAAAAGTAAAATGGAAATAACCAAACCCTACTAAATGTTAAAATCAACTTTAAACAAGACTCAAAAGGGAGGCAACTTCTCCTTAACTGCTTACTAATTCAATTGTCTGGCCAAATTCCCATAGGAAAAAGTTGTCCCCGGTAGAATTATGAGAGGGAGAGTGGGAATGGAAACTCAGGCGCATTTTTTAAGCTACAAACGAACTCAATGTCATCAGGTTAATTCTGACTCATAGTGACCTTGTTGGACAGAATAAAATGACTCCATAGGGTTCCCAAAACTATACATCTTAATGGAAACACATACCCTCCTCGTCTCTCTCTGGTGGAGAGATTGGTGGGTTTGAGTGGGAGACCTTTTAGTTCATAGCACAACTAACTCACTGTGCCACCAGGTGGGCATGTGGTTCGAGCTCCAAAAATGTATGTGATCGTCCCTAGATCACGGTCTGCAAGGATTCTATCTCTGTGGTTCATTGGGGACCTGATACCAGTTCTGGGTATAAACTAAGAAAGTGTTAAAACAAAACAAAAAACATGAAATATAAAATATGAATATAGAGCCTCTTGCTATACCATAAAGCAAAACTTCTACCAAAGACTACGAGGATAACATTAAATGTTCAGGACCTAATCTAAAGAAGCTGCTGCGGGCCCCAAACAGGTATCGGTAGACACTAAGCAGAATGAATCAGAACACACCAGATGTTTCGATGTGCACCAAAGAAGCACTCCACTGGAGAGTGATGGGGAGCCAGCTCATTATTTGGAAAACATTTTAAATAAGGGGAAATATGTATCATGCTCGTGCTCCATAAAACATTCTCTGCATAACCAAACAAATGTGGAACATGTTTTCTCAGCTAAAACTGAGAAAGAAGTGTTAGAATTAGAATATCCCCATTTTGCAATGATTCTTGGGATCAGTGATCCAGACGATGGCCATGAATGTATCCTCACATCATAAGAAGAGTGGCAACCAAATATTAAGTGCCACAGATGGAAGAACACAATTTTCTATATCATGCATTCTTCCCTCGACCCTAACGTCGCTAACAGACAAGATAAGAAACGTGAATCTGGTCAGGCCTCCTTATCGAACACCGAATGTTAGAAGACCCAGAAGGCAGAGGAATATGATGAGCAACATCTGGGAAACGTAGTTCACTGACTTTGGGAAATGATAGTTCGAATGACCCAGTTTCTTTCATAGTAAATGACAAAGTGTAAAGGGTTAGAGTAGCGGGAATCGTTGAGTTATAAAGAAAAGAAAACATAGTGACATTGTGGACTAGTCACAAACTGACCTGTCTGAACCCCGATTGAAACGACAAAGAAGCTCTCACGTGCAATGGCCAAGTGCTGCGCAATCCGAACGCACCTGTGACTGAGGGAGAACTAACTTGGAATCTGCTCCCGTGAAGCTCCCGTCTAGGAAACCCACTGGGACAGCTCTACTCTGTCAGATCGGGTCAACACGAGTTAAAACGAATTCAGCATACAACTCAGACAACCAACGAGTGTGTAATAAAAGAGCAAACAGATATGAGAAAACGGAGAAATGTGGACAATGAATAACCCTATCTGGTGTGGGGAATAATTCACGTTAAATTTCAGGTATGTTGATGATATTATAGTTCTCTTTCTCCTCTAGTCTAAGAGTTTGTAATGAATAGAAGTTTTACAAAATGATCGTTTGTAAAAAGGCAAATAAATGTGAAATTGAAATGATTTGGCTTTACACCAAAGAAAGGAAGAAAGAAGCGTACGTGGTGGAAGCTGGAACAGAGGCCAGCTCCACGACTGGCGGTGACTTGGTGGGAAAAAGCAGCTTTTCAAGCGAAAATTGGAAATAAAAATAACAAAGCATTTTGTCTTTCTACTGCCCCATCACAACCCTGTGGATAGGCTTATCTGAAATATCCTTTTTTCTTTGACTGGTTACTTCTGCTTTTTATTTTAATCTTTTTGCTCTTGTTAAAAGGGAAACACAGCTGGCCGTAGTGCAATTTCTGAAAGAAAATCAAGAAATCAGAAGTGAGCTGAGCAGATAAATGTCTTCTCATTCCTTCAGCCACTGGACTACTCGGAGGCAGTTTCTCTGGAAACTTCCCACATGGTCAGGTGTGTCAAGTGGCCCACTGTATGTCTCAGCTCATCTGGTGGGCATGGCTAGCAGGGTAACTACACTCCTGATGCGGACTCATAATGGCCCTATAGGACAGAGTAGACTTGCCCATAGGGCTTTTCAAGACGATAACTCTTCACAGGAGTAGAGAGCCTGATCAAAGAACAAAAAATCATATCATTGTGAGTGAAGGGGAGTACGGAGTGGGGACCCAGAGCCTATGTGGCGGCAACTGGACATCCCCTTACAGAAGGGTCGCAGGGAGGAGACGAGCTAGTCGGGGTGCACTATAGCACTGATGAAACATACAACTTTCCTCTTGATCTTTAATGCTTCCTTCCCCTAACTCCCTGCTCCCCCCCACTATCGTGATCCCAATTCTACCTTACAAATCAGGCTAGACCAGAGGATGTACACTGGTACAGATAGGAACTGGAAACACAGGGAATCCAGGACGGATGATCCCTTCAGGACCAGGGCTGAGAGTGGCGATACTGGGAGGGTGGAGTGAGGATGGGGTAGGAAGGGGGAACTGATTACAGGGATCTATACATAACCTCCTCCCTGGGGGACGGAAAACATAAAAGTGGGTGAAGGGAGACTTGAGACAGTGTAAGATATGACAAAATAATAATAATTTATAAATTATCAAGGGTTCATGACGGAAGTGGGGTGGGGAGGGAGAGGAAAATTGAGGAGCTGATACCAAGAGCTCAAGTAGAAAGCAAATGCTATAAGAATGACAGCAACAAATTTACAAATGTGCTTGACACAGTGGATGTATGTACTGTATAGGTTGTGGTAAGAGTTGTATGCGCCCCCAATAGCATGATTAAAAAATAGAAGTCTGTCTTTCTCCGTGGAAGCGGCTGGTGGTTTTAAACTGCTGACCTTGCAGTTAGCAGCCCAATGTGTAACCACTATGCCCCCAGGGCCGTACAACCATCTGATTTAATGAATTGGTTTTCTAGTCAGTAGGCAGGTGGTGTGAACAGAGGAAAGATATTTGGTTCTACAAAGACTGTAGAAAGGTGAGGAGAAAGGTTTGCTGACTGCCTCCTACAGCTCCTCTGTTCATGTGTGGACTTCTGGGCGCTCTCTGGGGTTGGCAGAACTTTGGCATTTCCCTTGCAATCACGACCAAGCCCACAGTTCATAGGCATGACATGGAAACGCTTCACCTCATACAACACCATACAGCTACAGGAAATCAGAGGCCCAGAGAGGAAGTTGGGCCACAATCCTACTTCCTGGCCTCACCAAGGCAGCGAAGCAGAGGAGGCAGAAGTCTTGTAAGTCTCTCTCCCACACGACTACAAATATGGAGTCTAAGGCCGGTGAGGAGCGGCAGCTTAACTGAAAGATAGTCCCTCCGTGGAACCTATGTGAGTAACTCCTTCTAAGAAAGGTGGGTTCTATCTTTTAACGTTCATGGCCAAAATGATGAAGGGATCCCCTGTTGATTACTGGTAACAGAAGATGAAGGGGGGAAAAGTTACGGGAACGGGGGTGGGGGGCAGTTACTGTAGACAATTTTGGGAATCTTCACCAGAAAGAAAGATCATTCACTGTTTTTAAGTAACTAAAGCAGGTAACCAAGGCACTGCTTTTATTGTGTTACTTCTTCTAGGAATGGAGTGTGAGCAGCATTAACATCACTTATTCGGACACAACATTGAGAAGACATACCCGAGGGAGAATTATGTTTTCTAGGGGTTCAAAAATAGATGGGGATTCAATTAAAATGATAATATCAGAGAAGTAATCAGGATCGCATTAGAATGATTTTGAGAACTCTGAAAGTATAGTACCCTCCAGTTAAAATGGAAGTAAATGTACTTAGCCTGAGCGGACGTTTGTTTTATAAAAAGTTTGGAATGAAGGGTAGTGATGCACAAGACCTGCCCAAATTCATCCTTCATTGTGCTTACATACTTTGCTTCTAGAAAAGGGTTGTTAGAAAAAGGATCCATTGTTGATGTATACTTCAAAGTCCTATTAGTAATAGAGTAACAACAACAACAAAGAACAACCTGCCGTCCGGTTTATTATGACTCCTGGTGACCCTATAGGACAGGGCAGGCCTGCCCCTGTAGGCTTCCAAGACTGTGATTCTTTATGGTGCTAGAAAGTGACGGACACGAAGGACCATTTAATGAAAGGGGGAAAGGGGACTGAATGTCCCCTGCCACCACACCTTCTTCCACTGTTCTTTGTTCTGCCCTCGTTGGCTGGTCTTGGGCAAGGAAGCAAGTCATGAATGGGAAGGGGGTAATGGACAGGTATGTGGACAGAACAAGAAAGCAAAGTTCAAGGCACCCTCTCCTGAATTTCCTTCAGGGATCACCAAATGGGATGAATGAATCCATTAGGGTCATATTCAATAGGCGATATCTTGAAGAATTTCTAGCTTAGACCTGAAGATCAAATCAACAGCCAGCCTCTGAACTGTAATCATGAATGGCCTAAGTGTTTAACAGTTTTTCTTTCAAAACAATTGTATAAATTTTCCACTTTTTCACATTTATTCTTCTGTTATCAGTAGGTATTTTTGTCATTTAGAATGTACACCTAAATGGGATAATTTATGGGGAAAATTTATGGGAAATAACTTATGGGAAAAGTATGAGCTAGTGATAATGGTTACACAGTATGATGAATGTAATCAATTCAGTGAAATTATGCATGCAAACACTGAGCTGGCAAATGTTCTTGTGTATTTTTGCCACACATGCACACACACAAAAAAGCATCTAAACTTTTTTTTTAAAATCATGGTACTATGAATAAATTCCAGAATGTTAGTAAAGTTTAGAATCATTTTGATGAGTTTATTAATACCCTCATTTCAGTAACAATAAAATTCAGTCATAGTGTTGTTGAATGCTTCGTTTAAAAATATGGAACCCCCTCTAATAGGAATCTGAAACAAACGATTAGAGACCACGGTTCTCTCACAAGGGCTGTATTGGTCTCGAGGTAATTAGAGCTTGATTGTGAGGAACAAACAAATACACACATATTCGCTTAGATCCATGTCCCCAAGCTACTTCTCTTTTGGAGGTTCGGGTTTGGACCAGGGACATAAAAATCAAACTTTAGAACCGCCTGACCAAGAAATTCCCCCAAACTACCTCAATAAATGTTCATGGAGGCATCAAAAGAAAGGAGAACTCCGGTGAGTCCAAATACCTGTTCCTTGTTTCTTCTTAAGGAGGGAGGCACAGGCAGCGTTCGTCGCCATATCCAGGGCCAGCTTCTTCTCGTTGTTCCTTAAGTCTGTCCTGGCACCTTCACCAAAACAAGACCAGGAGAGTCGTTATCTGTGCAGACCCACCGTCAGTCGACAATCTTTCCACCAAAAAGAATGACTTTTGGAAAAATGATGGCCCAGAAATAAAATTTCTCAAAATAGTGAAAGAGCTGTCTATGATATGGTGTATCTGTCATTTCTAATCAGGTAGCTGATTGCCATAAGTGCGATGATTATGCTCAACTGAAGCATGTCATTTCCCTGAAGAGGCCCTATCCGATCTGCCTGTGGACTCTTCAGTGAGAAGTTCACCAATCCCCTTGGTAAATCCCAAATGAATTACACCCCAGTGGTGACATGTGCCTCAGCACGAGTGTTCCCACAATAAATGCCATATGACCTTTCCTTCTGCTCAGCAGGACCTTGAGAAAAGACCATAGGAACTGAGTTGGAAGGACTTTGTATCTATAAGCAAACTCTAGTGCCAATTAGCAGAATCCCAACAAAATAATATTCAAAGGCAAACAAAACTGCAAGGAATGTTCTTCAACAGCATTTTTGCTCATTTACAGTTCTTTATTATTATTATTATTAATCATTTTATTGGGGAGCTCTTACAGATCTAACAATCCATAGTTCAATCATATTAATCACACTTGTACATGTGTTGCCATCATCATTTCCAAAACATTTTCTTTCTACTTGAGCACTTGGTATCAGCTCCTCTTTTTACCCTCCCTCCCCTCCCCTTGTCAATCCTTGATCAATTATATATTATTATTGTTATTTCATATATTGCACTGTCCGTTGTCTCCCCTCACCCACATTTCTATTATTCATCTCTCTGGGGGGGTGGATGTTATAAATCCCAATTTGTGATTAATTCCTACCCACCCCCGCCGCATGTTCACTTACTTCCTAAAGGATCTCAAAAAGTTCACTTCCATGGAGTAAACCCTAACTCATAGCGACATTATAGGACAGTGTAGAACTGCCCTGTAGGTTTCTGACACTATAACCCAGCGGTTCTCAACCTGTGGGTCGTGACCCCTTTGGTGGGGGGGGTTGAACAACCCTTTCACAGAGGTCGACCCAATTCATAACAGTAGCAAAATTACAGTGATAAAGTAGCAACAAAAATATTCTTATGGCTGGGGGCCGGGTCCCCACACCATGAGGAACTGTATTAGGAAGGTTGAGAACCGCTGCTCTAACTCTTTAAAGGAGTAGAAAGCCTCATCTTTCTCCTGAGGAGCAGCTGCTGGCCTCAAACCGCTAACCTTGTGGTTAGCACCCCAATGTGTAACCCCTTATGTTCCTTCCTAACACAGTCTCCTAAAATTATGCTGAATGTAAGAATTCTAGAGTTTTAATTCTGCTAGTTATTCTCAGATTGCTTTCAAATAAGGCTTCATCAATTAACACTTTCTAACAGTACATAAAAACTAAAACAAAAAAACCCAGAAACAACAAAAAAAATCTCAAACCCACTGCTATTGAACAGAGTAGAATGGTCTCTTTTAGGTATCTGAAGCGGTAAATGTTTATAGGAGGAGAAAGCCTTGTTTTTCCCACAGAACAGCTGATAAATTCAAGTTGCTGATTTTTTTGGTTAGCAGGCCAACATATAACTTACTCTCCCATCAGGGCTATTTGTCACAGCCTAAAGAGTGGTATTTTCCTTCTAACCACACCCTACTTAATAAACAAAAAGTAAAATGCTGCAAACTTAAAGCGCAAACATATCGAATGAAGGGTAAAATGGGGTATAAAACAGCATAGCACCGTAGCATGGGAAATGCACTCTGGTACCTAGTCTGTGATTAGGACATTACACATACTGTTGTAACCAGTACACACAAAATATGACAATCTTCTATGACAGTTATATTTCTCCTGGGCAGGTGCCAATCTATCCCCAGCTGTTATACATAAAACTTCCTGCTCTCGATTGTGTTACAGGTCATAGATGTCTGTGGGTTCAACCATCTGTGACTGCGCGTATCTTACATTAAATAATACTTTTAGAGCATATGTACACGATTTCTGACAGGGCAGGTTCAGACACAGTGATGCTAAAGAAGAAAAATCACCATTTCCTCCATCCCTCTAACCAGCATTACCCAGCAATACCTACATTTTCAAACAATGCATTCTAATGACATATTCATTTAGCTTCATGTATACAACATGTTATCACTTCAACATGTAATGGAAATGTATTGACATTTTAGGTTTTTACTACTAAATTTTTGCACACCTCGACTCAGGTGAGCTTACGTCCTAGTAGATGCCACATCAGTACAATTCTAGGCATGCTCTTTTGTAAGGAGGGGGCACAAAGAGTATTTCCTATGTCCCATGATATTGCTCAGAGGATCCCTGCCATCCAGCCTTATGGTGTGTCTTGGCACCCAAATTTTCGTTCTTAATAGACTTCTGGACTACCGTGTGATAAAAGGTCAGATAATCTCTACAATACAAAGTACGGGCTAATTAATACTTGTAGGGAAAAATGGATGGATGGATGGATGGATGGATGGATGGATGGATGGATGGATGGATGG
>NW_022103919.1:15211922-15214712 GCF_000313985.2 Echinops telfairi | reverse complement strand
GATGGATGGATGGATGGATGGATGGATGGGTGGATGGATGGGTAGGTGGGTGGATGGCCCATCATTTCACTTTCCCAATGACTTGGTGTAAAAATAGAGATATTGGGTATTCTCGTTCATTCCTGATATACCTACTGAAATCAAAGCTGGACACTGGAGCTGCATCATTCCCTAATATCTATCAAGACTTATCTTAGCAATTTTACCCAAATTGCTTTATTAGAGAGGAGATGTCACACATATGCACCCACTATTTCCTTCTGAAGACATTTAACTGTGCAGAAATATACAGTAACTCTTTACTAAGGCTATATATGTCATTTTAAAGCTTACCCGTTTTTAATTTATAACTAAAAACGTATAAAAATCACCCCCAAGCATTTCATCTTACTTAGTAAACAACCGTTTACTGACAGACTGGAGGTTAAAATTCCAGGTTAAAGATAAGGAATTTGTTATTCCTCCTACTCTCTGAAATGCTATCACTGGATGTCGTCTTTTAGGTTAAGCCAAGGCCAGAGAGGCTCAGCACAAACTTTACCTTTCACCAGAAGCAACTGGACAATGTCTGCATATCCCTTCCAGGCAGCAGCATGCAAAGCAGTGTCCCCCAACTTGTTCTGTGATAATAAACAGAGGCAGTAACATCTGAAGGGAGTGGGTTGAAAAACAACCTATCAATTTAGGTTTCATCCAGTTAGACCTAACATACGAGCACATTTATAAAACCACATGAGATCCCAAGGAGCATAGGAGGGAGAGTCAAGTGCCCAGAGTCACTACTGGAAAATGGAAAAAATGGATGCCACAGCAACGACATAGGCTGAAATCAGGTGCCTGTCGGGAGGACACCAGGAGAAGCACAGATCTGTGCTCAGAGAACGAGCAAGATTCCAGAACTAAAGGCTCCTGGGGCTGCTAGGGCAGTAAAGGCTGAGGGTGCTGGGTGCTGGGTGCTGATTTAAAGTGTTCATAAGTGATCAGCTCCCCACATCACCCTCCTCTCCCCTTATTTTATGCTATTTTACTGGTAAACCAATAAATATGGTAGAATGACTCCGTCAGAAATTAACTTGAGTACAAAGAAAATGTTCTGAAAATGACGATGGCAACATATGTACAATTGTGCTTGATACATTGATGTATGGATTTAACGTTATAAGAGCTGTAAGAGCCCCCAATAAAATGATTTAACATGAGAGATTGCAAGTTCATGAACACTAGGTATAAGGGGGCAATGAGGAAAACCGAAACACAAAACAGAGAGGATTAAGTAAAAACCTACAAACTAAACAGTCAGACCTCGCTCACATTGCCTTGCCTTGCCCTCCTGCCCCACTGGATGCACACCAACATACGTGTGCGTTAGGCAGGGAACTGGGGGACACCGCTCTAGACACCTCAGCAAACTCACGAGAGGAGGAAGGGAAGCAGACACTGGCACTGACTGGTTCCTGAAAACAGTCACCACCTCACCACCTCAGCCACCAGAGACGCCCTAGTCTAGATGGGGAGGCAGCACTGAGCTCATGATAGCGGGGATGAGGAGGCTCCAGGAAACAGAGGTGACCCATTAGTGCTCTACTGCACCCTGATTGACTTAGCCCCTCCCTGCAACCCCTCTGTGGGGGGATGTTCCATTGTCCATAGAGGGGCTTTGGGTCTCCGCTCCAACTCCCCTGATGAGACGTTTTATCAAAAATAACACAGGGGGTTCCAAACAGGTCAGTTCCAAACATCAATGCAGAATTGTACAGGTCCCTAAGCAGCGCTGTGTTAAGAGGAGGACAAAACAGGTGTGGTACATGAAGGCAGGGTTAGCAGGCTCACCTGTTGGTTCAGTTCAATATTTGGCTGAGTAAATAGCATTTCCACTATATCTGAAATTCAAAGAGAAAATATTTTTTTTAAAGCCTGACAAAATTAGGCCTAATCGTTTTTAAAAAGCAGACCTAGCTTCAACTTTAGTCATGACGTACAGATTCTTTTATTTTTTCCTTTAAAAAAAATTCATTTTATTGGGGGCTCGTACAACTCATCACAATCCATTGTGTCAAGCACATTTGTACGTTTGTTGTCATCATCATTCTCAAAACATTTTCTTTCTACTTGAGCCCTTGGTATCAGCTCCTCATTTCCCCCTACCCTCCCTCCCTCATGAACCCGTGATAATTTATACATTATCATAATTTTTTCATGTCTTACGCTGCCCGACGTCTCCCTTCACCCACTTTTCTGTTGTCCTTCCCTCTGGGAGGGGGTTACATGTAGATCATTGTGATCGGTTTCCCCTTTCTACCCCTACATTCCCCTTACCCTCCTGGTATCATTACTCTTATTATTGGTCCTGAGGGGTTTATCTGTCCTGGATTTCCTGTATTTCCAGCTCTTATCTGTACTAGTGTACTTCCTCTGGACTAGCTGGATTTGTAAGGTAGAATTGAGCTCATGATAGTGAGGCGGGGAGGAAGCATTAGAGAACTAGAAAAAGTTGTATGTCTCATCGGTGCTATACTGCACCCTGACTGGCTCCTCTCCTCCCTGCAACCCTTCTTTAAGGGGATGTCCAGTTGCCTACAGATGGGCTTTGGGTCTCTGTGGGGAACAGAAGGATTTCTCTTAAGTTGTCTCCCAAAAATATGTACCAGACTTAGTTGCTTAAGAGTGACTGTACAATAGGTGATCAGCGAAAGTAGATCAGAGGTTATTCTCCTTAACATCAGCCATCTATAGTGGCTAGACTATTAGTCTGACTCACCCTAAATAAGACCCACTCCCTTCTGATAAGGA
>NW_022103919.1:15189283-15210674 GCF_000313985.2 Echinops telfairi | reverse complement strand
CCCATGTCCCCCTGGAACCGTCAGTCCATTGTTTTCTCCTCCAGATTGTTTATCCTGGAAGGAAAGATTCTTAATATAAAACTTTTAATATCGATGTAAGCAGAAAAATCTTAAAGATCTAGAAAGCAGAATTATTTAGGACAAAGTTCTGTTTGTTTTGGTTTTTCAAAGAGTTTTTGGCTTCTGTTTTTCCATATGACACCTGTTATATAAATATTACCCACTATGATATCTGATATTTATATAACTATCGTATATACTCAAGTATAAATCGACCCAAATATCAGCCAAGGCACCTAATTTTACCACAGAAACTGCATTGAAATCGTGTTGAAAAATTTGCCGTATACACGAGTGTATATGGTAATTTGTGTAATATTCACTAAATAAAAAAGAACTTACAGTTGTACTCAGCACATTTACTTTGGTGCTATTTAATTTGCTGGTTAACTCTTCTTTTCATTATTAACAAGCTTATTTTTATGTGTGCTGTAGGGTAAAAGTGCTAGATTTGGGGGCTGCGGAGGATGAAGCAGAGAAACATTTAAAATTTTATTTTGTCATTATATTGATTATAACAAAGTGATCAATTAGGCCACTAACTTAATGAAACAGAAACAATGAAACAATCTTCCTTTTGAATTTAAAAGCCTGTTTTGGCTTGAAATTTAAAACATAAACTATATATCCTAAAAAGCTAATCCTTTGTTTCAAGATTTGATGCTTTTGTTTTTATATCGCAGCTGCTTTCCTACAGTAGTTCTAAGCCCACGGGAGGAAAAGAAGTTCCCAGTCTTTCCAGTGGAAGGGTTCCCGCAGTTAGGCTCACTGGACATATTTATACCCAACGTCTAACGCAGCTGCCAAGAACAAAGCTTACGGCTGACGCTCTAGAGCAGTGGTTCTCAACCTTCCTACTGCTGTGACCCTTTAATACATTTCCTCATGTTGGGTTGACCCCCAACCACAAAATTATTTTCAGTGCTACTTCATAACTGTAATTTTGCTGTTATGACTCATAACGTAAATATCTGATATGCAGGATGTATTGTCAATGTTACAAAATGAACTTAATTAAAGCATAGTGATTAATCACAAAAACAATGTGTAATTCTATATTATGAAATATTTATTTCTAATTACAAATAATTTTGTCTTGAAGCATGGTGTAGCATGGCTAACAGTCTTAATATGACAACAGTAAACTACACTGCTACATTTCGTGACAGTCTGCATAAAAAGCCAACATCAGTGGGAAGATTGAGACAGCTTCTTTCTCACCAGACCAGCATATCCGCATGTGGTCGGACTTGCCTGGAGATGGATAGAGGAGCGGTGTCTCGGTTCCTAAGACCATCAGAAATATGTGTTTTCCGATGGTCTTAGGCGACCCCTGTGAAAGGGTCATTCGACCCCCAAAGGGGTTGCAACCCCCAGGTTGAATCACTGCTCTAAAGGATTTGAAAGAATGACCAATGTCTTTTTCAGTTTTGAAAAGCTGGTCACCTTGGATAAGGCACATTTTCAGTAGCACAGCTATTTAGGCTAACAAATGAAATGCAATACCTTTGTGACCGCCGTGGCAGGCCCAGTATAAGGCAGTGCTCCCAGCTTTGTCTAAGCCATTAACACCAACACGGTTGTCCAAGCACTCTCTCAACCAGCTCAGGTTGCCTGGAAAAAATTTTACATTTGTGAAAACACAAGAAGGTATTTTTTTTTTGCTATTCTTTTAAAGCCATTTCATCCTGCACAAAACTCCATTTCCAATGGATTAATCAGCAAGTTTTAAATAAAATTGCATTCATTATGGTACATTCTGATTTACAGTTTATTAATGAAAACCATTAACATCAATTTCTAATGGGAGGTTAATGGGATGAATTACCAAAATGGGTCTCCTTAAAGCATTTTTGCCCTTTTGTTTTTTAATGTTTTTTTTTTGAGGGGGGGTGGCAGTAAATTCTAGAACTTAGTGAAAAAATTAAAACTTAAAAAAAGGTCGGGGGGCGGGGGGGAGGCAAAAAAAACTAAGTCGGCACTACTCATTCATATTTAAGTGCACTTCAGTTTTAACAAGAAAAGACATACTAAATAACCCAATCAAAGCTGCTGCTCTCAAAAGTCAATCATTAAATGATCAGTTGAGTAGTTTTATGTACGCCACCATCTAAAGCAGTGATTCCATTTGCATATTCATATTTCAGAAAGATCTAATATGAACTGAAATCAAGCTCACTGAGACCTTACAACCTCCCGTATTTTACTGCACGGTTTCTCGATAGTCTTATTAGCATTTGGAAGTCAGATATTCTGGATCGGTGAGGGCGATTCAGAAGATGGTCTCTTCTCAGAAGATGTCTGTCTGTGGCATCCCTACCGCACCCCACCAGTCAAAGTCTCCACACAGTGCCACATACCCCCAGGGCTTCGGGGGAGGGGTACTACAATCACCTCCAAGTAAGAACCATTGATCTTGGATCTATAGGGTAATTTCCAAAGTACAAGCCCATTCATTACTTATTTAACCACTGCAGCAGTTTGAAATCACCAGGCCCTCATGGGAAGATGAGGCTTTCTGCTCCCATATGACGTTCTAAAATAAAATGATAATGACGTCTCTAAACGGAAGCCAGGGACTTATAGAAACAGTAGTTAAATGAGGGGTTTTGAGCTCTCACTTGATGGTAGCCCTAATATAAGAAGATTAGTTCTCATGCCTTGGCCCTGCCTGGTACTCACCCTCATGAGGAGATCATTGAAAACATGAGTGGTGAGGAAATCAGATGGTGCCCACAAACATGAACAATAGTACCTAGAGTCTTAAAGGCTCATCTTAAAACTAGCAGCCATCTAAGTGAGGAATCAGCCGACTAAATCCACATGGAAGAAGAGCGCCAGCCTGTGTGATGCAACAAGGATTGCAAACTTGGAGGAGGGAATGGGACCAGCATCTAATTGTAAACACCCAGTTTGCAGAAAGCTGTGGATGACAGCAGTAGCCTTAACCCCACTTACAGGCCCCTGGGTGACGTGAGTCACAGTAAAGCCCCCGTGCACACAGGCGAAGAATGTTAACAGCTCTAATACCAGACAAAAGGCATCCTAAAGGGGATTTCAGCAGCTGGACTTAAGCAGGAATCTAACATCGTATAATTTGATCTCCCTCCAGACTCAATGTGAATGTATTCTAAATCTTAATATTCTCTGCTTTCTCTTTCAGAAAGAAAGAAGTTAGCGCCTTAGACACACACACGGGCAGTTCTGCTCTGTCCTCGAGGGTCACTGAGTCGGAATCCACTCAATGACAGGGAGACTCCTCCCTGTCCATCACTGCAGCCCCAAGCCTTCTCTTCCCCATATACACGCTTACACAACACCAACAACCGCCGAAATCTCATGCCCCAGGAAGCTAGCACCTGGCTGTACTCCATTTAAATACTCTGGCCTGCAGACCCTGTTTAACTTAAAATTCACTGCACTGCATCAATTCCTACTCGAAGAAACCCTGTAGTGCGGCATAGAATTGCCCTTGTGGGCTTCTGAGACTGTAAACGTTTACAGTCATAGAAAGCCTCGTCTTTCTCCCATGAGGTGGCTAATGGTTTCAAACTGCTGACCTTGCAGCTGGCAGCCCAACTTATCACACTACCTCGCAATGAGCTGTATATATGCCTCTCTCCCCAGATAGACTGTAAGCTCGAAGAGTTTACGATCCATGGCTGTCCAGATGCCTCTCTGCACCACAGACGGCCCTCAGTACTCAAAAGTATTCGCCAGCAGACAATGAAATCCCACGTACAATGGTGACAAAAGCCACAACAAGAAAGCTGGCTCAATAGAGGAGGGGCACGAGGGAACTCGAGAACGGCACCAATGTTCTAGATCTTGGTGCCAGCATTGGTTACACGGGTGTGCACATTCCTCGAAACGGGTCAAGCTATGTACTCAAAAAGTGGTGCGGTTCAAAGTTACACCTACCTCTTTTGGCAGCTTCGTGCAGCGGGTTGTCAATGGATTCTGCCTGCTCAGCCACTAGATTGAAAAGAGAAGGTGCACAGCTGGGGCTGAGAGTGCCAGGAGGGGTTTCACTGAGACTACTCACTTTCCAGGGCTGGACGGAATCGGCAGCACAGAACGCTCCCGTACAATAGAAGCATTAACAAATAGCAGAAAATCAAACTGACGACTCCTGCTGTAAAAGAAACTGAAATGTGTGGGGTATGATGCAAGCCAAGCAAGGAGGCAAGAACACATCCCTTCAGTGGGAGATAAACAAAAACAGCCAATTCATGACTGCCACAAAGTGCTCAAAGAACAAATCAACTTAGACACAAACATAAGAGAAAGTATTTGAAACGCACACGACTATTTTTTTGGAGGCCCGGGTAAATTTTTATTGGTAAAAGCTACTATAGCACACAAGAGATTCATTGTCAGAGAAAGAGGGCAACTTTAATTATAGATTTTAGTGAATTGCACTTAAAACCTCGTAAGGAGATCAATACAGTACCATTTGTAATTGTTTAAAAGTAGCAGTTTAGGCGGTTGGTTTAGAAAACTAATTATTTCAAACACCTATTAAATACATCAAATAAGTTTAGACCTTGAAAACACACTACCTTTATGAAATCTTTGCCTTTGTGTATACAGGAGGGACAGAGGGGGGCAGTACCCATACCCCAAAACCAAACTCACTGCCATTGGGTCAATTTCAACTCACATCAACCCTATAGGACAGGGTAGAACTGCTCCTGTGGGTTTTCAATACTGTGGTTTTTCCTGTTGGTGGTTTTGAACCACTGATCTTGTGAGTAGCAGCCCAATGAGTAACTATAATGCCACCAAGGAACCTTTGCAGGGGAGACAGAGGGAAGAATTTGCTTCCTGTATTCAGAAAGGACAACCAACATCCTCCGAGGGAGGTGCATTCACTGTTGTCTAAAAGACTGTTCTGCAAATGCTACTTCTAGGCACACCCTCCCCAGGAAAGGGCCATTCGGGAGACAATTTCATGGATACAGGGAAGACCTTAGTGTTTCACGAAGCCTTGCTGGGGCACTGGTTAAAGTGCTGAGCTTCGAATCAAAAGGTTAGCAACCTGAACCCACAGGGCTGAGAGAGAGATGTGGCAGTCTGCTGTCATCAAGATTTTACATCCTTGGAAACCCGATAGGCCAGTTTCATTCAGTATCAAGTAGCTGGCAATGAGCTTGGGTTTGGGGTTTGCATGCTGGTTCGGTGGGAGAATTTTACCTTCCATGCAGGAGACACCTTGTTCCTCCTTGAAGTAGTAACCCTCAGACTCAGTCCCCCAGGCTGTCTGCAAGGTCTGCATGTAACTACCCTATTGAACAGGTTTCGGTGGCACGTCTACACTGAGGAGGGCCGGGACAAAAAGCCTGACAATCTCCGGCCACCTGTCAGTCAGTGCAAACCCTGTTGACTCACCATGACCTGACACACAGCAAAGCACAGGTCTCCATGTCCGGTGCCCATGATGAAGGTTGGAAGTGGAGAGAGCCTGGTTCAGCAATATTGGGGATTTCAAAGACTTAGAAAGATTTCAAGTCATCTTGAACAGTGGTGCTCTTAGCCCAAGGCAGAGGAGCCCCCTGTGAGCTGAAGTATTTTCTAAATCCCCCTCCACTGTGAAAGTCATCTAATGCTACATGCCAAAGGAATCTTAGAAATGATGTCCATCCAGGCCACTCAATCACGGAGATAGAAAACTGAGTCCCTGACGCAGCAGTCACCCATCGTGACCAGAGCCCCCATGCTTCACCATGGCAGAAAGAGCATGAAGACTCAGGCCCCTGGTGCAGCAGGCTGGTGCGCTTTCACTGTTTTTTTTAATCATTTTATTGGGGGCTCGTTCAACTCATCACAATCCATACATACAACCTTGTGTCAAGCACATTTGTACATTTGTTGCCCTCATCATTCCCCAAATATTTTCTTTCTACTTGAGCCCTTGGAATTAGCTCATTTCCCCCCTCCCTTTCCTCTTCCCCCTCCCTAACGAACCCTTGATAATTTATAAATTATTATTATTTTGTCATATCTTACACTGTCCAATGTCTCCCTTCACCCACTTTTATGTTGTCCATCCCCCAGGAAGGAGGTTTTATGTAGATCCTTGTTATCGGTTCCCCCTTTCTACCCTACCTTTCCTCTACCCTCCCGGTATCGCCACTCTCACCACTGGTCCTGAAAGGGATCATCTGTCTTGGATTCCCTGTTTTAACAGTTCCTGTCTGTACCAGTGTACATCCTCTGGTCTAGCTGGATTTGTAAGGTAGAGTTGGGATCATGACAGTGGCTGGAGAGGGTAGGGGTAAGCGAGGAAGCACTTAAGAACTAGAGGAAAGTTGTATGTTTCATCATTGCTACACTGCACCCTGACTGGCTTGTCTCCTCCCCGCTACCCTTCTGTAAGGGGATGTCCACTTGCCTACAGATGGGTTTTGGGTCCCCACTCTGCACTCCCCCTCACTCACAATGATATGATTTTTTTGTTCTTTGATGCCTGATACATGATCCCTTCGACACCTTGTGATCGCACAGGCTGGTGTGCTTCTTCCTTGTGGGCTTTGTTGCTTCTGAGCTAGATGGCGGCTTGTTTACCTTCAAGTCTTTAAGACCCCAGATGCTATATCTTTTGATAGCCGGGCACCATCAGCTTTCTTCACCACATTTGCTCTTTCACTTTATTCTGCTTTATGCTATTTTAGTCAGCATAGTGCTTTTGTCTGTTTTGTCTTCCAACTAGAAGCAGCTTCAGGGCAGAAGCCGAGCTCCTTAGAACGCCAAGATAAGCATTTAATGAACATGAGTGTCCCAACATGAACTCACGAAGCAGAGGTCCCTCGTCACAAAAGAAAGGTCTAAAGAAGCAGTCTGAGATTCTGTTTAACAGCAAAAACAATTAGGTCTAAGAGGAATAAAGTTAAAATTATAAACATTTCCTTGGAAACTTTGGGTTCGAAATAGCTACATTTTTTAGACTGTGACTTCCATAAGCCAGCCGGCCAAGGAAACTGGTATCCATGGCTGATTTATTGATAAGATACTCATGAAAGGGGAAATGTCCTAGACCAGTGGTTCTCAACCTGTGGGTCATGACCCCTTTGGGGGTCGTACGTCCCTTTCACAGGAGTCGCTCGATTCTTAACAGTAGCAAAAGTACAGTGATGAAGTAGCAACAAAAATAATCTTATGGTTGGGGTCACCACAACATAAGGAACTGTATTAAAGGGTTGAGGTACTAGGAAGGCTGAGAACCGCTGCTCTAGACTGTAAGCCTCTACTGATTTCTCGGCCACAGCAGCAAGCAGAAGCATCCCGGGAAGCAGACAGACAGAAGCACATGACAGTTGGCCAATGTAAGGCCAGTATTGCAATGTTACCATAGTTGCTCGGAATTAGCCCAGTTCTGCCTTTGCAGGTGCCTTTCCACCAATTGGTATCACTCTAGTGGAAAAAATAAAGAGTTAAATTAATTGGTATTATATCCACTTTACATTCAAATTACCTTAAAATTATTTGGCTCGGAGTGTACCTGATTCTACATAATGTGCATTAGCCATGCATGCACTTATTAAACGCCACTCCTCAGTTGACCAATCCCTTTATCACTAAAGGACAAATACACACTCATTACCTTGCAACAAGTCCAATGCACTTCCTCATAGGACCTCAACAAGGAAAGAATCAAACAGGTAAGATGAAGAACAAACTTGCATAGAGTTTAGCCTAGCTACAGGTTATTATTATTATTTCTCTCAGAGTCTAACTTCTCTTACCTCCTACATGCTTTCTCCAAGGGGGGGGGTATCTTCATTCCACCCTTATTTGGAGGGGAATGATAATTATTTTAAAAACTGTAATAAAATAATTTTAAAATATTTGCCATTTTAACAATTGTACAGGTCCGATTCAGTGACGTTAATAGCACTCAGGGTGTTGTGAACCCTTCATCACTATCCATTTCCAAATGGTTTCATCACCCTAAACAGAAGCCCAGTTAGCTCTTACGCAGCACTTCCCCATTCCTCTCTCCTTCCAATCTTGCTGGTAATCACTAATAAACATCTGCCTATATGTATTTGCCTATAACATATATGAGAGGGGTACCCCAAAAAGACTGGTGCTCATTTGTGTGTTTTTTTGAGGGGAGGCCAAAAGTGCTTTTGGAGTTCCTTCCACCAGGTCAGAACGTTAATCAAGCTTTCCATTTAGAAGTTCTGAAAAGATGTGTAACAGTGTGCGACAAAAAAGGCTGATTGTGGCAGATGAGAGGCTGGTTTTCCTGCCCTGACAATGTACCTGCTTACGCAGCCATCTCAGTGCGCCAGGTTTTGGCAAAAATCAGCATGCCTCCCTGGCCCCACACACCTTTCACCTGAACTCGCTCCAGACAACTTCTTTTTGTTTCCTCAAATGAAGAGGGACATGGAAGGACAGCGATTTGAAGACGTAGAAGAGGTAAAGAACAAAACGAGGGCAGTGCTGTCAGGCGCCCAAGCAGATGAGTTTGAAAAATGTTTCCAAGAATAGAATCGCAGATTTGACAAGTGTATTAAGTGTAATGGGGAATATGTCGATAAGGTTGTTTTGTGAAAAAGTGTAAAAACATAGCTTTGTGGAGGAAAAATTCGATTTGGGGGGATACCCCTTCATATTTCATCTGTATATACTCAAGTATAAGCCGAGTTTTTCAGCACATTATGTAGTTTCTGTGGTAAAATTAGGTGCCTCAGTGGATATTCGGGTCGGCTTATACTTGAATTTATTCGGTAAGTGAGATCACACGTTATTCATCCTTCTGCCTCTACTTATTTTACTCAGCATAACATCTTAAGGTGTAGCCATGTCATCATAGCATGCGTTCGAACTTCCTTTCTCTTTGGGATTAATATTTCATTCTGTGGATACACTACATTGTATGTATCCTTGCATCTGTTGATGAAAACTTGGGTTGTTGCCACCATTAGGCCATTTTGAATAAGGAAGCAATGAATAGTAGTGAACTTTGGGAGGGGGTGATAATCTTTTATAATAGAAAAATTCAAACCTATATAAAAACTTTAAAAAAACATATACTGTAATGCACAAATCATATATCCATTTCCAACTGCATAAATTATTTACATATTACCATGTCCCACTCACAACTTCCCTCCCCTCCTGTTTTTAAAATAAATTCTAAACATTACATCATTTCATCTGAAAATATAGTCACGAGCCTCATAAAATACATTCAGGCAACATCTACTCACGTACACATTCACGGTTCCAACCCCAGTAAATCTTTAAAAAAATAACAAAAACCCAAAACCACACTCGCTGCCTAAGCCGGTCTGACCCCTAGAGGCTCCAAGCTCAGCCGTCTCCGGTGGAGATGCTGCTGCTTTCGAACTGCTGACCATGTGTCTCTCATCCCAGTGAATAACCATTGCACTACCAAGGCTCTTTCAGTAAAGCCTGCTGTATTAAAAATTAGACGTACATGGGGAAGGACTGGGGAAAAATGAGGAGCTGATGCCAAAGGCTTAAGAGGAGAGTAAATGTTTTGAGAATGATGAGGGCAAGGAATGTACAAATGTGCTTTACACAATGGATGGATGTATGGATTGTGATGAGTTGTATGAGCCCCCAATAAAATGCTTAAAAAAATTAGATGTACATACAATAGTTCGCAATAACTGGCACAGGCACCAAAACACTATCATTGCTACTGTGCTATTATGTTAAAGTTATTTTGGTGTAGCTTGAAGTTTTTAAAAATGTTTTTTGCACAGAAAAGTACACTACGTAATATATACTAAGATAAATATTTGATGTTAGATTGATGTTAGATACAAACCATATCTTACCCTTCGCACTAACACCCAAATTCGACTTAAAGACCACCCAAATTCGACTTAAAGACAGGCTTTAGGAACAGAACTTGTTCATGAACCCAAGACTGTGTGTATATTATTTGGTGTTCACACAATGTCCAGATCATATAACGTCCTGTTTCACAGAGCCTATCACAGGCTTTCAGTGATTTATGATTGTATTTCGTATATCATTCCTTAAATTTTTTTACAACAATTCCCAATATCATTGCTATCTAGATCACAACAACATTTCTAAAGCAGCCCATAATTGGGGACCAAAATACATTGTGCTTGATTGATTGGTTTGCCTCTTAAGTCACTTTTAATGTCTAGGTGTCCTCTCCACCTCTTGCAATATTTCTGTTGAAGAAATCAGTTAGCTTGTGCTATAAAGTGTCCAAGAATCTGGATCTTGCCATCTTGTGCTTGTGTAGTCATTTAACAAGTTCTTCTGTACCTGTATTGCCAATTAATTCATCTGCAGTTCTAGAGGCTTAATTAGATTTTGTTTCAATTATTCTCTTTTGGGGGGGAGGAAGGTAATATCAATTTCTTCCATACGGAGACACATACTATCTGGGGGTGTCTCTTTTTATGATATCAGTCGTCACTGATCATTTTTAAAATGGTGACACTCTATTATTCCTCTGTCATTTCCCCATCAATTCTCAGCTATCCTGAGGAACAGTTCATGAGAGAAGGCAAGAAAAATGTAGGCGCTCTACCCTACCAGTTTCCAAAATAAAAAAGCTCATTCCCTACCATTCTCTTAGGTTGAACAATAAAGTTTTGTTGCTGGTTTAAGGATCATTTGGAACTCATAATTTTAAACATGTTTAAACCTTCCATGCAGTTTTCCTAACTGACACTAGCTATACCATGTTTACCCAGCATCTAAGTCTCTGGGGGTGAGTTCATGAATTCTTCCTTTGAGAAGAACTAGGCTTTGGCGTTTTCCTTGCTTTCTAAAAACATAATGTTCTGAGTTCATCGTGTATTTTGGCTGCCTGAGACTTGATAACAATCATTTCTCAGAGGAGCTTTGTACCTTTGGGTGGAACTCACATTTTTTCCCACATCTTCCCAAAGACGAGGAGCAGGAAATATTTTAGATAAAATATGTGATCGCACTTCCAACTCAAATGCAGAACAACAACATGGTTTTCAACTCCATCGACTACATCGGCACCTCCTCTCTCCAATGTGGGAAGTCCCAGGTCTCAGTATCACTGTCCTAGTGACTCATCTGTTCCAAACCACAACACACATGCCTCAATCTCAGAAGAGTAGTCCCAGCATTTCCCCCAAAAGATCATGAGTGAAAACAGCTCTCATTATTGTTATATTTTTGGTGGTGGTTGCCCGGAGGCGGGGGTGGGGTGGGGTGGAGGGCAGAGAGCAATCCTGTTGGTCCTTTTTATATATATATATATATATATATTTTTTTTTTACTAGGGATGTTCAGTCAAATTATTGTTTTGAAACCACTTGGAATAGTTCCTCTTGGATACAATTAGGCTCATTTGATTCCTTTCTCTTCATTTTTAGTGATTGGTTTTTACAGTCTAGTTTAACAACCATACAAAAGTTCCTATGATTTCAAAGTCAAATAACAAATAGTAAGTTTTTATATACTAACTTGTCTACTACCTGTGTATCTACTTAAGATCCCCTTCTTTCTCACACCCCTGCCCCCACTGTGGCATATACATGGAACCACTTTTCAAATTTTATTTTTTAATCCTTTTTGTTTTAAATTCAAGGATATAAGCACACAAGGGTAAGTTACAAAGTACTGCTATTAGAGTTTCAGTTCATACATGTTAGGGTTTATTCCAAACAAAAAGTGTTTAACTATGCCCCTACACTCTGTTTAGATGGCTGCTGACAAGTTCTTTCAGTAATACACTTGTCTTCATCTGGTTAGCACAGGTCCAATCAAAACAGGGGTTCTGGAGGAGATTTGCTGGCAAGTCAAATTCAAGGCTGAGAGGTCAGCTCAGAAGGTTACAGTGCCTGATTCTTGGGATTCCAAGGGGATGCATTTGGTAGATTTCCTCAAAGGACAAAAGATGCCCATAAGGGCTTTTAGGAAGAAGTTCAAAGAAAACTGAAAACTGCACTGGTGAGAAAGAGCCCAGGAAAGTTGTGCCTAGGAATTGTTTTTCATAAAAATATACCTGCTCATTCTTTGCAGGTACAAGGCCAGTCCTTATGAGAATTTCATTGGGAAATCTTAACCCATCACTTGACAGCTCTGATCTTGCCCCTCTAGACATCTTTTGGTTTGCAAGCCTCATAGAACATTTAAAAGTAGCACAATGTGCATGCCTTTAGGATGCCAATCCTGCTATTTTGACAGGATGTCAATCTAAGAGCACAGACTTCCTCAGGGCAGGGTTAGAGAGATGGAAACCCGGCCTTCAGACGTGTACAGAGCTAGGTGGAGGCGATGCCAAGAATAGTAATAGCTTCTGGTTAATAACTGTGTCTATGATCTTATGGCAATACTTCTTAACTTGCTCTCATATGTGCCAGTGCACTCAGATTCTCTTTCTTAAGTGAGAGCCTGATGTACATGTCGCCCACCTTGTTTTCTTTCACCTAGTAAAATATATTGAAGACTATTCTATAGTAGTTTGTAGACATTCTTCATTTACTTTTTTGTTGCTGTTAGAGCACAGCTTATATATTCCAAGTGGATAAAACATGAGTATCATGTACAGTGTCTTAAGATAACCTTCCCTTGAATGGGAGCATCCTGTCCAGTACTTTGAGGTCTTACAAGACGTTATCTAAAAAATGTACTACCGTGGAAAATGACGACTGCTTCAGTTGAATGGGGGAAGGGAAGCCTGTGGTTTTTCTTGGTGACTAACTGCTGTAACGCTGTGCTCTGGGCGGCTGAGGAATTTCATATTTTCTCTAGACATCATGAGGGGCCGGAGCTCTTGCAGGGCGACTTTGATGCTGTAGTTATTCTGCATTCTGGGACCCACCACTCCACTAGAACTATTAACTCCCTTCGGATTCATTTTTGTTACGAATCTTACAAGGGGGCGCTTCTGGGTATTTAGGTCCACACTCTACTCTGAGGCTGTATGTCGGGTTTTCGTCAACTGCTCTTGGAGGCCGTGTGATCATCCCTGCCCATCTTGTAAGGTCTCCATCATTGTCTAGACCCCAGCTAACTGTGCCGTCTCCTACCCCTTCCGGCTTTCTTCCAGTTCTCCCAACAGTCGGAAACCGCTGACGGCCGGCCCCTTCGTTTTGCTTCACTTACTTTTCAAAACTACATAATACATGCTTGTGGAGACAATACATTTTATTTATTTTCCTCCTGACAGACATTTGAGCCACTGCTTCTAATCTATGGATTACTAGTTATGTATGTACCTGTAATTAGAAATACATGCATAAATGCCTATATATTTCTATGTAATTGATAGACTCAGATTTAAAGAATATACCATATTATAAAACGGCCTTTTTTTTTACTACTTTTTTCATATGTGGTATTAATAAATGTAATCTGGACTTACCATGTCAGTAATGTAGATAATATCACCTTCTTCAAAGTATAATTCATCTGGCTAAAAGAGAAATGAAAAGGCTCCATGTGATTCTTCATGAATAAAAATATAATGCTCATGAAAATAATTATAGATATAAAATCATATAGATCTTTAGAGAAAATGTATTTTACGTATCTAAATCAGTACATAAAACATATAACCAAACATACTGTATGTACAGCGAACCCTCATTTATCGCGGTTAATCGGTTCTAGACCCTACCGTGATAAATGAAATTCCGCGAAGTAGGATTCCTTATTTGTAAATCAAATATTTTCGTAGTTAGAGCATAGAGGACATGAAAAACACCCTTTAGTCACCATTACACTCGTATTACTCAATTTATTAAACGAAAAAGGGAAAATACAGTAAAATATTTTGGACGTTACAATTATCATTTATTATTTATTATATTATTTATGACATCAAGCGTGTACAGTATGAGCCAATCAGTGGCAGTAATGACAGAGCATGCGCTGCTACGCAAAAAAAACGTGATAGAGTGAAGCCGCGGAAGTCAAAGCGCGAAGTGGCGAGGGTTCACTGTATATGAAAGAGTAGAAAATGATTGTCATTGCATAGATTCTGACGCATGGTGTGTGTCAGAGGAGAACTGTCCTCCGTAAGATTTTAAATGGCTGATTTTTTGGAAGTAGATTACCAAGCATTTCTTCTGATACACCTCCAAGTAAATTCAAATAGCTAACCTTTCACGTACCTGTTAGGTGTTAGCTATTGGCACCACCCAGAGTATAAATACCACCTGGGTAAAACTGAAATTTCACCCTGATAACTCCAAAGAATTACATCTGAGTGTATTAGCCTAGGTTGACAGGAGAAACAAATCCAGAGACACTCATATATGTTTAAGAGAGAGCTTTATTGTATATTGAGAAAACATCCCTGCCCAGTCCAAAGAGAGTTCATCAGTCCAATATTAGCCCATAAATTCCTCTTCAGACTCACGCAGAACCTGCAATGATGCAAATTGTAGGAAGATCACAGGCCAGTGGGTGCAAAGTCCTGTGAAACCAAAGGCGGTGCACCATCTCCAGGGCTCTGGCTGCCATCAGCATGGCTCAATGTGGCTTGTCAACAGGAAAGTGAAGCAGAGAAAGAGTGTGGCCCTCTTCTAGGGAGAAAGAGAGGAAATTCCCAGAATCCTCATGAGAAGACCAGGCCCACAAGGAAGCATCAGGATGTGACCTGATTGACCGGGTAGACTCCACCCCTTCATTCTTAATATCCTCAAATTGACACGAAATTACGTAACTGCCACAGCCAGTAAGGACAGCCACCTCTCCTCATGCATCTTACACTCTTTCACTATAAAAGAAAAGCATTTGGGGTGGGAGGAGGGGAAAATGAGGAGCTGACACCAAGGGCTCAAGTAGAAAGGACATGTTTTGAGAATGATGATGGCAACAATTGTACAAATGTGCTTGACACAGGGATGGATGTATGGATTGTGATAAGAGTTGTATGAGTCCCCAATAAAATGATTTTTTAAAAGAAAAGCATTTTATATCAAAACAACATAACAAAGCTTCTTATTAGAAACTCCAAAAACTAATGTAATATTTACTCCAAAAAAGAATTGCCTAGAATTAAAACCTTGAGAAACAGCCATAAACTTGGATCTCACCCAAATGGTTAGGCCTCAACCCTTTAGCGTCAACATCTACTATCTGCGTATTTGGTAATCTATTATCCTTATCTCTCCATGCTCAGAGACCAGGGGGACTTCATTGTGGGGAGTGGCACAGCCCTACTGAACCGCTCCTTAGACGACGTAGCTGGAAGACAGAGCGATAAAAAGCAGAAACTCCAGTCAGTCCAGAGACCACCAGTAACGCCAAGGGGTTAGTATATGGCCAGCTTTGGGCTTGGTGCATGTCCTACAAACTCTCTAAATACAGCCAGGTGGTTTAATCACACAACCTTTCCCATCGGTGTGTAACACCATCAGGACTAAGGCTATCTTTTGATTATAGTTATTGTATCATATAAGTAAAAATGATGGTAGTGAAATAAATCCTTCCATCCATTATTTTTTCTGTTTGTTTACCGACTCTCAATGGAAGAATTGAGAAGTTAAAAGGCTCGGTACTCATCATTTATTTAGTTTCAAAGATGGCCTACATTATTATAACTATTCCTCCCTATGTACACTGGTACAGATAGGAACTGGAAACACAGGGAATCCAGGACAGATGATCCCTTCAGGACCAGTGGTGAGAGTGGCGATACCAGGAGAACGGAGGGAAGGTGGGTAGATATGGGGAAATGATCGATTACAAGGATCTACATAGCACCTCCTCCCTGGGGGATAGACAACAGAAAAGTGGGTGAAGGGAGACGTTGGACAGTGTAAGACATGACAAAATAATAATAATAATTTCTAAATTATCAAGGGTTCATGAGCAAGGGGGCAGCACAGAGGGAAGGGAAAAATGAGGAGCTGATACCAAGGGCTCAAGTAGAAAGCAAATGTTTTGAGAATGATGATGGCAACAAATGTACAAATGTGCTTGACACACAATGGATGGATGTATGGATTGTGATAAGAGCTGTACGAGTCCCCAATAAAATGATTTTTTTTAAAAAAACAAAGGAAAAGAAAAACTATTCCTCCCTAAAAATAAATGAAGACATTATCAGCTATGTTACACTTTAGGCAACCACAATCATAGATATTCAGGTATATTATGCATTCAAATATTAAAATTAGCAAATGGTTATTAATGACACCCCAGAATGTTTGTGTCCCTGACACACATGTCCCATTCAGAGTTTGGCTTATAAGTTGGACCTGCATTAGAGTCCCTGGGGGTACAAATGGCTAACGTGTGTGGCTGCTCCCTAAAATGGTGAAGTTCAAGTCCATCTAGAAGGGCTGTTAAAGAAGAGCCTCACAGTCTTCTTCTGAAGTATCAGCCACTGGAAACCCCACGGAATGCAGTTCCACCCTGACACCTAGTCGCCACGGGTCGGAATGAGTAAGATTGCCAGCTGGGAGACTTAAAAAAAGTATGCAATACAGTATAAGCCACGATGAAGCTGCTGACGTGTATTTTAATATTATTTGAAATAAGCATTTAGGAGGAAAAAAAGAAAAGACCTCTTAGATGGTCTCCCTTCTGATTCTAAATGAATGTGGTCAATAGTACAAGTCCATGATGAAAATACAAAATGATTAGAGAAACAAGCTATTTCCTTGTGTATTTCCCTGCTGCAAACTGAGCCATTCCCAGGAAGAGGGCTCCACTCTGCACCGCCACAGAATCCCAGTGGGACAGAGCAGCGAATCGCTGGAACGGGAAGGGACCATTTTAACACCACTTGACTATCTTTCCAATAGGTGGCATTACGGGATGCTGAGTGGTTAGGGGATGGCCTAAGAGAAAGATTGGAGGTTCGAACCCGCCAGTCGCTCTGCCAGAGCTGATATTTGGCACAGGACACCCTAGGGGGCGGCTCGACTCTCCCCTTGCAGGGTTCCTGTGAGTTGGGACTAAGGAGCCGGCATAGGAGAGGGACGGCAGACAGTGGTGATTCCGGGGTAAAATTGTGGCCTTCCCTGTGGGAGACCTGGGTTTGATTCCCAGCCAGTGTACCGTGTGTGTGGCTGATTCTAATCAGGTTTCTTCAAAGCTTCCACACTAAAACAGACTAAGAAGAAGGACTGGGTGGAAATCTACTGCCGAAAATCAAGCCAACGAAACCCCAGAGATCATAACGACCCCATCCAGTTGGGCACGGAGCCTCCATGAGCCAGGGACGACTGGCTCAAGAGCAGCTAACAACAAGGTATGGTATGAAAGAATGAGAGGGTTGGCATGGCATACCGAAAACAAGATCTAAGTCATTTGTTTTCTTTCTTGAACGGCTGTGTCCTCCTGAGTTTTGAAGGAACCCATAGCCTAAAAAAGATGTTTCCTGTCTTAGAGCCATCAGGCCACCCTTATTTTATACTTCCCCGAGAGCGACCAATGAATCTTCATCAGCGCCTTCAAAGAAGCTAGAAAACCAGCATTCTTCAAAGTTCTAGCCTCCTCCTACATTTGCAAAAGTCAGTTTTGCCTAAATTTCCACATGGAATAAGAAGTGCATTCACCCTTGAAACAAAAAGGCATGTTATGAAAAAGTAGCTTAAGAAAAAAGCTAATAAGACAAAATGCGCACACACAACCACCATTTGTCTTATGACTTTTTAAAAAGTCCTAAAGCCAAGAACGGCTAAAACGGCAACGTCGTAAATGATTCTTGTCCTTTGTGGTTTGAAAAATGTCACTGAGCACAGTCATTTCGATACTTCTCAGGGCTATTTTGGCTTTAAATTAATGACGCTGCTCAATAGTGGTGGCCGGCATGGGCCAGCATGAAGTCAGGCTTGTTTTTCAGCGAAGACAAGAGGGCGGTGGATGTCAGTGAGGTCAAAAGAGGTCTCGCTCGTTTTGCATCCTGAGAAAACGAGAGTAGAGAGTTTATTCTCTTTTTTTAATCAATAGCTCTCAGACACAGCATGCTGTTATCTGTAAACTATTTTCTTCCAAAGACAATATTTGGGGCCGTTTTTCTTACCTAGCTATGGAAGTGGCCTACCAAATTCTTCAGATTGTTGGTAGCAGTATAGAAGACAGGGTCACTTCATGATAATAATAAACTTGGACAGATTTTTACCTATCATACTCACATTTTCCATCAAGACACCACCAGCAGGGGACTTGATGTAAATTGCTCAATGATGATCGAGTTTTAAATTTCTGGCATCCTATTCACAGAACATTAATGGGGAAACAGCAAAACAATTTGGCAAGCCCTTCTTATTTCCTGCTTGTTCTTTGGCTTTTAACCAAATTCCTCCTTTCTTGCCTCCTTGAAGAACCACCAAGGTTTCAGAACCAGTGAGCTGTTGGCCACTGGGACGTGACCGTGATGAATACATCTGTCAGTATGTCACACATTGTCATATTGTGTGCACACAGACATGTCAATTCCAAGATATGAATTTTCTTGGTTTACAGAAACATCTTTTAAGAATGACTCTTTAAAAACTGCGGTATCGTTTTGAAATTCTCCAGATTTTTCCTTCTAGATTTCCTTCTTTCTTTTAAATGTAAGAATCGTGAGACTGACTATAAAACTGACACCAAATTCCCTGCCATCGAGTCCATGCCAGCCCACTGTGACCCTCTAGGACAGGGTCGGACTGCCCTGTGAGGTTTCAGGAGGAGGCAGTCCGTCTTCTCCTGAGGAGTGGCTCGTGCTTTCCAACTGTTGACCTTTCTACGAGCGTCCAGTGCATCACTAGAAATATAAGCCCCCGGGGCTGCATACAATTTTGTGCAGAAATTTTAAACACGTTTTTACCATATTTTACTATGTGCCAGGCATTGGTCTGGGCATGTATGAAATATTAACTGATTTAAATATTAACGAATTAACTAATTTAATCTCCCCCAACAATCCAATAGAAACAACAAGCTGCTGTCAGGTCAATTTCAACGTGTGTGTGTGTGTGTGTGTGTCAGACGAGAACTCAACTCCATAGTGTTTTCCATGGCTGATCTCCATCGATGATCATCAGACTTTCCTTCTAAGGACGAAAACATCCAAACTCAGCACATTAAAACTTTGTACTCCCAGGAACTCCACAGGCCTGAGATGGGTCCTGTTCTCACCATCAAATAATACACGAGGGATTATCCCACACAAGAGGGATAATAAAGTACAGCCTGGACTTTAACCAAGACCACCATCTACACTACTTCTCATACAGAGGACGGTATACACACGACCACATGGCACATAAAAGCCAGTAGCCATAGAAAATATGGTGCACCCTCACAGAACGCAATTCTGTACAATAAAAACAGCAGCAGCATCTTAGACCTGCAAAGCACACTTGGCCTCCTTTGATTATCACATCAAGCCATTAGGCAGGGTTGAGTCATGGATCTTATCTTCATTTCAAAATCAGGCACAGCAAGGTTGAAGAACTTGTCCCAAATTACTCAACTGAGGGTTGGGCTCCTCCCTGAGCCTTTGAATTCCTAGGCCACAGATCTTTCCTGTAAGCGTGGTGGTATTAAGCTAGCAAGGTTCTGCACATATTCCATGAACAAAAGCAAGATTTCCTTGGCTTCGCTCTGGAGATCAATATACCTCCAGCACACAGGCAATGCTGCTCTCGTCCCCAAAGACCATCTCCTTAGTCCATTCAGGCTACCCAGGGCCCTGTATGGTGTAGAATTAGAGAAGGGGGGTGAGGGGTGGGAGTGGGGTTGGATAAGAGCTATGCAGGATGGCTTGGTAGGAAGAACCAGGAACCACAGCTGCCCAGTGGTCTATCTGCTCAGTGGACCCCCAAGGCTGGATCAGCATTGCTGCTCTCACGCCCAGAGCAGAACAAAAGCTACAAACTGAGACAGGATACCCTGGGGTGGGGTGCCTTTCTACACATTCCGGAGTAGAGCTCAGCCCTTCAAGTCTTTCCTGGTGCCAAGGACTTAAAGGAAGCCAGGTCCGAGATGGATGTAGTGTGCTATATCTCCACCCCTCTGGAGAAGACGCCCATGTGTTGGTGGGGAGGAAGACCCCAAAGCTCCCAGTAATGTCCAACAGAAATCCACTTCAGTAAAGGAATTTAACACTAACCCAATTCTGGGATGAGAATCAAAATACACAACAACTGGTAGCGCGTGGGCACAAACCCGCCACGAGGTCTCATGGGAGCAAATGTTGTCTGCTCTCCCAGATTAGTGTGTTGTGGGAAGATGGAAAGGGATATACTATGGGGGCATCCGGCTGGAAACAGTTACTATTGACTACCAGATGCATACTGGATCAATCAGCAGCACTGCTCGGTAGTCTAGGATCCTCAGGACCAGGGGTGTTAAAAAATACACTTCAAGTTTGTTTAAAAAATCCAGTGAGTTCAGTGTATTCTTTCCCCTATGTTTTCAAAAATAACTAAGATACCAAAGCATTTGAGAGCCTCCATTGTGGTGCAGAAATGGAGGTCAATTAGTTAAAGCATCTTCTCCTGATAGTCATCAGGACTGCTTCATAGCAGTGGTGTTGGTGTTGATGGCTGGTACTGACTCGTGGCAACGCCATGTGTGCTGAGTAGAACTGTGTCATAGGATTGTCAAGGCTGTGGGCTTTCAAGGAAGCAATCAATAGAGCTGTCTTCTGAGATGGCCCTAGGTGGGTGTGAACCACTAACCTTTTGGCAAGTGGTCGATTATCCAGTTGTTTGCACTACTCAGTGATTCCTTAATAAAGACAGCAGTTTTTATTCAATTGCCCACTACTACTGGGTCAATTCCAACTCACAGACACCCTGTAGGTTAGAACTGACCCACGGTAGAACTGCTCTCTAGGTTTTCTGAGGCTGTAAATCTATACGAGATCAGATAGCCTAATTTCCTCCCTCAGAGTAGCTGGTGGATTTGAACCACCAACCTTGTGGTTAGCAGCACAATGTTTAGCCCACTATGGATCTCAATTAATTTCCACTAAAACTTGATAAAATTCAACTCCTTTGCACACATACACACACAAACAGAGACATTGGGCAATGCTCCCCAAGCTGCTAGGAGCCAGAGCTGGTCCTGAAACTAGTGGAGGACCAGACCCCGTACTCTGCTGCCACTGTGCGGTCCTGAAACTAGTGGAGGACCAGACCCCGTACTCTGCTGCCACTGTGCTCGACGCCGTGCGAGTGAGTGAGACTGAAATACCAACTGCAGAAGCTCCGAGATGGGAGAGAGAAGTCTTTATGGAAGAGGAAGTACTTGAGGGTAGAGGAGAACTTAGAGCCATGAGTCCAGAAGGGATTCCCAGCTGTGCTGTATCGCCAGTCAAATGCAGACAAGATGATCCAAAAAGGAAACAAGAAAGCAGAACTGGAGTAGAGGTGGA
>NW_022103919.1:15178408-15188431 GCF_000313985.2 Echinops telfairi | reverse complement strand
GGTGGAGGTGGAGGTGGAGAAAAAAAAGAAAGCAGAACTGGAAAAGTGGGCTGGCCTGTGGTGACACATCCATAATCCGGTGGTGGATTTTGAGGTACTCAGTCTGGCTGATGGCAGTAACCAAGCAAGTAAAAACATGAGGTGGCAAGGAACCAACGGGAGAAGAAGGTGGTGAGAAAGGGCAAAGGTGATGAACAACAGGCTACTGGGGAAAGAGAGAAGGCAGAAGGAAGACTAGCAGCAGCTCCCAGAACCTGAAGGACAAAGATTAGCCAATAGAATACAGAGGGAAGACAGAACCAAGAACCACGAGCAATCTCAGGTCTCAAATTCAATGATGATTCTCATCTAGAATCAGGGAGGTAGCAGGAAATGGTCTACTCGGTGACTGGCCCAGGAGGACAGCTGAGGATGTGAATGCCCTCCCCACGTCTACCTTCCTCAAGGGTCATACACACCAGGAAACAACTGAAGAATTAACAGATCATATGAAGAGTCCTGGTGGCTTATGAGTTAAGTGTTGGGCTGCTAACCGCAAGATCCGCGATTCAAATCCACTAGTCAGTCTGCAGGAAAGGGACGAGGCGGTCTGCTCCCATAAAGCAGTTCTACTCCATCCTAAATGTTCGACGGGAGTTAAAATCCACTCATTTGCAGTGGTTTTGATAGGAACTCATAGCCCTCCCTGTGAGGGGGCACAGTCAGCCACTGCTGGGCCTTACCTTCTCCATCTGACTCCCAACATCATCTATACAGGAGAGATCTACTAGCATACCTTTTGGCGAGAACCAAAACTTGAGAGACCTATCTATCTCTACTTATCCAACCTCTCTGGTCCTAGAAATAGTTGGGGTACCAAATCTTTCAAGAATTTATCTAAATATATACTCAACATCGTCAGTCAATGTCGACCCAGAGCGCCCTTATAGGCCAGGGTAGAATGCCCCTGCGGGTTTCCAAGACTGTAATGCTTTATGGGAATAGAAAGCCCCATCTTTCTCCCTTGGTGAGAGTGGCTAGCTGTTTCAAACAGCTGACCTTGCAGTTCCCAGCCCACTGCATAACCGCTATGCCACCAGGGCTCCTTCTGAATACATATATACCCCTTATTGGCAATATTACTTGCCAGTATTGACTGGCATCACCAAGCAGCAGGCTTTAAATAGTTATCTCCCTTCCGCCTCACAGAGGGACAGCTCAGATTGTTTTCATTTTCAAGTGAGGAAATCAACGGCAAGGAGGGCAAGTACATTTATTACACTGCAAGTTGAGTGCAGACCTGAGACTGGAAGGCAGAGTCTGACCTGATTCCCGTGAATCAATGCTTGGTGGCATGGCTCTGTGCTCCCTGCTGGACATCTGACTCTGGGGTGAAGCAGGGTCCAGAGCAAGCCCACACAATGCCAGCAGCAAGCTGGCTGCCACAGGGAAAAGGCTCTAGTCTCTAATGAATACGAGTGAAGTTGAATCTCTTAACATGGCTCTTTTATCCATCTGTAACTCCCGCCAAATGATTGTGTTCAACTGTGCAAAAAAGGTGTGTGCAGCACTCATAGAGGGGACTGGTCGCTTTGGGTTGCCATTCCCCTGGCTCGAAGGGAACTATCTCAGAAGCAGGAACAGAGAGAAATCCCAGAATCAGCCAGGAAGAACAGCCCCCGGGGCAGCATGCTCAAGAGCTTTAGCTGCAGTGGTGGAGGCTGAGACCAGAGGCATCAGATACTTCAGCACAGCGACCACGGGACAGAGCAGAGTCAGGCCAAGACCAGAGGCCAAGCCAAGGCGCCCATGCAGCTGAGGCTGAGAACCTGAGGCCGGACAGCTGGCTGGCTCCGTGATCTGCTGAGGCAGAGCTCAAGGCACTGTGTGGCTGAGAGGCTAAGCCACTTGGCTGCCGATTGAGAAGAGGTGCTGCTGGGGACTAATGAGTGCATGCTTAGTGTTTTCTGATCCTGGTTGTGGTGACCTGGTAACTTCCTTACTACACCTCCTTCATCATGAGTGTCTTCCATGAGCTCTGTGTGGCTATTCCAAGGGATTCTTGCCCCAGATGAAAAGTAGAGTGCTGTGAGAGGAACTGTCAGTGTCAGAATCGGGTGAAGAAGGATGGATGGCGGACACATGTACGACGACCTCTCCTGGTGGTTACATAGGCCTTGTCATAGGCCTCCGTCTCCCTTGTGTAAGACAGCAGGTCACATGTGGTCTCCAGGCCTTATTTGTAGGGAGAAAGGTCCTTGAGAGCAAGTCTCCCCCTGGTTTCTTTCTCCCCTGCCTGCTGGTGATCTGAATACCCTGCTTCCACTCTTGTTCCCCTCGCTGGTTTCCCCACCTCGATAAAATGAGTCTTCGATCCACGCAAAACCTTCCAGGGCTTCCGGCTCACCTGGGGCCTACTCCAATGAGACCCTGGAGTCCTGCCTGGTCTGCCCTTGCTCCCTCATCCCATCTCCCTGGCCTTCTCTTCTTCCTTCCTCTCTCTTGCTTACTATTTTACAAGGTATGCTGCCCTCTCTTATTTCTTATTCTTAGCTGGTAATATACATTTTACACACTGTTTCCCCAGGTGTACACAAGGCTCCTTCACTTTCTTCAGGTCTCTACTCCAATGTCGCCTTTATAGAAAAGCATCCCTAACTATCTCTGAAAGACAACACTTAACAATTCTGGGATGGTGGCTCCCATGTCTGACTACCAACCCCATTTTGGGGTGATCAGGCAGGAAAATGTGCATTGCATTCAGTGCAGGGAAGTACACCCTAAAAGTATATGGGATGGTCCCCATGGTCCTTCTTCCCCAGTGAAAGGAGAGGGAGTATGCATGAAAGCTTCCCACTTTTGCTCTTGGACAGTGTCTCATGTCTGTACGGATTGCCAAAATAATACGAAGGTTATTTCATTGACCTTTGTCCTTTACCCTCTTGTAACATTTAACAGCCCCCAAATCACCTTGCTGTCTCTGTCTACTGTCATGTGATCCTCACAAAGATGTGAGTTCCATAAAACTGCTCAGTCTAGCTAGTTACATAATTTCATGAAGATATAAAAGTGTAGGTCTGGTATTCAACCTGTCAGTCAGGACAGCCTGATGGTGCCTCCTTGTGGGTGTCTTTCTCATAGGGAGGCCCCTGGGAACCGCCCCCCACCTCTCAGCCTTCACCTTCCTGCTGGGTGACCCTGATAGCTGCCACGGCCCGGTGATGCATCCACCACCATTGGGTCCTGCATCATTGCATGTGGCTGTGCTAGTCTGAAGAGGCCCTTTAGGGACTAGTGTCAGATTTATGGACTTGAGTTGGACTGGGCTGGGATGTTTCCTTGATATAGAATTGCTCTCTAAATAAAGCAATTTATTTCTTACACATAAATGAGTGTTACTGGATTTGTTTCTCTAGTCAACCCGACCTAACACAACTGCAATATCCCCAACATCTGAATCAGGATCTGTTCCCTACACTATCCCCAACATCTAGATCAGTGTCTGCCCATAGCAAAACACAAACCAAACACTGAGATGGAATGGATTGTCACTCGTAGCGGCCTGTAGGCTAGAGGAATGTCTTGGGCTATAATGTTTACAGTACAGTCACAGCTCTTTCTCACATGAAGTAGCTGGTAAACTCCAACAGCCAGCCTGTTGGTTAGCAGTCAAGTACTCAACAGCTACCGCACCAGGGCTCCTACCTGGCGCATAGTAGGTGGTTACTAAAGAATGGATTTATGAACCGATGGCAGAAACCATACCAACGGAAAGAACCTATCAAAGGGCTCTGGAAGGCTGGCAGAGGTGTCATCGTGTCAGCTGGAGACAGAGGGTCAAGGGATGAAGCCGGGAGGGTCAGCGTAAGAGTTAGAAAGAAGATAACGAAGACATGGTTTTGTGTCAACTTGGCTGGATCAGGATCCCCAGTAGTTTGGCGGTGGCCGCTGTCGTGATGTGACCTAAGACAATGTAAACAACTGCATGCTGGTATGGCTGTGAGCTGCCAAGCAGCTGTGGGAAGATTAGGGTGGAGTGCAACCTGTACTCAGGTCCAAGCCTGATGATATCTCCTTGGGGAAATGGTCTACTTCATATATAAATAGATCCTGTCGACAACTCCCCTCCTTTTCCTGCTGGTCAGGATCTTGCCTCTGGCTTCCGGGGTCGGCAGCTTGTCATGCTGCCTGCCAACTGCATATTGACTCAACTCAGCCTCTATCAGCCTGCTTCCTGGTTTGTCAGCCCCAGCAGCTACGTGAGTGGAACGGGCCTCCAGCTTGGGATCTGACCCACAGAGTGGAGCCTGATTCGGTTTTCCCACTTCTGCAGCTGTGAGGGCCCTTCACTGACATTCACTTCTTTCTTATACATATATGAAAGGATAAGCAGATCCCCCTGCAGTTCAGTTCCCACTACCATGCTCAACCTTCATTGGGTTTCAGTAATTCCTCTGGGTTACATTGCCCTTGATCACTCCCTACCAGTCCTCACACCCCCTCCTTGCCACTGGTTTTGAATCACTCGTTGTGGGAAATAACAGTCACTTGAGAGCAATTGGCTTCAGGAGTCCCTGAATGGTGCATAGAGTTAACTTAGTCAACTGCGAGCCAAGTCCAGAGGTTCAAATCAACCTCCAGAGAAAAGCCTGTAACTACTTCGATGGAAACCCTTATGACACCTGGCTCTACTGTGACACAGAAGCGGTCACCGTGGCCCCAAGTCTACACAGTGCAACTCGTGCTATCAATGAGGAGGGAGGCCATTTGGGCCAAAGGAAACGTCTTAACGAAATTCCTGGTTTTTACGTCAGTTTAAAACTTTAAAATGAGCTGATACCAAGGGCTCAAGTAGAAAGCAAACGTTTTGAGAAGATGATGGCCACCAATGTGCAAATGTGCTGGACACCATGGATGGATGGATGGATGGATGGATGGATAGATTGTGAGAAGTGTTGTACGAGCCCCCAATAAAATGATTTAAAAACAACAACAACTATAAAATGGAATACTTACAGTTCTGGGCTCAAATGTATACAGAGCTCTGAAGACTCTGACTTGTCCTAAAGAGAGAAAAGGGAGAGAAAAACAATCAATTCTTTCATTTCTGAATATGCTCAAAAGAGCATTATCCACTAGCCCTCACAGAATCCCCCAATTAAAACTACATGTGAGAAATGCATTTTAGAACAAAGTACTTGCCACATAAGAGGGATTGTTTTAATTTTTGTTAAATGACACAAGAAGAAACACATACTTCAAAGAGGTACTTTGCTTCTTCCTTAAGGCTACAGGATTTATCACAATCACCGTCTTAGCCCTCACATGAAAACCCTCAAAACCACGGCCACCAAGTCCCTTCCAACTCATTGCAACGCTTAAAAAGCCTGAGCACTGGCAACCGAGTAGCTGACAGGGCAGCCGGACATGCAGCCCTGGGCACAAGCCCTTGGCCTCCGTACATGCCCTAATTCCCCCAACCGGCTTTCTCTTCTAGATTACTCTCCAGAAGAGGTGGAACAAGCTAGAACCCAGGAGTTCTGCCTTCAACCTGATGGATGGTGGGAGAGAGACAACAAACTCCTATTGCCACAAAGGCGACAGTGGAAACTTATAAAGGCTTCCTAGTACGCCACCCACCTTAGCTATAAATCCTCCTGGACCCTGCTCACTCAAGAGTTCTGTGGGGCCAACTTAACCTCAACTACCAGCTCAGTAACCTCTCACTGTCCCACCTGCCCTTAGAAGTCACCTTGCCCAGCCTGCCCAGCACAAGGGATCCAACTCTGGGTAAGACTGACAGACAGACAGATCTGACCCAGGTTCCAGCCGTTCATGGGTTTTTAAGTGTCTTCTCGTGTTCACAGACAACTTTCCCGGGTGGATTGAAGAAGATCCCTGGCCCCACACTGAGAAGGTTCACGAAGTGGCTAAAAGGCTACTTTGGGTAGTAATTCCTCACATTTGGGCTTCCGAAAGCACTGCAGTGATATTGGGCCTGCTTTATCTCCCAGATCACTCAGGCAGTCTCTCAACACTCAGAAATCACCTATCATCTCCAGTGTGCCTGGAGGCCGAAGTCGTAGGGACAGGTAGAGAATCAACCAACACTTAAAGCTGACCCTCAGGAAACTGGCTGAACTGGAAAGGTGCACTGCTAATAACTCTGTTACACCTCAGAATCGCCCCATGGCAACCGAGGTGCTTAAGTCCCTATGAAGTTTTATACGGGCAACTTTTCCTTGTAACTGAGCCAGCTGAGTGAGGTAGCTTTTATACAGCAATAAGTCATAGGGGTAGCCCAGTGCCAGGAGGCATTCCATCAATATGGGCTCATCCAGGTCCAAGATGAGGTAGTTTATTGTACCATCCTGGCCAATAAACACATGTGGGGTTAATTGAAGGGCAGAGGGATAAATGGCTCGGTGAGCCTCACCTTTCTAGTTCTCGGGTCTCTTGCTTTGTGATGGTGAGACCAGGGTGCAGCTGCCTTAGCCAGTTCCCTGCTTCAGTTGGCAAGGCTCACTTCTTGCAAGACATCCCTGAGGAGAAGCCGCATGGACCTATTCCGATGCAGCCCTGGGTGCTGGAGCAGTTGTGTGGAGACCCCTGCCAGTGCTGAGGTGCTTACACGTTCACTGACTCGGCTTTCCTCCTGCAGTCGACATCATTGCGTGTGTTTTGTGAGAAGGAGGAGGACTTTGCGGATTGGTGTTGGACATATGGGTTAATGTTGCACTTGTGGGCTTGGGCAGCACTGGGTTGGGATGTTTTCTTGATGTGCACTTACCCTTTATATAAAACTCTCTCTTATACATGAGTTTCTGTGGATTTGTTTCTCTAAAGTTCCCAGACTAATACACAAGGGGAGGAAAAGCTACCACCCTTGTACCTGCCCGGAGCACTTGTTCTTATAAAAACCTGAAAGGACAAGTGCCCTATTTCCCAGCTCCAGCCAGTCTGTAAGGGTCCTTTGTCAGTAATTCTCTCTACCTCTACTGCTGTCAGGTTACGGGGCACAGTGCTCGGATCCACCGTTCACGGGTGAAATCGTAGAAGCCGTCACAAGCAGACCCCTCCGAAGCAAAGCAAACAGACAAGTACTCCTGTGTACCATTGGACTGTCTTGAGATGGTGTTTTACCACCACCCAGGGGCAACCTCAGACCCCCAACAGTTTTTAAGCTAGTAAATGCTTTCACACAATTCCTGTATTTAAAGTAAACCGGCACCCATGCCTGTCAGTCCTAAGATTTCTTTTCAAATCTCCCAGTGACAGGAACCCACTCTCCAGAGGGCACTGCTATCTCACAGCATTGCCCCAGCCTGACCTAAACTACTCACCTGTCTCCTTTCTTCCATATGCCGTCAGGTTACCAACAATACTGCGCCAAGTGTGCCAACCCAGGGAGACCAGCTCCTGGGACACCCCAAACTCATCCACCATGGGCCTCTAAGAGGACAACCCCTCCCAACAGAGTAGGAAGGGTGTGAACCCAAAAACCCCACGTGGGTTTGTCAGCAGGAAGCAGCCAGAGACGTTGTCACCTAGTACCCCCAAAGATTTGGGTCCATACTCGTTCAGTGGGCAAGTGTTAGGTAGCCAGATATAGGGGCAGGGGGGTGTTTCTCCCATGCCTGCCCAGGCCCCCTAGAGGAGGTTGGGAAGGAAATCAGGTGAGCATTAAACACTTATGAGGACACCCTCACTGAGCATGCTCCAATTCAAGCCCCTGAGCCAGGTGGGAGGTACACCTGGGAGGCCCAAACTAGGCCCAAGCTCATGCATCACCCAGGTGGGCTTAACGCAGTCAATGGGAGCCACCAAGACCATCAACCACGCCTCCCTAGCCAAAGGTCTGAAACACTCTGGTGGCGGGAAGGCCATTATCCTTTACCCTGCTCCTGGTTAGAGGCAGGCCGGACAGTGAGGTCAGGTCTCCCCCGCATGGGAGCACATGCGCCTGCCGGGGCGACTGGGGTCACCGATGCTCTTCCCCTGGGGCTCGCTGATGCCCTGTTGGTGCTATGCCGCAGCCTCTGTTCCACAAGGTCGCTCAGGTCCAGTGTGAGCAGGTGCGTCTTGGCACACTGCCCTGAAATAGTGTGTACCCTTTGGGGCTGTAAAGCCTGGAACTTCTCTAGTCCTTCATAAAAACCCACTTGGATTACCAAAAGAGCCCATCCACTTCACGCTACAGAAAACCCACTGCTATCGAGTGCATTCTGACTCCCATCAAGCTACAGGACAGAGAACTAACTGCCCCCTTTGAGTTTCTAAGGCTATACTTTTTCTCTCTCGACAGTTTCTTGCAGGAAAGCCTTACAGACAAGTCTAAAGGAATCATCTACACTATAGCTGGACACCTCTTAGACCTTCCTCATCGGCCTGCTCCGGTTCCTTCCTCAGAAACAGATACCATGCAAAATATTTCAGATAACCTTGCTTTTAACTGTCATGGCTGGCTGAATTTGAAACAAGCCCAATGTCATTTCCACCAAGAAGTAACTCTTCTTTCTGGGCTGGAGAAACAGAACAAGCAACCCCGGTCCTCATGGGAACCCTCCGGATGTATTTTTCACCTGAGAAGTTACAGATTTTGACAAGAGACCCATTCTCCAGGGTAACCACGTTGATGGGGAAGTGGCCGTACACAGAGCTCATCTTGTGTAGAAGGCCCAGGGTCACCCCCTTCACCATGTTCTGTACATGACGACAGATAGTGCAGACGATAGTCAGTTCCTTTCTATTTCCCCACCACTTGTCAACTAGAAGCCCCTCCACAGGGTTCCTCTGGGGCCCACAGTGATTGGGCATCCTTTCAGGAAAAAGTGGACATTCTCTGCAGTGTAGACAGCGTGTTGCTAAGAATGGTCTTCATTCTCACAGTAGATGTGGCAAAGAGCCACCCGAGGTTATCAGTCTTTATAGAAGCAGACAGCCTCATCTTTCTCCCACAGAGAAGCTGGTGGGTTTGAACTGAAGACCTGAGGTTAGCAGTCAAAAAATAACCCAACAGTACCACCCGAACTATAGAGAGGTGAGTATCTTAACACAAAAAGATACTACTGTGGCAATAAAATCTGCAGTGATTTTAATATTTCTAAATTAATGGCTTGGGATGTTACTTCTACCAAAAGAAAGGCAATGCCTAGGAGGAAGAAGTACCTGGAGAAGAAACATGATTCCAGTATAAAGTCTGAAAACAGCGACGAGCGTGTCATAGTAGGTAAAGAGAGCGTTGGCCTCCATTTCACCAACCAGGCCCTCTTCTGCGTTTCCATACCTCGCAGAGACAGGGCTGTGACCTGAGTCATGGTGCTGCATCCCACCTGAACCCTCTGACAACTGATGACTGATCACACTAGACCAGATGTCAGGAAACTGTGCCCGCAGAGCCATAGGGGGCTTTTTTGATACATACAGGTGGCTCTGAAATAGAAGTGAAAATGAAAATCAAGCCATCAGAGTTTCATGTATAAAATTTTAAAGGGTAGTATTCAGATAATGGTGATTTCATTTGTTTGTAAAGATACTTTTATGGTTCCCAAATAGTTTTTAAATTGTTGTGAGGGGCAGGACTGGCTCGTTCATATCAAGTCTGCTGGCTCCTGCCCTAGATCTCCTCATGGGGAACGAGCCCACCATCACGGAACTGCCAAAGAGAATCTTGGCCTAGCAAAACTGACATCTATTTGGGGCGGGGGAGTGAGCAATTCCACCCATAACAGTATATTAGTCACGGAGTAATCCGTACATCTCAATTGGAGATGGGAACCTCGACCTGGTCAATTTCCTAGCATCTACAAGGCAAACTTAATGTTTGCTAAATAATTACATACATAAGAGAAAAACTTAAAGACAAGAAAAAGTCTACAGGTAGCCAAAGAATGGTCTTTGCATGAAATATATTCAGGAAAGATACTAAAATAGTTAAGACTACCTAATAAATTGTGGTAATAGTTTACTGTTTCAATACCTGACAAACTTTTGAGATCATCAGTCAAAACAGTGGCCTCCAAATTGGGATATGAGAAAATTAAT
>NW_022103919.1:15166416-15178213 GCF_000313985.2 Echinops telfairi | reverse complement strand
GGTGTTCTTATGGAATTCATCTGAGATTGTGAACAGGATCCTCTAGAGTACCACCCTGCTGCGTATAAAATGGGCTCTCTGAGAAGCAGGAAGAGGGATCTCATTACCAGCAAGAACCATGGTGTCCTCTGGACCCAAGATTTCTGAGAAGTGAACCTCCGTCCTGCATGCAGGAGATAGCTATAACATCAGAGGAGAGCAGCCAGAACCTGGAAAGAGTGGCGGACTGTGCAACCTGCAGAGCGAGTACCGCTGGGTGCTTTGGGGAAGGAGGCTGGCTTGGGGAGCGAGTGCCTCTCAGCACCTAATTTGGGGAGTTGGGTGGAGTTGAGTGCCTTTGAGCTGAGGCTTACTGGAGTGCAGTGCTCCTGGGCACTTAATCCAGGGAGCTGGATCTGCTGACCCAGGCACATAAGCGGGACGGCTTCAGGTGGAGACTTACGGAGGAGCAATATGCTCTTTTGGGTGTTTATAAGCAGACCTAAAAGAACGTTGTGACATGTTCTGATAAACAATTCAAGCCTGAGTATTCCTCGCTGGCATTACAACAGAACTTATCACATGGCCTTGTAACAAATCCTTAACATTCTTAATAAATCCTTTAATAGTGAATTTTGTTTGTGAGTTCTGTGGATAGTAGAAACCAGCGAGGCAATGTAGACAGCTTTAATTCTGACATCACAGTACGGTCCTTGGGGAGCGCAGTTAGGCACTTACTACAGTCCAAATGTAGGCTGTGCAAACATACCCAGAGATGCTTGGAAAGCAGTGTGGTGATCTTCTAAAGCAGGGTGCTCAACCTTCCTCACGCCGCGGCCCTTTAATAGAGTTCCTCATGTTGTGGTGACCACCCCCCCCCACCACAAAATTCTTTTCGTTGCTACTCTTAACTGCAATTTTGCTACTGTTATGAATTGGGCGACCCCTGTGAAAGGGTCGTTTGACACCCCCCCCAAAGGGGTGGCGAGAACCGCTATTCTAAAGGGTGACAATATTGAGAACCCTATGGAGCAGTTCTATTCTGCACACGTGGGAATCACCATGAGTCAGAATTGTGGGGCAACAATAATCTATCAGTATGACCTCATATGTAAATGTCCATATCCACAGATGTATATGTGCAAACACACACAGCTTATAAATATGCACGCACTTATTGGAAGCGGATATTCAGACTCTTTAGCTAACAAGGTAAACATAATGGGGGCAGATCCTTTTGTTGTTTTATGAAGACTCTCCAGTGCCTGACATATAAAGGCGTTCAGTAATTTGGTGAATGAATGCTTTGGGGGTCATTCAACCTCCCTGGCTCCAGAAAGTTTAGAGTCCATGATTAAAAAAAAAATTTACACCAGAATATCCTCTGAAGCCTTACTAAAACTTTGACAGTTTAATAAGAAAAGGGGGGAAAAAAGTTTGCCTTCACTTTTAGGCTCTTTAAGAACTATCTAGATGGGATCAAATTGACAAGACCAAGTTAAAGATTAAATAGAAACCTTTGGTGTGAGTTATGTTAACAGGAGAAGGAATAATCCAGAAAAGGTGAGTGAAAATGGTTGTGAAACTTAGAGAGCAACCAGTGTCCCTGAACTGGGCAGAAAGAAGCTATTCATTATGTTTACGATGTATATTCTCAATAATAAAAACTAAATGAAAGGGAAAAAGGAAGTTGTAGGCATACGCACAAACATTAACATGGAAAAAATATCTACAAAATATTTAGTGAAAAAAAACAACTATGTTATAGAGGAGTATTTCAAATACCCGCCCATGTATGTTAACAAAACACTCACCCACTCCTTGAATGGTGTTAGTCTGGGTACATTAGAGAAACAAATCCACAGAAACTCATATGTATGAGAGAGAGTTTTATATAAAGGGTAAGTGCACATCAAGAAAGCATCCCAACCCAGTGCTGCCCAAGCCCACAAGTCCACCATTAACCCATATGTCCGACACCAATCCACAAAGTCCTCCTCCATCTCACAAAACACACTCAATGATGCTGACTGCAGGAGGAAAGCCGAATCAGTGAGTGTGTAAGCATCTCAGCGCTGGCAGGAGTCTCCACACGGTTGCTCCAGCACCCAGGGCTGCCTTGGGGTAGGTCCATGTGGCTTTTCCTTGGGGATGTCTTGCAGGAAGTGAGCCTTGTCAGCTGAAGCAGGGAACTGGCTAAGGCAGTTGCACCCTGGTCCGACCATCACAAAGCAAGAGGCCCGAGAATTCGAATGGCGAGGCTCACAGAGCCATTTCTCCCTCTGCCCTTCAATTTAACCCCACATGTGTTTATTGGCTAGATTGGCACAATAAACTTTAACTATATCAAATAGTATTGCCAATTATGGGGGCTCTTTCTCAGTCAACTATAGGTGGTATTATGTTTATCAATTACATTGAGTATGCATTAATTTTAAAATCAATGAAAACAATACACGAAACTAGACAGGCAGAAGAGACCATTTTCTTTTTTCTAAAAATCCTAATACAGAAGAGCAGTTCAAAGTACTGTGTCAAGAAGAACTAGTTTGTGACCTGATTTCCAGTGCCACATCTCCCCTGCTCTCCTCAAATTCACTGCCATCGATGGAGTTAACGCAGACTCATATGAGCCCATAGGACAGGACAGAACTGCCCCAAACCTCACAAGTGGGTGCATCTTCATGGGAGCAGAAAGCCTTAGCTCTCTCCCGAGAAGAGTCTGCCGGATTCAAATGGCTGATCTTGCGGTTAACAGCCCAACACAAACCCACTACACAACCAGGGTGAGGGGGTGGTTAAGAAGGAAGCAAAAGTAAAAACTGGCCCCGCAGCCACCCCATCCCCGGGTTAAGAGTTTGTTTTGTTTTGACCCAACACCCACATAGCATGCAAAAAGGAAACATCACCCGAAAGGAGGAGGTGCCAGGAGAGAACTATTTTCTGCTGATGCGATTCTCTAAGAGTGAAGATGAGTTATCTGACTACTTGACTCTCCACCTGAATCGATAATGATAGAACCTTCCTGTTTCTGAGAAGAAGGCAGACACGTGACGTACTGTTGCTAATTTTGGAGACAAGGTACAATATCAACTTCAAGAGCTCAGACGGATTTTGATAGAAATTAAAGAGCCTGAAAACTGATGGTTGGAGTATACTTAAACCACTGAGTTTATTATTGCAGCTCTCATGGTTTCCTTACTTAAAATGTTTATAGCTAAAAGAAAGTGGAATGTCTAAGCCTGGTATAGTAGTTTAAGCTTGGGCTGCTAACCCCCCAAGGTCAGTGGTTCAAACCAAACAACACAGGGGAAGGGTGAGGCTGTCTGCTCCAGTAAAGATGTGGTCACAGAAAACAGCTAAAGCAGCTCTACTCTGTCCATGGGCTCACAAAGAATTGGTTTATACTTAATGGAAGTATGAAAGTTTACATACCTAGAAGGAAAAATGTGTACTCTGAAAGTTCCGCTCCACCCAGTGCAATTCCAGTTTGGGGTTTTTTTTGTGTGTTTTTTTGGGGGGGAGGGGGGGTACTCCCTCAAATATGTATAGGCTGATTGTGCCCATGTACATGGTGGGAGGCCGAATGAGACGGCCCCTTCAGGTTCCCGCCATCCTTTTCATTTCCTCTTGGAAGTCCTGTTACACGCAGCAAAGAGAGCCACTGGGCAGGAGAAACTGACTGCCCTGCTGGTTTCTCACTTTGCTGACTCCTCACCTGGCCCGACACATTTTTCCTCTCCCCTTCCAACTCTACCCGGCCTTTACAAAGAAAGGTCATACTAGTCCCCAGCAAACACTGCATTTTCTTCTGGGACTAGGCTGATTCCAGTAAACTGCTTCTTGTTCATCGGGGTTGGGGCAGGTGAACTGGAAGGATGGAGGTTCAAGACCGGGCCTTCTACAGGCAAAGGGCAACAAATGTTGTGCTACTGTGTGAGGTACGCCAACAGAATATGCATTTGTGCCCCGCCCCTCTGCCCCCAAGGCCTTAGAACAACACTGAGAAGAGTATTTGGCCAATAAGGTTGAACACACAATTTCTAGTCGATTTTTCTGTTGGTAAAATAACAGGAAGACAGCAAGAAAGATTTATAAAGTGACTACTCCTCGTCATGGATAAAGACACAAGATAAGTAGCAGGAGCCACGACTATTCAAAACAGCAGACCTTGATCATCGGATCACTGCATGCACCTTCTGCTTAAGATCGTTAGAATACACAAAGTTCCGAAGTCCGGAAGGGTTAAAAGGAGGGATGGATGGGAGAGCCAGGGAGTAGACTGGATGATGTTACATTGTAGGGATTGCAATCAGTGACAGGAAGCAAAATGTGTGTGAACTGCTGAATAGACAACGGATTTGTTCTACAAGCCTTCATCCAATTCACAAAAAATGTTTTTGGAAAAAATGAAGGCAGCTTTGACAACTATCACATACTCTACGGAGTCCTGGTGGTGGGGTGGTTATGTGTTAGGCGGTAAGCTGTGATCTGCATGGTCAGCAGTTCAAATCCACCAGCAGTTCTGAGGGAGAAAGGCTGGGCTTTCTGATCCCATAGTGGACAGTTACAATCTCGGAGATCCACAGGGTGGTCGCTAGGAGTCAGCACTGACTCCAGGCCAGTGAGCTGTTTGTTTGTTTTTAAGGGTGGGGAGGAGTAAAAATACTGATAGTATAAAATGTTAAAAAGGATACAGAAAAACTGGTTTCTCAAGTGCTTCAGTGAAAGTATCGGCTAGAAGAACCAATTGAGAACACTACTTGGCAGTAATTCAGCTAGCACAAGTGTTAAAAATGAATGCCTTTAAGATCTAAAATTGTTATTTCTGGGGGCATTCATTTTTTGCAGGACTGAAGTGCTGGGAACAAAAAATAACCCCTCCCTGTTTTGTTATTCCCACAGTCTCACCATTTTTAAACTGCAGGTTTAAAAGGCACCAGCATAATGAAAAGTTAATTTAATAGCTTTTTAAATAATCAGTAGAACAGAAAAGATCACAGTATATTGTATACAATTAAAGTAAGGCCCGTTTGGAGAAATTTTGGTTTTGTTGGGATGGGCAAATAAAGGCGAGGCGGATGTTTGTTTTAGAAATTTACCAGATACAGTTTGGACATAATGCCGGGTGGCCATAATACTAAAAATCCATAGCAAGAAGGAACTATAATCCTGCCACACTGCTGCCTACGTTGGAAGAACGATGAGGCTTTCTGTTCCCATCAAGAGTGACCATCTCAGAAGCCCACAGGAGCAGTTCTACTGTGTCCTATGGGCTGGCTGTGAGTCAGAACTGACTGGAGGGCAGTGGCTATGTTTCGGTTGGCTAACTGCAGGCCATCGGACATTTACAATACTAAATAAATGCTCTCTTTAGAATAAGGCATGTCAAGATATTCTAAACTAGCTCTGCCAGTATAACTGGTCCTGTGATGTTGCCACCAAGGTAGGAAGCTATGGTACTCACCTAATCTGGTGTCAATTTAAGTACTAAGAATGTAGGGGTGGAGTCTAGGCTCCACTGTCCCCTATAATAATAGCACCAAGACAAGGAGCCTTGGTGGTGCCAACGTTAAGCGCTGGGCCAATAACAGAAAGATTGTTGATAGCCAATGTCGATCTGGAGGTAGCCAATGAGACTTCTGTGTGGGCATGGCCTTCTCCTGAGAATTCTGGGAAATCTGTGACTTCTTCCTTGGAGGCGGAAGACATCTCTCTCTCTCTCTCCCTCTCCCTCTCTCTCTCCCTCTCCCTCTCCCTCTCCCTCTCTCTCTCCCTCTCCCTCTCCCTCTCTCTCTCTGCCACTCCCTGGGAGACATTGCAGAAGACAAGTCACATGGACGCAACCAGACCTCTGAAGCCGGAGAAGCCACAGAGAGACCCCTGCCAGCGCTGAGATACTTACAACGCCACTGGACCCAAAGACTTTCTATCCACTCGCCTGTGATCGTCCTGCATTTGGCATCATTGCATGTGTTTCGTGAGTCTGAAGAGGACTTTATAGATTGGTATCGGACATATGGGCTGCTAATATCGGACTTATGGCCTTGGACTGGACTGGGTTGGGATGTTTTCTCAATGTTCAATTCCTCTTGTATATAAACCTCTCCCTTATATACACATGTGTGTCCATGGATTTGTTTCTCTAGTCTACCCAGACTAACACACAAGCTTCCTTTCTCCCTGTAAAAAATGACTGAGGTCAAGACAGCATCTCATCATCCATGGACTTGAAGATTTGCTTAACAGAAATGATGCGATTTCCTGAAGGCAAATCCACAAGATAGAATGGCTTCCCAAAATATGATTAGCTATCAGACTCCTCTCCTCCTGTTGATTCTCAACCTATCCCTATAATATTTAATTTTGCATAATAAGTGTTTTTGTATTTAATATTTAAAGCCTCACAGCCATCATTAATGATTGCTGTATGTTATTCTACTTATACATTTAAAGAAAAAAAAGGCCTACCTACTTCACCCTATAGAAAACCCACTGCCATCAAGTCAATTCTGACTCCCATCAACCCTATAGGACAGAGCAGAACTGCCTCTTGTGGGTTTCTGAGGCTATACATCTTTATGGGTGCAGAAAACCTCATTTTGCTCCCTCAGAACATCTGATGGATTCGAACTACTGACCTCGTGATTAGCAGCCCAAGGCTCCTTTTGTAGCACAAATAAATAAATAAATTCTGCCAACTGACTGAGAGGATTTCCTTGTATAAAAGACACAAGAAGACTTCGGTATTAAATTATATTTAAATTGCTTATCTGCTTTGCAATGTGAATACAAAGACAAACAACCAAACCAGATAAACTGCTGACTCATCACACCCCACTGTGGGTTTCTGACACTGTAACTGTTTATGGGAGGAGGAGCTGCTGGTGGCTCTGAACTGCCGACCATGAGGATCGCAGCCCAACACGTACCTACTGCACCACCCGGGCAGCTCCTAGTCATAAATCTAAATGCCATATCTTATTTGGGTTAGTGATGCTTCTATACTTATTAGGTAAATGTAGATTAGGCAATCTATGTCATTTTCAGTGTTCTAGAAGTAGGCAAAATTGGCCAGACAGCCAAAGATGAATGGAAAGGTTTTTTGTTGTTTTTAACAGAAAATCAAAACTAATAGGAATACATAATACCCCTATCTCCTCTTCTGGTTTACTATAAGTGCACGTGTGAGTCTTTGTATATGATGAGTTTCAGAGTCAAATATGTTAGAGTAAAATATGACTTGGCTAAAGGTCAAAGTTAAAAAAAAGTGTGAAAGCCATGACTTAGACCATCTGATTAAACTGGGGTTCTGCTACAGGGCACTATGAGGAGTGAATAGTATTTCATCTACCCTGCTAACTTTAAGATTCAGTTAGTATATTTTTAAAAAGCACTCATCTACTCCCAAAAAGACAATAGTTAGAACCAATATTAGAGCTATCAAACATGAGTGGAATTAACTGAACATGGAAAATGCCTAAAAAATAAGAACTGACCTTTTGCATACATTTCTCATATTTGCCTATAAGAAAGTTAATCTATGAAGTTCTACCTCCTGGCTGTGGAGATAGGCGCACTGGTGGTATACTGGGCACAAGTCAGAATGCTGGACAGAGGCAGAAGAGGGGCTGCCCTGTCTGCTGAGGGGACCAAGAAGGGACCTTGTGAGACCTGGTTGGGCCAACACCTTCACCGTATGGCCAGGCCCCAGTGACTTTCTGACGCAGGGCTGCACGCGAAGATGATTCTGAGATCAGCTGACCCAACGCAGCAGCCCAAATAAAACTGAAAGAAACGATGTATGAGACCCAAGAACAAATGAAGTAATTAAAAAGTTACAAACCCCTCCCCTTTGAAAGTGCTATAAAAAATGATAAGCGCTCCCCTAGACTAGGGTCCTCGCCTCAACTCACAAGGGGGACCCGCTTTGCCCCCAGAGCGAATCGCATCTCAACTGTGCTTAAGGGATCATTCTCAACTTGCGAAAGGGACCAGCTTCACACTTTTGAAATGACTCAATTCTTTAATAAACGTATGGCTTAATTTGGGGGCGGGGGGGTGTGCGTCTGTGTGCGTCGACAACCCCACACGGGTTCAGCGCTTGCTACTGCCTTGGTGGACAACAGCCCCGGAACTCATCTTCTTAATGCTACCTGCAAAGTCAGCAGTTTGAACCCACCCACCTCCCTGAGGGAGAAAGATGAGGCTCTTTACTGCAGTCTCCAAAACCCACATGGGGCAGTTCTACTCTGTCCTATAGGGTCGCTATGTGTCCCCATCCACTCAGTAGCAGTGAGTTGGCTTCTGGTTTGGAATGTTACCACTTCCAAATATTCTAGGGTAAGTAAAGTGTTAAAGATATCATAGTAGGCTTATTTAAGGCAGTCTACAAAGCATTCATGATGAAACCGAATGTTTTCTGCTTAAAAAGAACACAAGGGATGTCTGTCATGCTATCCAAGAGGCAGGGCCAGGAAACAGCTATGCTTTGTTGAGCCAGCACAGGGCTCCCCCTGGCCAGTGGATTCCATCCACAGAACGAGGGGATCAGCACACAGCACGGGTACTTTGCTACGTATAGTCTCTGTCACCTCATTCTGCAAAGCCCACTGCTCAGGAAAACAAGCACAGAGGCAGGCAGCAGTCCCTGGAAAGATTTCAGTGTGAATATCCAAGAGCTTCTCATGTAGAAATTACCTTTCCTCCTTCACACTTACATTCCTGAATTAGTCAACTCTGTGTTAAGGTACAAGAGAAACCCCATCTCAAATATAATTTAAGTAGAACAGTTATTAAGTCTTCAAAGAGATAAAGACAACACAAGGACACAGACACTTCATCCAGAAGAGGGGAGTAGGTTATTAGCATGAGGCTAAAGGGGGTGAGTTAGTTAATTGTGCCAGCCTGGCCGATAATCACATGTGGTGCTGGTTGAAAGGCGGAGGGATAAATGGGTGGTGAAGCCTCGCCTTTCTAGTTCTCGGGTCTCTTGTTTTGTGATGGTTGTATCAGGTGCAGCTGCCTTAGCAGTTCCCTGCTTCAGCTTGCAAGATGGACTTCCTACAAGACATCCCCAAGGAGAAGCCACATGGACCTATCCCGATGCAGCCCTGGGTGCTGGAGCAGCCGTGTGGAGAACCCTGCTGGTGCTGAGATGCTTGTTCGTTCACTGACTCAGCTTTCCTCCTGCAGTCGGCATTATTGCCTCTGTTTTGTGAGGTGAAGGACTTTGTGGACTGGTGTTGGGTAAATGGGTTAATGTTGGACTTGTGGGCTTGGGCAGCATTGGGTTGGGATGTTTTCGTGATGCACCTTTTCTTTACATAAAACTCTCTCTTATACATGAGTTGCTGTGGATTTGTTTCTCCAAAGTACCTAGACTAATACAGGGGGCTTGTTGAGACACAACGTTTTAAAAGAGGCAAGGAAGGGCAAAGGAAACTGTGGCAAAGCATGGGTGGTGGCAGATCAGTACTTCACAATTGTAGGTGGGGCCACAGGAGCAGGACGGGGACCATGACTGGGGCATGTACATCGTACACTGTTAAAAGGGCTCATGAGATGGTGCAGGGCTTTCTGACCAGTGCAGTCAGTGCAGACTGACAGACTCATGACTCTGTGACCCTGTACTGTCCCCAGCACTGTGACCTCCATTCAGGACACACTGAGGCAAGCCTGGGAGAGACGGCTGCTCCGTGGGCTGGATGGAGAGGGGTGGAGGCAATGCAAGGTCATCTACTGCCTGCGGGCAAGGTCATCTACATCATTTCGGAGCATACTGCAAATGGATTTGGGGCAGTCACTGCCACTGTGTGGGGTAGCCTCTCCCAAACCTGGGTGCTCAGAATTTAAGATCTAATACAGTTCATATCTAATTAATTCTAATTGTACACATACTTTTAAGGATGTTACGAATAGAAATGCCTATGAACATAAAATTGCCATTTCCTCACTCCAATACCACCTCTTCTTTGCTACCTCCTCAGACTTAAAAAAAAAAAAACCCTAAAGAATTTGAACCGTGTATTGACCTCAGCCAGAGCAATGGTAGGCTCATGAAACAGTGGCCAGAGTGTTTTCTGACAAGAGGGCTCTGTTGATTAACAGAGTGCCTTTCTAATCCATTCTCCCCCTGCTGGTACTTTTCTGTGCCTCTCAGCAAACTTGGTTACTTTTACATATTGAGGACCCATAACCCCTGGCTGTTCTATTTGTTTTACGTAGTCTTAGAGGAAAGTCCCGTAAAACAGGGTTCAAAGCGTCAAATGACAGGCTCTTTGACAACCATGTCTTGAGGGGCTAAAACTCAAGAGAGAATCTCAGTATTGAATTGTAACCCCCAAAACTGTGTATTGAAGTCCACTGGTCACATGCTGGGGGTTAGGAGCCCGGAGAGGGTCGTGGGTTACGTGTTAGGCTGCCAACTGAAGGTCAGCAGTTTGAAACCCCCAACCACTCCATGAGAGAAATTCGAAGATTTCTGCGGCTGTAAATGTTTGCAGCCTGAGAAACCCATGTGTGATTTGGACATTGTGTTCACAGCACTGGTTATATGCAGGAGAGATGTGTGCAATATGCTGGTGGTCCACGTGAAAATGTTAGCCTGGCAGCAGTCCTCCTGCTTGGGACCCTCCTGGAGTTTCCTAGAGCAGCTCCCAACCAGCAGCTGCTGGGTGACTCCTGCACCAGCTGCTCCCTTTTTTCTGCTCCTCCCTCCCAGCCTCTACTTCCCTTTCCCTCCCATCATTTCACTGCCATGCAGCTGATTCCAACTCAGGGAGCCACCCTGGCCCTTGTGGGTTTCTGAGCTGGTAAATCGTCATGAGGGTAAAAAGCCTCGTGTGTCTCTCAAGAAGCTACTCAACAAGCTGCTCTTGGTTTCAAACAGCTGACCTGTGGATTAGCACCGAATGTACTCAGCAACCAGGACTCCTCCGCTTGCCCTCACTAACCATGCCTCACTGCTGACCCTAGTTGACACTCTAGGTCAGGGTAGAACTGCCCCTGTGGATTTTCGAGACTGTTTATGGGAGTAGATAGCCTCATTTGTCTCCCACAGAGTGGTTTAAAATTGCTGACTTTGGGCGTAGCAGCCCAATACCGAACCACTACACAACAAGGGCTCCTGCCCTAGTGAGCTTTAAAATCTTCCAGCAGCACCCACTCCCCTCCTGCACTCACACCCACCCTGCCTCTTCCAGCAGCACCCACTCCCCTCCTGCACTCACACCCACCCTGCCTCTTCCTCCATTCCAGGCAGTCACCTTCGTTCCCTGCTCCACCCACAGCAGCTGTGGCCCAGTGGCCAGCACCGCGGGAGCAGAGAGGCCAGACGGACTGGTGTAGTGGGCTTGGCAGGCCTCTTCTCCTCGGTGACCCCGTACCTTCCCTACCTAACGTGAGCAAAGTGGGGAAGGCAGCCAGGGACGCACACCGGGGCTGCTACCCCCTGGCACTGCAGGATCAGGATGGCCCTGGAACCCCAAGAGACAGTGAGAGGCAGATAAGATCTCCGTACTTGGCAAGGTACTTCCACTATAGCCTGTTCTCCCATGAAGATTTCTGAATGCTATTATATGATCCCGGAAGTGTGCTTGGCTAGTGGACCAGGCTCTGAGGGAGACAGTTGAGGCTGTCTGCTCCCGAAGAGATTCACAGCCTGGGAAACCCTAGGGAACAGTGCTACTTTGTTCTCCAGGGTGACCATGAGTTGTCTCAATGGTAGTGGAGAGATGACCAAGGGCCCTGCCCACCGGGGTTTCTTCCATCCAAGCTTATGCACTGCTGTGAATTCACTTCCAACTCAGAGGTACCT
>NW_022103919.1:15164632-15165747 GCF_000313985.2 Echinops telfairi | reverse complement strand
TAATTAAAGTCGTCCAGGGTACAGCTAGAAAGTGGCATAGATGTCTGGTCCCAGATGTCTGGGCTTAACCTCAGAATACTCTGGACTGACCTGAGAAAGACATAAACATGCAATGCTGGCCCTCTGGGAATAAATGAGAACAAATACATGAGTGAGTTAAAGCACTCAATTCGAAGACACCCTGATGGCACAATGATTTTAGTGCTTTGCCAATCACCACAAGTTTAAATCCACAGGGGAAAAATGTGGCAGTCTGCCTTCATAAAGGTCATGGCCTAGACCATTCTCCGGTGCAGTTCTACTCTGTCCTACAAGGTCACTCTGAGTTGGATGTGTTTCCTCGTGGCTGCACTGACTGGCTCATCTCCTCCCCGCGACCCTTCTGTAAGGGGATGTCCAGATACGACTGATGTATGGATTGTAACAAGAGTTGTAAGAGCCCTCAATAAAATAATCTTAAAAAAATTAACAACCCACCATTATTGGTTCTTTACAAGCAGGTCCAGATAACAAAAACCAAAAATGAAAACAGTAATTCCCTAAAAGGAATTGCCTCTCCACAGTACTTCTCACTTTTATATGCAAGCAAGCAATCTGGGATTTTAGAAGATGCTAGCTTTGCTTCTGAACCATGATTTAGACATGTCAAATGACCTTTTCTGTCCCCAAAATGATCTTTCAGAGAAATACTAGGAATTATAAATGGCTAAGGATGAGCACTTTCTCATTTTTTGATTAGATATTGCCAGGTAGATCTACTATAAAAATAACAAACTCTGAAATGTCACTCTTGCTTAATATGGAGTAATCCTTTTTTCCAAAATTATTTTAATCTCCTGCCACCACAGAATCACCTAGTGATGGGAGTGTTGTCTTTCAACTTGTCTCACATTAAATGAACATGAATTGTAAGAAGCCTCTTTCATGAATGTTGACCCAATGCACACACCAATTCAGTGCTCTAAGCATCCAAATTTAGTTCTTTTTCAGTACCACACACACAAAGCCCAATTTCACACAATGTCCTTGCTCCTAACAGAAGAAAGCCAAGCCATATTATGGGCATCAACAGTGCTCTTTAAAATTTAGAGTGACTACCAAAGAGCAGGCCCCCC
>NW_022103919.1:15163264-15164170 GCF_000313985.2 Echinops telfairi | reverse complement strand
GCCACTGCCTGGTACAGGGAAAGCAAACAAGTGTTTTTTAGGTATCACTGCAACATTGTATTCCTGATAATTTACGCAAACCAAACTATGAGTAAATAAATGATGCATGCCTGAAAATACCCTAGTTTATATACTACTAGTGACCACTGGACTTAATACCAGTTCCAGAGCTGGATCTAGAGTTTGACCTAGACCTAGACTGTGATCCTGAGACTCGGATCTAGGCGGTTCTCTTTCCTAATGGTTCTTTTCCTTTTCATATCTCCAGCCAGACTTAAAACGTGTTTTGGAATCTGTTTTAAAGGGTCCTCTAGTTTGGAATGGGGTGCAGACCTAGAACATGATTTCGCCTTCATTTCTTCTTGGGTTGGGGCTTCGTCCATGATCTTGAATTGGATGTAGATCTTGAAAATGACCGATTTTGATGTGTGACTCTGTTGGAATGGCGTCTGCTACCTCGTGGTTCTCCGGTTGGTCTACTGTTTCTAGGACTATACGATTTTCTATACTTCTAATCAGAAGACCAACTCCTTGAGCCCCTTCTTTCATACCTTGGGTTTCTAGAACAGGTATCTGTCACGATCATCACAGCGAGAAGAACTGTCCACACTCCTTCCTTCCTTGGTCTTCACCCGATTTGGTGCCTTCTGATCCTTTCAATTTGACAGCCACAATCTCTTTTCTGTCCAACTTACATAAAGCCTCTTCAGCGTCATGAACATCCTCAAACTGAACATCGGCAAATCCTCCTGGAAGTCGGATGTCGAAATCAAGTAGAACATACACGTCAACTGGAAGGCCCTAGGGGCCCGATCCTCAATGTAAATCTTCAGATCTGGTGTCCTCAGCCACGTTCCTGATGAACACAGATGTGTTACCGGTGCTCAAGTGGCAGGGCATGTCAGC
>NW_022103919.1:15160302-15161775 GCF_000313985.2 Echinops telfairi | reverse complement strand
AGCTGGTAAAATCAGCCTTTCAACTACCAGATGAACATCTTCTTATGGAACCCTGGTGGCACAGTGTTTATGTGGGAAGCTGCTAACTTCAAGGTCAGGAGTTCAAAGCCACCAGCCATTCCTCAGGAGAAAGATGAGACTTTCTACTCCTTTAAGAGTTACCGTCTCAGAAACTAACAGGGCAGTTCTACCCTGTCCGTTAGGGTTGCCGTGAGTCGGAATTGACTTGCGTTTGGTTTGAGTACTGTACACTGGGACTCTATCACTTAACATACCCCACAGAAATATCTTAATGTTCTTGTTAAGCAAACAAGACAGGATGCCTAACATTCTGGCTCCGATTATTGTTATGCTACTATTACTAATACATTCAAACTTATGTGGATTCCTAGCAACCCTTTACATACAAGCAGCTTAGGGTTTCCTAAATTAAAGTCTTTATCTAGGCAGACTGCAAGGTCTTTCCTCCTGAGGAGCAGCTGGTGGGTCCAGGTCTGGACCTTTCAGTTTGAAGCTCTGCACCACGCCATCGCGCCACCGGTCTTGTTGCTGTTTTTGGTGTTGTTTTCCATGTTTCCTACTGGCTATTAAAAAACTAAATTTAAGTTTAAAACTATCATTTTTAAACCTATGGCTAGTGATAGAATTAAAAACAAATACAGGAGCATGTAAACGTATACATACTTGTATACTGAACTTCAGGTTGTTAATAAAGGAAAGGTTCTCTGTGTCCTTTTAAATTCAGTTTTGGAGGGACATGCCTATGTTTTGCTGGTATGTGAGAGAGGCTGGTAAAATTAGATATACAATCAGTTATGGGGAAAAAATATGCATAGGAAAAAATGGAACAGAAACAACATCAAAATGCTAACAATCAATTCTGTCTATGTTAATATGGAGATGTCCAAATTATAGGACATTTGACCCTGAGCCAGGGTCCCATGTGTCTCACCCATCCTAACTTCTGCTTCCTGCCAACAGGCTTTCACCTGTACCCTGATCCAAGCCTGTAATTTAGGAGTCAAGATCAAAGGCAGCAGCTGGTGAGGAGCATGCTCCAGTAGGGCTCTGGGATGCAGATTGCTATCACAGTCCCAGGAATAGGTAAGGGCGCTCCGAAATTCAGAGCATTTGACATAACACGCATCCGTCACGCCTGACTCCATGTGGTCCTAGGCTTCATTTTGATTGTTTTGGAGCAGATACCTTTTGACAGCTGAGCTGTGAGCAAATTGGCAGCTGGGCCTCCTGGGAATGTGGCAGCTTCGAGAGCCCATAGGACAGCAATCCTGGATCTCACTGTCCCCATCACCCACCATCACCCCCACCACCCACCGGCAACTCTTCAATAAAGTGCTTAATAGTAACCAAAACCCAAACCAAAAATTCTTTATTGTGAATTCCCGATGTCTGCTTATTTCTATCTTATACCATGGATTCAGTTTCCACAGGCTTAGAAGCCTATGATTCCTC
>NW_022103919.1:15156538-15158710 GCF_000313985.2 Echinops telfairi | reverse complement strand
TCTTTTTTTTTTTTTTTTTTGATGATGCTAGTCAAGACTAGCTAAATTTATTTCCTGAACTAGTTCTGGGTCACCACTCATGAAATTACAAAAACATCAGGCCAGATCATTTAGTAAACAAATGCACGTCACTACTGTTTTGACAGTAAACAAAAAATTTATAGATTTTTGTCATCTAGTACTCATAACAATAAAGAAATGTTCTCATAATATATTAACCAATGACCCTAACCCTCCATATAAAGACACATCCTAGCAAGACAACAAGTGTCTCCTTTTTATTTATTTATAAGTGAACCCATTAGAAAACTGGAATGGTGACAAGATCACCATTTGCCTGTCAGTTTGAGCACTGTGGTGGCTTGTATGTTGCTACGATGCTGGAAACTATGCCACCAATATTTCAAATACAAGTAGGATTATCCATGGTGAACAAGTTCCATCACAGGTTCCAGACTAGGGCAGACTGGGAAGACAGAAAAGGCAAATCATGGCTGAAAAATCTGTGATGGAAAACCCTACAAATAGTAGCAGAATGATGTTTTCAATACTGCTGAAAGATGAGCCTCTCGTGACTATAGATCCAAGTGATAAACTGGACTTGAATGGTTAAAACCTTCAAGTTGATCCCCCCCTCTGATACACATTCAGCCTGATCTGGTTTTCAGCATTTTCTGTGTTTTGGTTTGTTTGTTTGTTTGTTGTCGTTTTCTTTCATATTGAGGTTTATCTCATTGTATTTTGTCATTGGGGGTGACCCTCTTGAATTTTTGTTATATATTTTTCTGTTTTTTGATATATGAAACCCAGGATCGATGAACATATAGAGAAAGCAAATAGAATAAGGGTTCCTAGGGGGTCCAGTAGGGGAAGGGGAGTCAAGGGGGCCCGATATCGAGGAGTTCAAGGAGGAAGAAAATGTTTTGAAACTGATGTGGTAGCAATTGTACAATACTGCGTAATGTGATTGAATCAATGATATGGCATCTGTATTAGCTCCCAATAAAATGGTTTGGGGAAAGAAATTTTAAAAAAAAAGATGAGCCTCTCAGGCTGAACGGTACTCAAAATACAACTAGGAAAGTGCTGTTCCTCAAACAAGTGTCGACCTCCATGCTGGCGCTGCAGCAACGCTGTCAGACCTGCAGGCAGGTGCTGCTGGGGCATGACTCAGAAGGAACAGGAACTGTGCAGCAATCAGAACACGGAGTACAAGTATGAATCTGAAACACCGGAAGTCTTCACCGGTGACATCGCATACATAAACATCCTATGCATTGATGAGCTGAAATGGACCGGCAATAGCCATTTTGAATAGGACGATCATCTGGTCTACTATGCTCGGAATAGCAAATTGAAGCAGAATGGTTACCACATTCATTGTTAACAGCATGTCATTATCTATCCTGAAGGACAATGTCGTCAGTGATAGTGAAATAGCTATATGCTTACAAAGAAATCCAAAGAGAAAGAAACTGAAGATTTTTACCAGTTTCTGGAGTCTGAAATTGATCAAGTATGAAATCAAAATGGATTAATCATTACTGGTGATTGGAATATAGAAGCTGAAAACAAGGGTAGGTAGTTGGGAAAAAATGCTATTGGTACAATTATGAGATTGCACACGTTAGATTTTTGCAAGGCCAAAGACTCATTCATCACTTTTTTTGAAAAACATAAATTATGACTATACATGTGAACCCCACCAGATGGAAGACACAAGAATCAAATCAACACATCTATGGACAGAGACAATGGAAAAGCTCAATATTACCAGTCAGAAGAAAGCCAGGGGTCAATGAGGAAGGGGCCACTAGATGCTCACATGCAAGTCTACACTGAAAAAACTTAAAACTCCATGAGAACCAAAGTGCAGCCTGGAGCAGATCCCACAGGAAGTTAGAAGCCATCTAAAAACTAGATTTGACACACTGACACCAAGAGTATCACACATGGAAAAGCAAAAGGTCATTAAAAAGAAAGAAAAGTAAAAAAAAAAAAATTAAGTAAAAACATAAAAACAAAGAAAAGTACAAAATGGAGATTGGAAAAGACTCTGAAACTTGCTTTTGAACATAAAATGGCTAAAATTAACAGAAGAAACGGTGAAGTACAAGAGATGACTAGCGGGGAGATGGGGAGCTAGTAGTAAATACAAGAATGAAGAAAATA
>NW_022103919.1:15154286-15155641 GCF_000313985.2 Echinops telfairi | reverse complement strand
GATGTATGTATGGATTGTGGTAAGAGTTGTATGAGGCCGCAATAAAATGATTATATATATATATATATCTGAAGTGTAATCACAATCACTGGAATGTGCATGTGAAAAATGATGAATTGGGAATTCTGTTTGTTTGTTTGTTTGTTTAACTCCTTGTCTCCCAAATATAAAACCAGACAGACAAGTTTTGTCAGTCTTATATTATTCTGGGAATTTCTGTCGCACTGGAATGGAACCCGTCAGCAGTAAATCTGATAACAGGTCACGAACAGTGCATTGTTTGTTTGCTTTATATATATGTTTACCAGCATAAAACAAGTTTTTTTTTTAAAAGCCACACAGAAGGGCAGCTTGAGAGGACAAAGTACTATAATGAAGCATGCAAGAGCTGGAGTTAAAAAAACAAGAGACAGCCCCCAGTAAAATGATAAATAATAATAATTTTTTTAAAAAATAAGAGGGAGACACATTTCTTGAGACACACATTCCTTAAGCTGAAAGAGCTGAAACAATTCCTACCCTGAGCTGAAATACTGAAGGGCTCTATGGGCAAGATGTTAAAGGATGCAGGAAGCATAAAGGGAATATAAAGATAATACACAGAGTCCCTGTATCGTAAGGGAACTATCAATATCCAACATTTTCAGGAGGTAGAATATCATCAAAAACCAATGGGATGAAAAGAAATCCAACCCGCACTAAGGACATTGAGAACGGAGATGGTCCAACAAATGGATACACCATTAGAAGCGCTCACTCATCTAGGCCAAGAAATTTGGAAGAGTTACCTGGCCAACCAACTGGAAGAGATCCATATTTGTATCTGTTCCAAAGAAAGGTGACAAAGCAGAATGTAAATATTATTGAATAATATCATAGATATCACACCAAGTATAGTCTTGCTGAAGATAATTCAGTTTCAACAGTATATTTACAAAAGAGGATGTGTAATGTGGGCTATCATTGCTGATGTTAGACGGATGTTAGCTGAAAGCAGAGAATACCTGTGTTTTATTGACTACAGACAGATGTTTACTTCTGTTTTATTGACTACACAAAGCATTTGAATGTTTAGATCATAACAAACTCTAAGTAACATTGTAAAGAATGGGGATTCTAGCACACTTGATTGTGCTCACACAGGACTTAGACACAGACCAAGACACAGTAGTAAAAGTATTATCAAACAGACTATGATGAGACTGAGTAGTTTTAAATTAGGAAAGTGTGCATCGGGGTTGTGTCCTTTCACCAGAGTTATTCAATCTGTATTCTGAGCAAATAATCCGAAAAAGTTGGACTATATAAAGAAAGATGCAACATCAAGAATGGAAGAAGAGTCATTAACCACCCCT
>NW_022103919.1:15151130-15153772 GCF_000313985.2 Echinops telfairi | reverse complement strand
ATCCACGCTTCCAAGGAGCATCCAGGCTCTACTACTTGCAACACAAGATTTTGTTTTGTTCTTCTGGCAGTCCACAATACATTCCATATTTTTTGCCAACCCCATAGTTCACATATATGAGTTCTAATGTTTTCTGTATTCACACTGCAGCTGTCACACATGGTGATTGGAAACACCATGGCTTGGATCAGGCACACCTTACTCCATAAAGTAGATCTTTGCACCTTAACTCTTCTTTAAAGATGTCTTGTGCAGCAAATTTGCCTGATGCATCATTTGAGTTTTTGACTTCTGTTTCCTTAAGCTTTGATCCAAGTAAAGTAAATAGATTCAAGTAAAATGAAACCACTGACTACTTAATTCTTTCTGTCTTTGTCATGATTTGTTTATTGGTCCAGTTCTGAGAATTTTTTTTTCTTTGAAGACCACCGTCTTTGACCTTCATGAGTAAGTGCCTTCTGTTCAGTTTGGACTTCAGTTGGAACTGAATAGATGGTCCCTACCACATTAGCGACAAGGACTGATATAAGTCTCTTACAGGCTGAACTGTGTCTCACAAAGAGATCTATATTGCAATCCCAAGCATTAGTAGCTGGGTGTGTAACCTTATTTGGAAATTGGGTTATCATGATGTTTACTTGAGGCGGGTGGGTCCTCATCCAATTTGACTACTATCCTAATAAGAAGAGAAGATGAAACACACAGAGAGAGAAGGTGACCATGTGAAGACAGAGGCAGGGACTGCAGCCCACAAACCAAGGACTGACTGGGTCTCCCACAGTCTAACAATGGCCAGAACAAAGCTGAACCCATCCTGTAGCCCCCAGAGCTGGGAGACAGTAAATTCTGTCATTATAAACCACTCAGTGTATAGGGTACTTGGGTATATCAGTCCTGGGAAGTTCACACAGTATAGTAGCTAACTAAACAGAGACAGCACAGAGCTTAAACGAGGCTCTCAATTAAAGCTTGCCCAGTGGACACATCTGTAGCTAAATTGCACAGAGGACTAAATTTGTGGCTGAGGGCATTTACTATGCCCGGTTAATACCACATACTTGGATGTGTAAGGCATATTATACAACACCAGAAGAAAACACTAATTTGAGAACAAAGAACAAGCAGTAACGTTGAAGATGGAGCCCCTCCCAGTTGAGAAAACAAAAGGACTCAAATCTAAGTCTCTGGTATAGCCCCACAACAGATTTCACATTTTACCTCAAGTCAAAGCAACGCTATTTCAAGAGATTTACATTGTGCTTCTGAGGGTTACCCTCTTATTTTATAAGTGGTCAGGCTTGTCTGGTGGCCCCAGGACAATGAGATAGTTAAAGTTTATTGTGCCAACCTTGCTGATAAACACATGTGAGGTCAATCTTGCCTTTCTAATTCTCGGGTCTCTTGCTTTCTGATGGTTGGACCAGGGTCCAGCTGCCTTTGCCAGTTCCCTGCTTCAGCTGGCAAGGTTCACGTCCTGCAAGACATCCCCTAGGAGAAGCCACATGGACCTGCCCCGATGCAGCCCTGGGTGCTGGAGCAGCCGTGTGGAGACCCCTGCCAGTGCTGAGATGCTGACACGTTCACTGATTTGGCTTTCCTCCTGCAGTCGGCATCATTGCATGTGTTTTGTGAGATGAAGGAGGACTTTGTGGATTGGTGTTGGACATATGGGTTAATGGGTTAATGCTGGACTTGTGGGCTTGGGCAGCACTGGGTTGGGATATTTTCTTGATGTGCACTTACCCTTTATATAAAACTCTCTCTTCTACATGAGTTTCTGTGGATTTGTTTCTCTAAAGTATCCAGACTAACACAGACATGATGCTTCAGACTGGAGTTCCGCGCATCACCTTTCCAGGGTCTGATCTGGCGCCCCGCTAAGGCCTGAGGACAGGGCAATGCTGGGTGGTAGGTTCACCCACCAGGGGCAGCTAGATAGACCTGAGTCCCTTCCCTCAACTGGACCTTGGTCCTGAAAGTCTAGACTATTTATGAAGAGGGGCCTGACAAAAGTCCAAAAGGTGCTGGGAAGCCCGACAGACTCCAACTGATTTCCAGAAAAGGCCAGAAGAGAAGTTTAACTCAGAAGTTTCCAAAGATTTTTTCTGACCAAGTCAGATCTCACAGAGAGGAGGAAGGGCCCAACAAAGTAAGGGTTCTTGAGGATTCCCCCCAGAGAATGATCAGGCCTAACAAATGAAAGTCTGTGGATTTTCTGGGGCTGGGATAAATTAGGGTAAATTATCAGAACTTTCTGGTGGAAATTCCCCTTCCTTTCAAGGCCTGGCTTGTGAAAACACCCCTCCGCCACACCCAGGTTTCAAGGTAACCTTTCAGACCCCTCCCAAGTTACATATGCTCCCTGACATTCCCCCTCTTCTTCATTGTGGGTGCCCAGAAGATCTTTTCTGGTTTTGTTTCGTTGATGAGCATGGGGCTATGGGAAGGAAAGGTGGGGGAGGATTAAGACAGTAATTTGCCCTTGGAGTCTCTGGCTGTTACAAATGGTTAACTTGTTTGGCTACTAACTGAAAGGCTGGAGGTTCAAGTCCACCCAAAGATGGCTCAGAAGAAAACTCTAACGATGTGCTTCTGAAGGATCAGCCAGGGTAAACCCTGTGGAGCACAGTTCTACTTACACA
>NW_022103919.1:15147632-15150531 GCF_000313985.2 Echinops telfairi | reverse complement strand
GGGGGGTTCTTGTGTAGGGGAGAACTTATCATCCCGCTCCTGCAGAGAAGCAGTGAAAACGCTCTTCCCTAGATTCAAACATGAGGATTTCTATAAACCAAAGGCTGAACCTGAATCCCGTGGCATAAAGCTGTCACTCCCAAAAGAGACAGAAAGCAATAAGATTGAAGGACTCTGCATTCTGCAGAGTCGATTTCTAAAAATTAACAGAAGTCATCTTTTCTTAGATTGTGAGTTACAACTAACACCATTGTTTTCCTGAATAGAGAAGTCCTCCACATCTTAATGGTCAGTAACAAGCAACTACAGTTTGCGAGGGTCTCAATGGAATGCTCATGTACAGCTCCTGGAGGAATCCCCTGGGTGGGAAAGGGCTAGGCTACTAACCAGAACATTGGCAATTCAAAACCAGCCGGGGGTACCTCGGAATTAAGATCTGGCCATCTACTCCTGGAAGCTTAGAGCCTTGAAACCCCTATGTTACCCTGCATCAGAATCAACCCTGCACAGCCTCAGACACATCCTTGCAGGCCAACCCGAGTGTTTCACCACCAGGCAGCTGCAAGAAATGCTGGGTCTTACAGGCAAAGCCTCAGTAAAAGCAGATCAGACCTAAGTATTAATACATTATGCCTCCACCCTACCTTCAGCTCATCTGTTCTGCTCTCTGGGTGTCACAGAAATCTAGGCTCACGAGAAAGACTTATCTGATTCCTTCACGTGTGTGCGTGTGCGTGTGCGTGTGTGTGTGTGTGTGTGTGTGTTTATTCCCATGCCACTGAGCATTGGGAGCCATGGAGGGAGAGGGCTGATGGGGAAAGCCTTGGGACCTGAGAATAAGCACAAGATTAAGCTATTTAGAAATATAAGAAATTAATTGAAAAGTCAGTCCAATGCAAGGATGACTCAGAATTGGATTTAAAAACTGATGAAGATAAAGATCAGATGATGATCAGAAGAGTCTAAGTGATTGATGAAGATCACCTAGCAATTAAAAAAAAAGAAAAAAATGGATTTGGGGAACAGAACTTTAACCCCAAACAAAATCTCTGGCTCCCTCTTCATCAGTGTATGAGTTAGTCCTTTGGTAGCCATCCTATTAAAAACAAAAACAGACCCAAAGAACCCTGACTTTCATTGCATCTATTCTACCTCTATCAGACAGAGAAGCACTACCCCGGTGGGTTTCCAAGACTACATTTTTACAGGACTAGGAACCCTTATCTGGTGATTTCAAGCTTTTGACCTTGAGCTTAGCAGTACAATGCAAAACCCACCATACCGCCAGGGGTCCTACCCATCTTATTGGCCAAACTTGATACCTAACGGAAGGATCCCTGGTGGCACAACAGTCAAGCACGCAATTGCTATCCTACAGGTCAGTGGTTCAAACCCACCAGCCACTCCAGAGAATCTGTTCTGTTAAGATCACACTTGGAAACTCTACAGGGCAATTTGGCTCTGTCGTCTAGGGTTCGTGAGTTGGAGTCCACTTAATGGCAATGGGTTATCTCCAAAGTTTCTTCACTTTAAGAGGGAATTCAGTGTCTACCTTGAGCATGTGCTCATTTAAAGAAGCATCTACAGTAAATGCATGAATCACAACAGTCGCTCAAAGGGCCAGAGAGGACGGTTGGGAGGAAGCATAGTTATGCAACAGGGAAGGGATAATTGGAAAAGGAGGGCACCACCTGATTGTACCACCTCAAGAACGTAATCAGTGTCACTGAATCAAACCTCGAGAAATTGTTGAATCAGAGTATGCTGTGCCGTATAAATTATCAACAATTATCAACAATAAAAATACCTTTTTTAGATTATCTCCTAGATAAAGTAAACAGAATCCTTTTCAGGGATCTTGTTCTTAGCATATCTTATATTTTTAATGGCTCTGGTGGTGGAGTGGTTACATGTTGGGCTGCTAACGGCAAGGTCTGCAGTTCAAAACCCCCAGACCTTCCTTGAGAGAAGGACTGGACTTTTGACTCTCGTAAAGAGTCGCAGTCTCAGGAACTCAGAGGGGCAGTTCTACCTCGTCCTGTAGGGTCACTGAGTGAGCACTGACTCACTCAACAGCAGTCAGTTTGGAATTTTGGAATTATGTTTTAATAAAAACACCTTTAGGGCAGAATGACATTTAATCAACGGTGGGTTAATACCAAAGGTAGATGTTTAAAATTATAATTAAATCAGTGCAAATCATATGTGAACCTCAGAACCCTACCTAATTGAGAGACGCCAAGCTCCAGTTAATTTCCATGAGGAGAAGTGGGAGGGTCCTAAGTGTTGTACAGCATTCTGGGTACATGGCTCCGGTACCCCAGAGGCCAGTTAAGACTCAGACAACCATCAGCAATGACAGACCTCAAAAGTTAGTGTAATGCTCTGAAGAAGTGATGGAGCCCAGAGCAAGTACAACCAAGAGTGGCTGCACAGAGGAGTTGCAATATCCTAGGGAGGAAAACTGCGATGGAACTGGACATTTCTGACCACCTCTGGCTTCGCTGGTGCCACAAAGCAGGCGTCAGACACGCTCTACGTTCCATCCTGACCTGCCGTTCCTCCCACAGCACTCTATACCCATGTGGGGTTCGACACTTCCTTGGAACGGACACAGAGAACTCACGGATATTATTATCAATTAAAGGAGTTTCTGGGAAGCTGGAAGAAAGATGAGGCTTTCTCCGCCTGTTGGGACTGAGTCTTGGAAACCCACTGGGCCGTTCTACCCCGTCCTACAGGGTCACCATGAGTGGGAATCGACGTGAAGACAATGAGGGGGTTGGTTTGGTTTTATGAAGGAAGCTACTAGGTTACCCCGAGTCAGGCGCACGAACAGTAAGGAGACGGTCCCTGGTCTTCTCAGACAGCCGCCAAGTCCCGCTCTCTCCAGGTCCCA
>NW_022103919.1:15137912-15145330 GCF_000313985.2 Echinops telfairi | reverse complement strand
AGTGTGAGTCAGAATTGACCCAACAGCACCTATCCCCAACAACAAAAGAAATGATTGGCAAGGACTAATCAAAAGAAGGTGGCCCTAGCCATCCTACCAGTAGATTGTTGAATTAACATGAAGCTACCAAGCCTCTTTAACCCATGACTGTAAGCTACACACCCACAGCTCTTGCTAACACTCTCACGGAGAGTTCAGTGGCTAAGTGGGCCGCTGAGAGGCATACATTTTTAAATCTTGCTGTGTGTGGAGCAGTATACTTTCCCACAAACAGCTGCACGAGGTGAATGCCTTTCTCTTTCATCTGGAACAAATTTCTCCTGTTCACAATTCCGTGTGTGTGTGTGTGTGTGTGTGTGTGTGTGTGTCTTCTCGGAAAAACTCAGCACCTCTGTGGTCAGGCGAACACAAACGAGACCATGTCAAGCTATTCTGTCTCTGTGCATTTCCCGGTATCTGTCTCATTAGCTTTTACTCAAGGAGCCCTGGTGGTGCTAACCAAACGATGAGCAGTCGAAGCCCCTTCAGAGGCTCCACGAGAGAAAGACGTGCAACCTGCTTTCAGGAAGATCGCAGTCAAGAAAACCCTGCTGCGGGGCAGGTCTGCTCTCACGGGGGTCTCTGAGTCAGCACTGCCTTGAGACCACCCATGGTGACACACGCATTCGGTGTTCACCATCTGACTTACAGGTTTCCTCTCGGGGAGACCTGCTCACTTCCTCCAGCTCCTTGCCTTTCCTGCCCAGCCTGCTGTCCACACTTGATAACATTGCCTCGGTCACATGCAATGTGCTTCTTCTGTTGAAGTCTTGCTCACACGTTTCTTTCTTGGGAGGGATGTAAACTGGCACAAGCTCTCAGAAAGGTGACTGAGAGAGAGCTTGGAGAACGAATATGCACGTAGCCTCTGACGCAGCCATCTCATTGCCAGGACCTCATCCTGTAGATGTACACAGGGAAGCAACAAGGCTGTTGTAACACGAGTGGTTAGAACAGAAGACTAGAAGCAATCTGAATGTATGTGCCTGTGTAGTCTGTGGTTATTGTTGGGTTCCAACTCATAGCAACCACGTGCAGCAGAAAGAAACACTGCTTGACCCTGGGCCATCCTCACACCTGTCCTTAGGTTTGAGCCCACTGCTGCCGCCCCGTGTCGACCCATCGTGTGGAGGGTCCTCTTCTTTCTCACCACCCCTCTATTGGACCAAGCATGATGTTCGCTTCCAGGGACTGGTCTCTCCTAAGCATATGTTCACATAAAGATCTACCGTCTCCTGATTATGTGAAATTGGATACATAAATGTAATGGAGTATCATGCAATTCAAAGAACCCGGGAACTCTCTGTGTCCTGTTGTTACCTCCTTTTTGGATTGTTGGCTGTTTTTCTGTTTAAAAAAAAACAAAACACCTCATTTGTCTGACCTGCTCCAAAAGAGAATCTTGACTGCTCATATTAGCTCTCTGAAAGATGTCTTCCTTTTTTTGTAGGGAATGCTGTCTTTACCTGAATGTGTAGCAATGAGAACAAATTTTGACATTGGTTTTCAATGCACATGAGATAAGAGATGTGCATCACAAATGCTCACCGCACTAGGCACATCTAAGCCAAGTGTCGGGGATGCTGATAACGGAGGAGGAGAGGCCCCCACTATTTCTGGACAGCAGGGTGCATACACAACCCTGCCTCCAGCCTGAGCTAACTTTTATCACCGCCTCTGTCAGCTTCTTCCACATCAAAAGGCTTCACTGTGTATCAAGACCATCTGAGGCCCAAGACATCGTCAAAACCACATAACGTCTCGGCAAAGAGAAGCCGTTCCTGCCATCGCATTAGGGGCGAGTTAATTAAATGTTTGACCAGGATCACCTGCAAATGATGCTGTACATGTCCAAATGGCCCTTGGCAGATAAAAAAGGGTCTTCCCCAAAGCTCGACAGTCTCAGAAACTCCATGGAGCAACTCTACGACGTCTGATCAGGTCCCCAGGAGTGGGGATCTATGAGTGTGACCTGACTTGCCGGGTGTGGCAGTTACAATGGATAAAAAAATTGCTCTTACTCTCAAAAAGTGTGCCGTTTAATAAGGAATCTGGTCTGAAGCATGAGCAGAGTTATACAAAGCAAACACAAAACACATCGTTCTTAGGTTAATAAAGGTGGCTGTCCAATAAAAGTGGGTCCAACCTAATAGAATCCTCACAGGTTTTTCCACTTCAAGTACATAGACTCAAGATCTAGTATATGTTCCACTTCGAGATCAAACCACTCACTGGCTTTGTGACCTTACGCAGTTTACTGCCCTCTCTAAGCCCTACTTTTTTCATCAATAAAATGGTAACATTAAGACTCACCTCATGAGGAAGTTATAATAATTAAATGAGATAACCCACGGCCGCTGAATTGATTCTGACTCTTAGCAACCCTCTACCATAAATCTCTAGGAAGCAGATCACGTCCTTTTTTCTTCCTGGGAGTACCTGTTGGGTTTGAACCAACAACGCTGATGTTAACAGCCCAGGACCTAACGCAAAGCCTCAGCTGGGCTCCTTACTTAAATGAAGGACATACACAATGGCACAGTGCCTGACATATAAAGTCAAACAAACATTAACTGGTAATACCACCATGGACATCAACATTGTGAAATTTTCAAGATGTATCTCAGACTTTATTCTGCCACGAGGTGTAAATGTAGCATCAAGATGATGGGAGAAAATGACTCAGGCAGATTTCAAATCCACAGGACAAAATTCTACCCTCATCTTTGACTAGTTCTTTATTCGGGGGGAATAAGCTTACAGAAAAATTCAGATTCTTTCACCCGAAAACATTTTTCCTCTGCAAAACACCATTTAAGCACACGTGGGCCACATCTGCCATTGTGCAATGTTTGTGTTGTAAATACAAAGAATCCACAGCACTGGCATTTGTTCCTTCAAAGTCATGTATTTATCTGCACAAGACTCATTAAATATTTATGTTGCTTTACTTTCACCACCAAGATCCATACACCATTTGAAAGAACGAGTCAGGGCATCAGAATTCTGTGACGGAGCTTGGAATGTGATGATTCTAAGGCCAAAACTCATTGCACAGCCTCCAGCCCATCTTGCCTTGAAGTCTCAGAAAGTCCCGAAATGAAATCCGTGAACACAGAAATTCTGCCTTTGACACACCAGGTAGGTTTCCCCTGATGGAACAACAAAGCTTCTGGGAGCAGCCAAGAGCCGTGAAAGTGCCACTGAGTCAATCATGCCTCGCAGCAAGCCGGGAGGACACAGCAGATCCGTTTCGCCGCGTGCTCTGGGCTGTAGCCTTGATGGGTGGCACTGAGGGTTACGTGTTGGACTGCTAACTGCAAGGTCAGTGGTTTGTAGCCACATGCTGCTCCTTGGGAGAAAGATGAGGCTATCAGCTCCTATAAAGATTTACAGCCTCGGGAATCCTATTGAGGGTTACTGGTCGTCAGTGGGGTGTGGAACCATTATGGCAGCAGATCTCTTCCTTAGAGGAGCCAGGTAGATTCAAACCCCCAACATTTAGGTTAGCATCCAAACATTTTGACTACGGTGCCACCAAAATCCCAAAACCAAACTCCCTGCCATCGAGCCAGTCCTGACTCACAGTGGCCCTAAGGAACGGAGTGAAAACGTCCCAATGGGTTTCCAAGATGGTGTATTTGTACAGGAGTAGAGAGCCTCATCTTGCTCTCACGGATCAGCTGATGGTTTTAAACTGCCGACCTATCCGTTAGCAGTCCAACAAATAACCACTAACCCACCAGGGCTTCTTATTGTTATGTGTGAAACAGAGAGGCCAGGCTGCTTGAGAAAAGAAGGGGGGAAAGTAAAACAAACCCACAGCTGCTGCCAAGCTGACCCTGATCTACAGCAACCCTGCCTGGCAGACTGCACTCCATACTGCTCAACGGCTGGTTTTCCAGAAGTAGGTGGCCCGGCCTTTGCTCTGAAACACCCTGGATGGACTCAAACCTCCAACCTTTCAGTTAGCAGCTGAGAGCATTAACTAGACCCCCCAAGAATCCCTTCAGAAGGGAAAACAAATGTGACTACCACAAATTACAAAACTGACACATTTGAGCAGGTGAAGTGCCATGGGGCTCATGTAACAGTTGCAGACTAGGGCTTACAATAGTGTTACACACCTTGAGTGGCCGTGTAAGCCAAACTCACTACCACTGAGTCGATGCCGACTCATAGTGATCCTAGTCGATGCCGACTCATAGTGATCCTAGAGGGCCAGGCAGAACTGGCCCTGTGAGTTTCCTAGACTGCAACTCTTCCTGGGAGTAGAAAACCTCATCTTTCTCCTGAGGAGCAGCTGGTGGCTTTGAACCATGGGCCTCACGGATAGCAGCGCAGAGTTCCTCTGAATGGCCATATATGGCTGAGAAACCAGAAAGCAGGAAAAGGTCGGGCTGAGACAGAATTGATTTTTCCAGCAGAGAGTGAGTAATACTTTAGAGACTACAGGAAACATATGCCCCAAACAGCAGGACGCTTAAAACTGGAGCTGTAACAATGTTCTGTCATTTTTTTTTTTTTGGAAAAAGATTTAATGGCAAGAAAACTTGAGCAAACATTCACCAAATGTTAATATGATCGGTAGTGGTGATTTTCATAGCTTTATTTATTGTTTATCTGTACTGTATTGTCAATACTATATTACTCTTACTTTTTTAATGACAAGACCGGTTGTTAACAAAATGGATTAAAGCAGTCCTCCAACTGTGCGTATGCAACATTCTAAGGAAGTGTCTGCAGATGAGTAAGATGCAAACCCTCACATGAAATCCCCCTATAGTTCACGGACCCTAACCTACTACCTATCATCGGTCGAGGGCGTCTGGATATTTACAGCTTTCAGACTGGAGCACAGCATCTCAGCTTCGTCCTACAGAGCAACTGATCGGTCTGCACGGCTGACTTCACAGCAGCCCATGCCTGGCCACGGCCCCGTTTTGCAGCTGGAACTTCTCCACAGCGCTCTCGCGCTATCACCTTTGCAGACGCCGTCACCTGTGGGGCCACCAGGTGGGTTCACATTTGGGCTGCTGGGAAGCAGTTTGTGTAGCCCCGCAATCGAGGTCCTCATCTGCCACCTGCCCCACCAGCTGCTGACCTTGGACAAGTTCCCTAGCCTTCCTATGCCTTGCCTTCCTCTCACCATGGCCCCCAGAATGGCAACAATAGTGACAACCTGAGGAGAAAATGAGCTCATGTGAGCAAAAGCGGTTTTTGAAAAGGCGGTTATGGAATCCAGGATGGGTGACCCCTTCAGGACCTGTGGTGAGCGTGGTGATACAGGAAGGGTGGAGGGAGGGTGGGGTAGAAAGGGGGAACTGATGACAAGGATCTATATATAACCTCCTGGGTGAAGGGAGACGTCGGACAGTGTAAGATATGACAAAATAATAATAATTCCTAAATTATCAAGGGTTCATGAGGGAGCGGGGAGCGGTGAGGGAGGGGGAAAAATGAGAAGCTGATGCCAAGGGCTTAAGTGGAGAGCAAATGTTTGAGAATGATGAGGGAAACGAATGTATAAACGTGCCTTATATAACTGATGTATGTATGGATTGTGATAAGAGTTACATGAGCCCCCCAATAAAATTATTTTAAAATTTTTTTTAAAAAAAGAAGCAGTTAATTAGCTCACTCATTCCCATAGAGTCCATTGTGCCTCATAGCAACCCTACAGGGCAGGGTAGAAGTGGCCCAGAGTAGAAAGCCTGCTCGTTCTCCTGTGGAGCACCTGGTGGTTCCAAACGGCTGACCTACACTGACCACACACCACCAGGGCTCCTCATTGATTACCACAGTAAGGACCTTATTGAAATTTGGATCTCATTGATAAGTCAGTGGGGAATCAATGTTCTCTTTAAAATAAGATTCATTCAGCAGGTTGCTTTCTGATTTAATGAGTAAGGGAAAGCTCGGGTGACAGGACTGGTTCTTGGGTGTGTCTCGCCAGTAGGAAAAGGGTGACCCCCGAGCCATAGCCAACGCATCCATTTTGTATATATACACACATAGACATGCACATCACCCTGAAAATATAGGACCATGGAAAAGAGCCACCAAGTTGATCCTCCCGGCGACCCCTGTGTCAGAGGTGAACGGCCCTAGAGAGCTCTCAGAGTGAGTTTTCAGAAGCAGATAGTCAAACCTTTCTCCCCAAATCTGAGTGCACTCAAAGCTGTGACCTTCTGACGGGCATTTGAGCAGTGTGCTCACCCATGGACCGTACCAGCCGGAGAGTCCGATGGAGTCCAGCGTCACTGAAACTGCCTGGGGATGATGAAGACCCTCATGAACAGCTCACTATTCCTGGCATCCTCTAAAACACTTGATTAGCTATCAAAACAAAAACGGCTTTGTGGAATACTTGAGCTCCTGCCCTACATTTGCGCTGAGAAAGCAACCGCCTCAGGCCTATGCACCTCAAATGCAAATTCCCATCAGATTCGACATCTAACAGCGTGCAACCCCAGGCACATCCTGATCCCCCACACCCATGGCTGTGAGAACAAGCTAAGCCCCTTTCTTCATGCCCACCAAAAAGCCAAGTACTCAGTGATTATTCCTCCTTGTGAGTAGCTACATAATTTTCCATCTGAAAGACTATGATTGCAAAGAAAGAAACCTGGATCGTTATAAAAGTTATAATACATGATCCACGTTTAGAAAAGTTTGAAATAATAATGCTGATCATTGTAAGTCTACCTCCACCCGCGAAAGTGATTTCAAGGTTTCATGTAAATGGGTTAAGTTTCAGCCTTTGCTATAATGAAGTTATATGAGATTTGACGAAAAACCGAGACTACACTAGATCCATTTATCTCAAATGTCCTACCAGTAATTATCTACTGGGATGCATTCGCCTAAGACTTTTGTTTCTCTTACGGTGGAAATTTGAAACACCTCAGACCCCTTTTCTCTTGTTTCTCCCTAACACAGAAAATATTCTAGGGACCAAACGCCAAACCCTCTGGCCTGAAGGGAATCCGACTCACTCCCACCCTGTACGGCACAGGGGGCTGCGCGGGTGGGTTGCTCAGATTGCTGCAAATCTTGACCCAGGCTGACTATTGGATCTTTCTCCCACAAAGCTGCGGACTTCCAACTGCCCACTACCCCGTAAGACACCAAGGGCTTAGGACTCCCTTCTCCTGGGAATGGAGTTGAAAATGATCAAGGACGCTCGGCCAGGACTCATAAGGATCTGTTTCTTGTTTGTGTCTTGTTCTTGGCTTATCAGTCAGGAAACCAGCTCTGGGGACTTCAGTAAACTCCCAAGCCCACCCCTGCCGTCCAGTGGATTGGAACTCGTAGTGACCATGCAGGACACAGTCGTAGATAAGCTCATCTGCAGGGTTTCAGGGACTACAGATGCT
>NW_022103919.1:15126896-15136745 GCF_000313985.2 Echinops telfairi | reverse complement strand
GCTACCTGCCGGGCCGGAGGGGACGTCACCTCCGGGACCCCCTGTCAGTCACCTGCAGGGCGTGGGAGAGGAGCTCTCCACCTCTCCTTAGCCGAGGGTTAGTGTCAAGCGCGTGCTTGGTAATCGCCCCCGCCGCTTGGGAGAACTCAAACTGGCGTCAGGTGAGTGAGTACCTGCTTGACCCTGGCCTGCCGCCTCGTGCCTCCTTGCTGGGCCTTGGAGAGATTTCCGGGGTGTTCCTGTTCTGGAACCGGGTTGGATCTTGTATACCCGCTTGAGACTCTTACCAAGCAAACGGCCTCATAAATATCCCGCCCAGGGGGGATTTTTCCTAACAACGGCGCAGGGCTCTAATGCCTCTTATAATCCTTAAGTTGGAAGTGCTACCTACCTACGTCCAAGAGACCGGAGAAGTCACCAGGGACGGTGTCACAAACAAGTTCATCTCCACGAGTGCAGTCTCATGCCTCTAGCCCTGGAGTGGAACAAGTAAGGATTAGAATGTTTTGGGGTTGTTTTTCATTTTTAAGTTGTTGAAAAGAACACAAAAGACGATTTTGTGACACGTGGAAATGATGTGAAATTCAAACTCGTGGGTCCCTAAAGTTGTAGTGGAATCCAGCCATGCCCCTTTGCTTACATGTCTAGCCTGTGGTTGCCACTACATCATCAAGGCGGTGTGCAGTGGCTGCCTCAAATCTGAAAAATGCTTCCTGTCTGGCACGTTGTAGATCCCTGGCCAGGCCCTGGAATCTCCACTAGAGGAAGGGCTGAACGGAAAAGGAAAGTAGTCTGCATATTTCTAAAATCACACTCTTCAATTGTATATATCTGGGGAAAGAAAAACTGAAAATAAGCTTCCGTTTAGATCAAAACCCACATAAAAGGGAGCGCCAATGTTTCTGATAAAAGGTAACAGTGATTTATCTCCGTGGCAGCCTGGGGAGATTTCCGTGTTTACCAAAAGGGAGCAAAGTTGAATGAGTTGCACGGAATCAGCTGCCCTATCAAGGGAGTAGAACTAAACCAAACCAGCTGCCACTGAGTCTACACCACCTCACAGCGACCCAATAGGACGAGGTAGAACTGTGAGTGTCCGAGATGCAAATTGCAGACCTTGAGGTTAACAAGGCTTAGTGATCTACTTCTGAAAATTCACCAACTGAAACTCTAGGGGTCACGCGGTGGTCCTTTCCCTAACAGAATATAGGGGACCTCAACATAAAAGACACAAGAATCCTCACTACTGAACCGATCAGCAACAGTATGATAAACAATGAAAAAGTTGAAGCTCCCAAGGATGTCCTTTTACTTGGATCCACAATCAACTCCCCAGGAAGCAGCAGTCAAGAAATCAAACTACAGATCGCATGGTCCAAAGCCGGTAACAGACCTCTGTAAACGGTACAAAGCCAAGATGTCACTGTAGGAAGCCTGACTCAGGACATGGCATGTATTTCTAATGTGAACACGCATGGCCTCGTGTGAATGCAAAAGCTGGGGGATGAATACGGAAGACTGAAAAGGAATTGACACATTTGAATTAACGTGTTGGTTGCACGGGCAGTAAATCATTTAGTGCTGCTTTTTTAGCCTAAGTCTCAAACTCTCACCGATTGGCCTTGTCCTGCATAGCTGGTAAAAAGGTACTGATAGTATTCACCTGAGTCAGGTGAACAGGATTCCCCAGAGTGCCAGCCTGCTGTGTGTAAAAAATGAGCCCTCAAAACCAGTAAGAATGACCAGCAAGCTCCTCTGGACCCGAGATCCCGGCACAGTGAACCCCTGGATCCAGAAGACAGCCGTTATCATCAGAGGAGCAGTGGCCGAACCTGGAGCAGAGTGGTGGACTTCCCAACCCACAGAGCAAGTCGAGCTGCCTGTTTTTGTGCTGCAGGAGGCTGCCTTGTGGAGTGGGGTGCCTCTGGGCACTTAATTCAGGGAGCTAGGTTTGCTGGCCCTAGGGAGCTTCTGGGTTAAGGCTTACAGCATAGTGGTATGCCCCCTTGGGCATTTATTAGCAGCCCTGAAAGAACTTTGCAACATGTCCTGATAAACCACTCAACCCTGAGCATTTCTCACTGGCATTACAATTTGTTAACTTCGTGAATAAACGACTTGAATCATGAATTTTGTCCGTGAGTGTTGTGTAGCCATTGCAGTGGCTATTAGGACCTAGATATAAAATAGGGAATGCTACTTAATGCAACACATTGATGAAGAATTTTAAATCTACTGTGCACTGCAGGAAGCACAAACAAATGCTATGTGTTGGAAGAAATCCAGCTGGAATGCTGCTTAGAAGCAAGGACGGTCTCATGTACACTGGACATCTAAGGAGGCATCAACCCCCGGAGAAGGACATCATGGTTGGTGTAGAGGGCCAGAGAAAATAAGGAAAACCCTCAAGGTCATGGATTGGCACAGTGGCTACAACAATGGGTTCAAACCTATGAGCTAGGTACCAGACTGAGCAGTGCTTTATTCTGTTGTGTATAGTATGGCATAGAAACAAGTAGACAGCACCTGACGACAACATAACATTACCTACATGTCTGATCTATTTCGGAAAAAAGTGTGCCCACGCTGGCCTGGGTATAAGTAGCACTGGTGGAGTATGGGTTACACATTGGCTGCTAACTGCAATGTCAGCATTTCTGCTCCCCCAGCCACTGCTTGGGAGAAATGTCGTTAAGACGTTCTTCTTCCATAATGATTTACAGTCTCAGAAACTGCCTCCGGAAGGGCAGTTCTACCCTGTCCTGTGGGCCGCTACGAGTCAGAATGGACTCGATGGCAGTGGGTGTGGCATTTTGGTTTTATCTCTGACCAGCAGTGACTTTCTACTTCCTTCAGAAGCGGACAAAGAGACGTCAACTCGGAACGTTCACCAGCGCCAGGAGCAATGGGTCACAACCAGGTGATTGAGTCTTGCAGATGAAATGGGACCTGGCTCAGGGGAGTGTCAAACTCTGGGCCATGCTGTGGCCTAGCAACGCTTCCTTCTCCTTGAAACAGACACATTCAAAGGCACATGCTTGGCCGTGGCTCTTTCAGCCCACCTGACCTTGGTTGGTACATCCTGTTCATGCAACCGTTGTTGACACTCGCAGGAAGAGTGTGACAGAAACCAGGGGGCAGAAGACTTCCATGGCGTGTTGATGATCCAGCAATGTGATAAGCGAAAGACGACTCTCGTCCCTGTCCCCCCCTCCCCAGCCTCCCATGGCCTTCCTAACTTAACCATTCTTTATTCTACCACTTTAGATATCATCTCAGAAGGCAACTTTAAATTTTTATTTGTTTGTTTTTGTAGGGCATTTGAGGGAGGTGTGATTTCCAAGACAATTATGAAAACGTTTGTCATTGGAATCGGTGGGTAAGTCTTCTGTAAACAGCGGTGAAGACACTCAGCTATGCACGTGGCTGCTGTGCGTGAACATGGCTGGGGGAAAGGGAGCAGCAGGGTTGAGCAGGCCACTGGGAAATACACCAAGCAGTGGCATCTGGTTATGGAGCCACCAATCAGAAATGGAAGAGTTTCTATACACAGAAATACCCATTTATATAGATATATATAAACAGAGAGTTGTGCATTTATTTTCAGGAGCTAAAACCGGGGCCCGTGCCTGACACTGCTATGGCTTGAGCTGACTTATGCCTCCCCATCTGGGTGCTCCTCCAGCAAGATGGAGGAGAAAATCCATCGGGTCTGCCCTGTGAGGCCCCTCTGTGGGCACATGAAATATAGAACAACTTGACCTCGCTTCTTTCCCCCATCCTTAGGGAACCCTATGTCCTAGGTTACCTGAACTAGACCTTGTTAACCTTGCATAATTATTCATCATGCCCCTTTCCCTTTCAAAAGTGTTGTGAATTACCTGGTCCCTCTCAACCCCATGGTATGAGGCACAGCTCTGCAAATAAGACATTGCAGCAATGAAGAAGGACATCCTTTGTTTTGCTCCTCAATGGTTCCCCTTTCTGGGTGCATTCACATTCCAGCCAAAGGCCAGACACGTTGCCATGAAGTCTGTTTCAGCTCATGGCGACCCCATGTGTGTTGCATGGTAGAACTATGCCCCATGGTTTACTGTAATGGCTATCATTTTAAGCGATTCACCAGGCCTTTCTCCCTGGCAGTGTAGTGGTCACACAGTGGCCTGCAATCCTCAAGGTGAGCCGTTCAAAACCACCAGCTGCTCTGTAGGAGAAAGAAGCTTTTGCTCCTATAAAGAGTTGTAGTCTCAGAAGCCTGTAGGAGCCGCTCTACCCTGTGCTCCAGCCTCCTTGAGGCAGAATCGGCTCAATGGCAGTGAGTTGGGTTTGGTTTTTCTTCCACAGTAAGAAGCCCTGGTAAGGCTGTTAAGCATTGCACTGCTAGTGGCAAGGTTGTGGTGCAAACCCACCAGCTGCTCCCTGGAGGAAAATGAGGCTGTCAGCTCCCCTAATGATTTACCAGAATTCTTACAGGCAAGTCTCAGAAACACTGTAGAAGGTCTTTGAGTTGGGATTGGCTCAATGGTAGCGGGTAGGCATTTGGCCTTTGCATCCACAGTACTGGTTTGAACCGCCAGCCTTTCCGTTTATAGTCAAGTGCAAACCATTTTCGACACCCAAGACCCTGCATTCACATTATCCGTGGCCTAATTATCAGTGTAGGCGCCCTGGCAGTGTGGCGGTTCTGCGTGTGGAGGCTAACTACAAGGAGAGCAGTTGAAAACCACCAGCTTTACCAAGGGAGAAAGACATGGATTTCTAATCCTGAGAGGATTTTCAGTCTTGGAAATCTACAGCAGCAGTTCCGCCCTGTGCTCATGGAATCACTATGCACTGGAACCGCTCAGTGGCAGTGAGGTTTGAATTATTGAAATGGTTGAGACTTCAAAAGTTTGTCACCTTTGGGAGATCCAGGTGTGACTGTATTTTGTTCCTGTTCTCCTTGCTCGGCTCATAGTCAATAAAATGGGTCTAGTGTCAGAGCTCTGCCTTTCCTTTCAGCCGATCAGAGCCAAATCCACCCAGTCTTACTTCATTGCACGTATCTTGTCCATCCACGCTCATTGCCACCATCCTCATTTGAGTACTCACCCCCTCGTTCAAGTCTCCTACTCATCTTTCCTACTCGCTTCTATTAGATTGATCTTAAAACATGTTCAATTCTTTCACCTGCTGAGCAGGGTTTAGGGATTGTCAGAACTAAATTTGAATTCTAGGTTTGTAAGTGACAGCCAAGGTGGTGTGGTGAGTTAATCGGATTGACATTGGGGCCAATCACAATTAGACCTCAAAGAAAAGGGTAGAGCTTAGGGAGGCAGGTTTGTAAAGCCCACTGCAGAATCCCAGCCAGTTTTCACTCTGCATGTGTAAAATTTCCCTCATTTCATAATACAATAGTACCCTCTGCCTAGAACTAGACCTCATGCTTATGTGCCAGGTACACTGGGTACTAGTCATAACTCTAATAATTACCTAGAGCTGCCATAATAAAACATATCACAAGTGATGGCTTTCAAGGGGTCTGGAATTCAAAATCAGGGTATAGCTATGGAGAATGGTCCTTCTATAGCTCTTTATCACCGCTTCTCTCTTCTGGCAACAGCTCTGGTGTTCTGAGATGTGCAGCTGCATCTTCCTCTGTCAGCAATGGCATTTCTCTTTGTTCTGTGTGTGTGTGTATCCTTATCTTTTGTAAGATAACCATAGAAAAAAAATAGGTTTACACCCACCTATGATGTATGCCATCATTATCATAGATAAGGACGCCTCTCTTTCTGAAGAGAATCATGTTTGTTGGTGCTCACCCACTGCCAGAGCCCTGTCCGTCTCATAGTAACTCCACAAAGGATTTCTGAGGCTGTAAATCTTTATGGAAGCAGACACCTGATCTGGTGCTTAAACCCCAGATCCAACAAACTCTGGGTAGAAAAGTACCTTCTGTGTGCTCTGTGTGGGGCTGGGGGCTGGAGAACTTAGATGCAGAGAGGAATCTACCAGGGTCCTCTTCGCCGTGTCACTGACAGCTAACGTGATGTGATGTGATGTGATGTGATGTGATGTGATGTGATGTGATGTGATGTGGTGTGGTGTGATGTGATGTGGTGTGATGTGATGTGATGTGGTGTGGTGTGGTGTGATGTGATGTGATATGATGTGATGTGGTGTGATAAGCCACCAGAGGCCCCACACACACCACCCTCTGCTGTCAAGTGGGTTCTGACACAGAGCTACTCTACAGACTGGAGTAGAACTGTGCCTTAGGATTTCTGAGAGTAAACCTTGACCTTCTGAGAATACAAGTGGGGTTATGAGGGGGTTGGGCATGGTGCATACTGGACAAGATGTGAATCCATGGTAGGTGGCTTATAAGAAGCCACACCTTAATTTTGTGCATTGAAAAAAAATCACTGACAACCATTTGTAATGTTATATAAAACCCATCACATCCCATTGATTCCAACGTAACAACCCTATGTAGGTCCAAGTAGAACTGTTCTTGTGGGCTTCTGAGAATGTAAATCTTAATAACTTCATAAGAGTGTAGACGGCGTCATCATTTTTCCCAAGGAGCAGCTAGTGATTTCAAACTGCTGATCTTGTAGTTAGCAGCCCAGGGTGTAAGCACTACAGCACCAGGACTCCCTGTAACTTCATGTGCTTGCACTAAAGCATCGCTCCTACTGTTCCCATTAAAGTGAGCTATGAATTAATATTTTGCTGCAAACAGATACCCTTTTGCTTCCAACACAGTATCCGCATTGTGTAGTTCTCCCCGGTGCACTTGCCCAGTGAAAACTGACTACTTTCTCCTCCAGTGATCCCTCCTTCCTTCTGCCACGTCACCACCGCAGACATGGGTAGGCCCATGCTTTTGCCCACCGAGCAAGCAGGCACTGCTGAAGAGGTACTTTTCTCAGCTCGTCATTTTCCCTGGGCTTGCTGTCACACATCCTGCGCGTTTTGTTCATGATTGTCGTAATTCACCTTCCTGCATGGCTCTTGTTTCTCTTGCCTTTGGTTCAGCGTGACCAACGGTGGGAAGACAACATTGGCTAAGAATTTGCAGAAATGCCTCACAAACTGCAGAGTCATTTCCCAGGATGATTTCTTTAAGGTATTTATAAAGCCTCCCAGGTAGTGTACTTGGCCCCAAGAGCCTTCTATTAGCAAAGCTGGTTAAACTGAGTGCAAAGGGTGTGTATGCTAAGTGATGACCCTTGATCTCCAAGCCAGCGCCACGTGACGGTGTTGCTCATAAGCTAGTCGCACCAGGAGCTGCTGCTTATAGTTGGAGTTTATGTGTCACCATCATCCAACCCTTAGCACCCCTTTAGTGTGTAATCGTAGTCCCGCTGTACACTGGTTTTGACTGGCACTTTGTTGTTTCCCTCCTAGCCAGAGTCTGAGATAGAGACAGATAAAAACGGATTTTTGCAGTACGATGGTAAGTTGGTAATGCTGTAAAACATGGCACCTCATTTCCTTTTCAAGCGCAAGAGCTTCTTTGTCTATGCGGGTGGTCTTAAAATGTGTTTAAGTACAAGGAGGGTTCAGGAATTCTTGGAAAATTGTACTAAGAAGAAACTTCCTACAAACTTTCTGAAGCCCCCCTCCCCACCCTCCCGCTTAGATGTCTTTTAAACCTGTCTCTGTGGCTTTCTGAGGTCTGTTCAGCAATCCAAGTCAGTATTTCCCCAGTGTTCTGTTTAAAATTAAACACATAAGAATGATAGCTTTTTCTTTAGCTGGGGCATGTTAGGAGTGCTGTCCCTTGACTGACCCCTGTCTTGGCATTATGTAACTAGGGCCCCTCCCACGAGCAAATCCTCCCTGAACCTAACAGTCCTCTGAATAGCCTCGTGGCCTGCCTTCCTAGACAACACCATACAAGCGGCTGTTTTTGTTCTTTTTTATTTTTATTTTTTTTCACTTTCATAAGCAAACAAGCTTCTAAGTACTTTTTAGAATTCACCTCCTTCCTTCGCCTCAAGGTAACATGGTTTTCAAGCCGAAAGGTTAAAGTCTGGTAGGAAGCACTTGCCTTCCGGTAGAAAGTAGGAAGGAGCCCTGGTGGCATTCTGGGTTACCAGTTGGGCTGGTAATCGCAAGGTCACCAGTCTGAAACCAGCAGTCCCTCTGTGAGAGACAGAGGAGGCTTACTATTCTCGTAAAGATGTATGTCTTGGAAAGCCCCAGGAGCAGTTCCACTTTGGAGAGAATAGATTATGGATTTATAAGTTGACCATGAAGTATTTATGTTAATTCATAACAGGGGACATTCACTTCAAGACTCTTACAGGCTGTTCTTTATTTTTAGCCATGAATGCTGTAAGGGAAAACAAAAACCTGTGTTGCCGTCCAGTAGATTCATATTTACCGGGACCCCTCTAAAGCAGAGTCATCCTGCCTTAGAGGGTTTTCAAGGCTGTGTGGACTGCCAGTCTCCCTCCTTCCGTCTGGTGGGTTCGAACTGCTGACCTTGTGGTTAACAGCCAAGCACTAAACCAGTGTGCCTCCTTAATTCACTGTTCTCTTCTCTGGACTTAGAATCAGGATTCCCCACCCCCCTTTTCTTTACCTCCTAATGAGAAAGATGATTAAGTAAGCATTGAACTAGTTGTAAAATTGTTTTCAGACGTGTTTCTGCCTTTAGAACACGTTTCTACAAACAAATACTGAAATCCTAATAGAAAAGGGCTTACAGTGTGTAAACCGGCTCCAAAAGCAAAGGTCATTTGATTACGAGGTGAACAATAGACAGCCTCACAAGTAGTTAGGCAATTGCAAACGAGGTAAGTATATCATATCTCCCCTCCTCTGAGTGAACAAAGAATTTTAAAGCAACGATCAGCATCAAAAGATGGCACCAGCTCAATGAAACAGTAACACTCGTACACTTTAGATGGGATTGTAAATTGCTGCCACCTTTCTAGAGAGGAACTTGATCATGTATCTGTTCAAAAGATAATAAACTGCTCATGCCAGCCTGTCGTAGTTACGTATTGCTACAATTAAGAAAAGAATACCACAGGTGATTTCTTGAACAGTTTAAGAGGCTCGAAGTTTAATTTGGGGAGGCTTTCCGTCCCAGGGCTCTGAGAAAAGGTCTTTGTGTCTTTGCTCTTTTTAAATCATTTTTTTGGGGGGCTTGTACAGCTCTTATCACAATCCATCCATCCATCCGTTGTGTCAACCACATTGTACATATGTTGCCATCATCATTTTCAAAACATTTTCTTTCTACTTGAGTCGTTGGTATCAGCTCATTTCCCCCTCCCCCACCTTTCCTCCCTCATGAACCATTGATGATTTATATATTTATTTTTTCATGTCTCACACTGACCGATGTCTCCCTTTACCCACTTTTCTGTTGTCCGTCCCCTTGGGAGGAGGTTATATGTAGCTCATTGTGATTGGTTCCCCCTTTTTGCTCCCACCTTACCTTTACCCTCCTGGTATCACTACTCTCATTATTGATCCTAGGAGGTTTATTTGTCCTGGATTCCTTGTGTTTCCAGCTCTGTACATGCTCTGGTCTAGCTGGAATTGTAAGGTAGAATTGGGGTCATGATAGTGGTAGGGAGGAAGCATTAAAGAACTAGAGGAAAGTTGTATATTTCATCGGTGCTATACTGCACCCTGACTGGCTTGTCTTTTCCTTGTGACCCTTCTGTAAGGGGATGTCCAATGGACTACAGATGGGTGAGGAGGACCTAGGAGACCTGGTAGGGTGTGACCAGAGGTAATGTAACAGAGGAATTACTGAAACCCAAATGAAGGCTGAACATGATAGTGGGACAAGAGGAAAGTAAAAGGAAATAGAGAAACGAGCTAGGAGGCAAAGGGCAT
>NW_022103919.1:15094546-15125885 GCF_000313985.2 Echinops telfairi | reverse complement strand
TGCTTTACACAATTGATGTGTGTATGGATTGTGATAAGAGTTGTATGAGCCCCTAATAAAATGATTTAAAAAAAAGAAAAACAGTTTCATCACAAAACTTTCAATGCTGAATTGTGTGTGTGTGTGTGTGTTTACAGTTCTTGAAGCACTGAAGATGGATGAAATGATGTCAGTCATTTCCGACTGGATGGAAAATCCAAGACACTCCCTGTGGTCAACAGACTGGGCAAGTGCTGAGGAAATCCCTATCTTAATTATCGAAGGTTTTCTCCTCTTTAACTATAAGTAAGCATCGCCTTTCTGACGTCGACTCTGAAGGAAAGAGGGCAGGGAACTGTATGAACTAAATAAAGCTGTTGTCTTAGGCCCCTGGACACGATTTGGAATCGAAGCTATTTTCTGACCATCCCGTATGAAGAGTGCAAGAGGAGGAGGAGGTGAGTTGTGAAACCCCTTTTGTGAGTTCTAGTTTAAAAGGACAGGATTTGTGGACAGTGGCTTTCCAACAAGGGAGCCTTCACTCTGGCAGCAGCTGTAGAACTTCACTCCCTTGTTGGTCACCCACCTGGAGGCAAACAAATTGCACTTCCTCAGGAAATGCGCCCTTACAGGCTATGGGGCACGTGTTTTCTAAAGCTTCACAGGAACCAAGCTCAGGGGGGTCGTGGTTTCTAACCCAGTTGTACTCTGCTGCAGTCACACAGAGCAGTAGTTACCTCAACATTTGATTCATCGTATCTTTATATTCACATGGATTTTCAAGAATTACTCCCTTTTTTTTTTTTAAGAATTACTCCTAATTCTTCGGGAAAGCACTAGAAGAGGAAGAGAGAGAATTAGGAATGACATTTAGGGAATTACAAAGTACCTTTGGATTGGAAAACTAAAGCCGTTCCCCTTCCGTCGCGTGTGTTTACATCAACCCTAAAATGCGTTGTCATCTCAATCATGTGTAGAGTTCATCCCTGAGTGATCTCCTCCTGTTCTGACCATCGTTGTTTACTCTTGTCAATTGCATGATTCTGCCTTCGTGTGTCGGTAGCACAAGGGTCTATGAGCCACCGGACCCCCCAGGATACTTCGACGGGCATGTGTGGCCCATGTATCTGAAGCACAGGAGAGAAATGGAAGCCATCCCCTGGGAACTGGGTGAGCACCTTTCTAACCTGCCCGTAAAGCCTCTTACGTATTTGCCTCGAGGTACAGAAAAGACATGTGTCATTTGCCTTGGCATGCAGAAAAGGAATGAGTTGCTGGAGTGTTTTTCCCTGTCTCACAGACTATAAAGGGCCATTTGGGCCGGAGCTCTTGTGGGCTGTCCTTCTCAGAGTGACTTTCCTGGCCTCTGCTTCTCTCTGAGGGACCCTTGTTAGACACTTTTCGACTTCGCGATGGCCACTCGTTCAACAAATACGAGTAATGAAATGCCGTCCACGTGGGGATACAGAGGAGCTGGCATTCTGTCAGTGGAGATGAGATATGAAACGAGTTGTTGGCGATACACAGAGTGCTGTGAGGACACGTGTCGGGGGACTACTTCAGTCCCCTGGTCAGTCAGACAAGTCCACCTTGAGGATGGTGCATTTAAGCCCAAATCCCACACTGTGTTAGGTGCTGCGGCCTCCTCTAGCAATATACCTCAAACTGAGTGGCTTAGACCATCGGAAATTTATGGTCAAAAGGGGAAGCACTTGGCTGTTACCTGGATGGTTGCCAGTTCAAATCTACCCAGAAGCTGCACAAGAGGCGATCTGGTGATCTGCTTGCACCAAGATTGCAGCCGGGAAACCCCAGGGGAGCGCCTCTACTACTCTGTAATGGGTGTGGGCCCTGTGAGTCAGAATCAACTGGACAGCCCTTTAGCATATTCCCCGAAGGCTCCAGGGCCGACCCTTGCATGCCTCATCCAGCTCTGCCAGTGCCCTGTGCTGTTGGCTTGTGCCAGCTCCACTGCGACCTCTCCTCCACCCTCACATGGCAGCCTTCCTTCTGTGTCTCAGTCTTTCCTCTGCTTTCTGGAAGGACATGAGTCGTGTTGGAGTAGGGTTCACCCTGAGCTCATTCCTGTTTCTTGAAATAACTTGGGCGTTATTTTGGGAACACAGGACAGAGGAATTGCAGATTGCTAAGGGAAGAACACCAGTCTGTTTTAGCCATAAGGAGGTTGAGAAGCTTGGGAAACACAAAGTAGCCAATCAGAGCTAGACACTGGATCTGTGACACTGAACCAAGAACAGATGACCAGAATTGGAGTCAAGGCAGAGACATGGTAGGAGACCAGCGAGACAGGTGATCAGGAGAGGTGGGCAGTGTACATTTCTCAGGAGAAAGACTAGCTGGCCTTGGGGATGGCTGTAGCAGTGCCAGTGGACTCCTCCTTCTACCCCCAGAGATACACTATTTCCTGTCAAGAGTTTCTGTGGCCAGCACATCCCTCACTTTCCTTCCCCATCTAAAGTGGGAGATGGACCGTGCCTGTTCTCTGCTGATGTGCTTTCAAAGGACAGACAGCACTTTGAGATACAATTTAAAAAGCCAGACCGCAAGTCATCTAACAGCTGAAGCACTGCCTTGCTCCAGAATCTCACTCTCACACTGTTCCTTCCTACCACCCCATGTCCTAGCCATTCCAAACTGTCCGTTTCTCTCACCAACCGGCTGGCTTCTGCTGTTGTCCGACTCGAAAGGCCTTTCTTCCCTTAAGCCCAGATAACTCCCACTTTTCCTCCAAAACTGCTTTTGCTGGTTTTGTTAAGAATACATATTCCTAGTCCTCGAATACATATTCCTAGATCTGGCAAATTCTAATTTGGTATTGTGTTAGACAGGGTTCTCTAGAGAAACAAAACCAGGACACTTATGATTTGATGATAGATAGTTGGATAGATACAGTACGAATGAATATAACAGCTAATTATCCCACATAGCAGTACAGAGGGCTCAGTTCAACTCACTTCCGTGAAACAGTTAATATACTGGCAGTCCATCTCACAAGGGCAGCTGGGTCCAAGGTCAAGGAAGCAGACAGCTGAGTCTCCTGTAGAGCAATGCAGGCACTCCGGCCACAGGCAGCAAACAGCAGGGCAGGTCACCAACAGTCAGCCAGATGACAGGATCAAACCGTCCCCAGCTCAAGCGATGTATACACCAGCAGTGTGGTGAAGCAGGTCTCGAAGGCGCCTCAAGCTGTAGCCACACAGTCCCACAGGTAGTGTAGCTTGCGAGTTGAGGCAGAGAACGAGCTAAGATAACTGCACACTGGTCCGATCACCAGAGAGCAAGAAACAGAAAGGCGAGCCTCGCCAAGCCATTTATCTCTTTGCCCTTCAATCAAACTGTGACCTTATTAATCCCACATGTTCTTATTGGACAGGTTGGCACAATAAACCTATCTATCACAGGTACATAAAGCCCTGCAAAGGTCAAGGAGGTTTCAGACTGATTCTGTTGTATAAGTGGATTGGAAAACCATTCCCTTAAATGATTCTTGGGGAGGTTCCTCTTGGGTACACCTGAAGTGCCCACACGTACACATCTCCATTTAATTATTTTCCTTACATTATTGGTTTTTTTTTATTTGCATAGCAGTTACTTTGTGGCAAACCAGAATCCTTGATTTGTTGTTCCTGGCTATAATCTATTTCTTCTTCTTCTTCATTTCATTTTTCATTTTTTAAAGTTATTGTCCACAGTTCTTTGATTTAACCTGTTGGCAAGAGAGATGTCAGTTTATCACCTATTTTAGTCCAAGTTCTCCAGGAAAACAACCAATAATATGATGGGTGGATGGATATGAATATGTACATGTGTGTACACACAGGGGCCCTTCAAAAAGTTCATGAAAAAATGGACCTAAAAAGAATTTTCCCTTGAACTTAAAAAAAAAACCTACATATGAGCGATTGATTTATTTAAAGAATTGCCTTATGTGATTATTGGGGTTCCCAGTCCAAATGCCATAAGATAAGTAGCAGACTGGAAAGTCCTCTAGCAGGATGTCTGTTACAGTTTGGAGATAGAAGCCTAAGTTCTTGCTCTTAAAGCCTCTAACTGATGAGACGAGGCCCACTCAGATTATGCAGGGTAATCTTTTGTACTTAGGAGTGGGCAGGTTGTCAATGCTAATCATGGAGACAAAACACCATCACAGCAATATCTATACTTGGTCAAGCAGATAACTGAGTGCCACAGCCTAGCCAGTATAACTCACCATCACTCCACTTTATGAGAAGGTGCCTATGTGGAGGGCAGGTGGGGTGGAAAGGGGGAACCAATTACAGGGATATACATGTGGCCTCCTCCCTGGGGGACAGACAACAGGAAAGTGGGTGAAGGGAGACATCAGATAGTGTAAGATATGATAAAATAATAATTTATGAATTATCAACAGTTGCATGAGGGAGGGGGGAGTGGGGAGGGAGGGGATAAAAATGAGGAGCTGATGCCAGGGGCTTAAGTGGAGAGCAAATGTTTTGAGAATGATGAGGGCAGTGAATGTACAAATGTGCTTTACACAATTGATGTATGTATAGATTGTGATAAGAATTGTATGAGCCCCCAATAAAATGATAGTTAAAAAAAAAAGGTGCCTATATTAACCAGCCTGTCAACATGTGAATTGCCTCTTCCACTTCTCAGTTTACCTGGATGGAACAAAATCAGAAGAGGAGCTCTTTTCACAAGTATATGAAGACCTAATACATGAACTAGCAAAGCAAAAGTGTAAGTGTTGCCCTCTTACGCTGGATGGTAGAGGTGGGATTAACATACAACACAGAATGCTAAGTAGGAGGGATTTTATTCATTCATTCATTCATTGCTTTGAGCGTAATTCAGAATCAGAGATACTGTATAGATTTGGGGACTGGATTACACCTATCCCTAAGTTAACTACATGATTCAGTTTCAATCACCTTTATTCAAAAACATCAGCATTACGTGAAAATCGTGGTTTTGCAAAAGTGGAGGAAGACCACATCAGATCACAGAATGGAGGATGACTACATCCTGACATAACTGATAAATTACAACATTACGTAACAGCCAAATCACTGAGCACCAAGTTGATCCAGCTAAGTTGATCTGTAAATCTTAACCGCCACAGCCAGCAGAACTCTCGCCTTGCGCCTCAGTGGTCATCACCGCCGGACGTAGCTGCTAAAGGCAGGATACTCAGCAGGTTGTTCACGAGGGTTGTAGATGTGAAACGGTGGACAACAAGATGGTTGATACGGAGGAGTAACTTTCTTTTCTTTGGGAGTCTTTATGAAGTAAAAAATATTTACCCTCCACTACATCTCTTAATGGTATTTATGTTGTTCAATTTAAAAGCTTTAGTAGATGAGTGATTTCACTGGGACTGAAATTTAGAGCTATTTATTGTTTCTTTGAGGTTATACAGTACCTTTTTCAAGTGAAAGAAATCCCCCTAAGTCTGACACAAGCCAAGAAGGAAGTCCAGAAGTCCAGTGATGCTGAGCCAGACCCAAGAGCTCAAACAGGGCCCTCAGGTTTCTGCCTCATACTTCCACTTTCTGTTTGGATTCATTTTGAAGCTAGGTTCTCTTTGCTAACACATGTCTAGATAAGTCAAAAAGCATTTCGATGGAATCAGAAACTTTTATTAAGCAAACATATCACTGCGTGAAGCTATTGTGCTTGGCATCACCTCCATCCAGGCCCCCACACTGCTGAAGGTGGTGATCCCACCCTCTCTTCCCTGAGGGATTCTGGGCTCTTCGGCCAATAGCCGCCCAGGCAGTCATTGTTACATCCTCAAGGGACTCAAATCCTTTCCCAGCTAAGGATTCTTTGATTTTTGAGAACAGAAATAAATCTGAGTGGGCAAGATCAGGGATGTAGTTTGGAGGGGGTATGTTTCTCAGTTAAATCTTCATAAGACCATCCTTTCTACCCTTGAAGAACAAGCAGGAACATTGTTGGGGTGGGAAAAAATGTTCGGTGCAGCATTTCTGGCCTTTTGTTCTCACCAGTGCAATTTTCAATTTTTGAAAAACTATTTCAGAACCGTCTGCGATTGTTCTATGTGTAAGATCTATCAAGACTGCTCTTTGGAATCCCCTGAATAGCCCATGACCTTTTGAGCTGACATCTCTGACTCTAATTCATCTTTGAGAGCTTCCTGTTTTCTAAAAATATGGGATTCATCTGTAAACTGTTGTTTTATTTGGGGCAGCATTCCCATTAATCTGTTGCAACGCTTCAATGATTTGGGAATATGTCTACTTGAGTTTCATTAAAACTTTGATATGAGCCCTAACCTCATTTTTCCCCCGTGGCATAAATGCATACCCTTATTATTGAGGGTAGCCGAGCAAGGCTAAGGTAAGCATCTGAGAGAACTTGTCTGCAGCTGTGCCCAGATTGCAGTGACGTTTGGTTTGCTATAAACCCATGGATGTGAGTAGCAATACCTTTTTACTTATGCTTATACGTCTGTTACACCATCCTCCTAAGGTTAGCCATCCTTGTTGGGAAAAAATTTTTTTCTAATCAGACTGGACATGAATTGGATAAATGCTGAACCTGGGTGTCAAGTACAAGGGTGTTTCCGACATTATTTCTGTGACTTTGCGTAGGCTTAAGATTATCCAATTTGAACACTTTGGGGTTGTTGTTGGCTTTTGCTGTTTGTTTGAAGCAGTCTTTCATATCAGCTCAAGGGAAATGTTTCAGGAAAGACTTTAATTGGTTCTACTGAGGTTATATGTCTTTTGCTAAAGCCAGTCACTGTTCATGGGAGAAAGATGAGGCTGTCTACTCTCATAAAGATTAAAAGTAAAATATATATATATGAAAAGTCTTGGAAACCCCAAAGGGGCAGTTCTTCCTTGCGCTGTCGCTATGAGTCAGAATCACTTGATGGCAGTCAGTTTGGTTTGGAGTCACTGTTCAGAACAATGGCGGTCTGAATTGGCCAGGACTGAACTATGTACTTTACCTGAGGCAGCCTGTACTTGAAGCAATTTCCCAAAGGGAAAGCAATATGGGGGGCTGTAACCAGAAGGAGGAGGATAGAAATACCTGCTGGATAAAGAAAATCACAGGTATGTGTGGGAACATCTAAACGCCCTTGGAACGAGGAAATGCGCTCATTCACTAGCCATCCGGGAAATGCAAGTCAAAGCCATGATGAGATTCCATCTAACACCCATAACCAGAGCCCAATTTAAAAGCACAGAGAGCAACAAATGCTGAAGAGGTATGGAGAAATTGGAATTCTTATTCACTGCTGGTGGGCTTGTAAATACCTACAGCCACTGTCGAAAGCAATATTGTGATTCCTAAAACAACTGGCAAGAGACATACCATACAACACAGCAATACCACTACTGGGCATATACCCCAAAGAAGTATGAGACCGGTTGTGAGCAGATGCATATTCCCCATGTTCTTTGCAACACAGGTCACAATAGCAAGAAGTTGGAAACAGCCTAATCCCAATGTAGAAGAATGGATTTAAAAAATGGAATAATACACATCCCTAAAAAGTAGCCATGAAGCCTCATTCCATGGGGGAACTGGAAAGCATTGGGCTGAGTGAAGTTAGTCCATCACAAAAGGGCAAATACTACAGGGACAAGCACCAGGAGAACTCGACTGCTGCCAGTGAGCTTCCATGCACCATCCTCTAAGGGGGAAGTGTGCCTGGTAATATGCACTTAATAAGTCACATTGGGCCAAGTTTCTGGACACACTCTGGGGACCCAAGTCAAGTGCTGTAGAACACGGGTATTGAATCCTGTCTCTTCCAGGTACACAACACGCTACAAAACCCATACAGGAGAGATCTGATAAGGAAACTCCACGAGGTGAACTGGACTTTACTTCAAACACACCTGTAACCTGAGGACGTAAGACTGGAAATTCATGGAGTTTGAAGAAGCAGAAGACAGCTACACCAAGAGTATTAACTGTCTGTAGGCAGACAAACATGGACTTAGTACATCAATGCCCTAATGTTGTATTCAAATATATGTTATTCTGGCAGACCTCTAATTGACGTTGTTAGTGAATATTATTATAAATTTTGCCTGATGACTCCCAAATAGCTTCCAGTCACTCAAGGGTTTATTTTGTACAAGTAAATGATTCAGGTATTGTGATAAGTAGTTAGCCTACACTGGTCCAATGTCCTTCTAAAAGTTAGTGCCACGGGCTAATCAATGAAAATGTTCACAGAAAATCTTTATGTTCCAGGGAGGTGAGCAATAAGATTCACTACCATAAATTCACAAGGAAGTCTCTTCGGGGACCCAGAGAGGCAGATTAAAAAAAACATACGTCTAAAAATGGATTCTGGGCTTGTACTTAAACCATAGCTCTAATTTAAAAACAATCATTTCTCATGACATGGCCCTGGTTGACTCTCACCCACAGAAAGGAAACAAGATACGGGTGCTATAGCAAAATGTGGGGAAGAAATTAGATGGTACTTGGCTATCAGATAGAATAGCATCTGGGGTCCTAAAGGCTTATTTCCAAATAAGCAGCCATTGAAGCGAAATATTAGGCCCCATGGAAAAAGCACATCAACATCTGTGACCCAAGGATTGTAAATTACATAACCCAAAGCCAAAGGAAGCTTCAATGGTGACATTCTGGTTTGCAGAAGGCTATGGATGGATGACAGTGGAAGCCAATGATTCATTTCTGAGATCTGTACAAGAAATAAGCATCCAGTGATTTCCCTGAATCCATAATCGAGGGATGGGAGTAAACTGGTTACCAAATGGAATACATTGGAGAGATGACGATAGGAGATCAAAATGATAAACCTGACTTGAACAGTTAAAACTTTGTCAGTGCACTTTGGGGGCTAAGCCTAATCTGTTTTTCAACATTTTCTGTGCTTTTTTCCCCTTCCAGATTGGGGTTTGTATCGTCATTGTGGATAGCCTTCTTGAATCTTTGTTATGTGTGTTTCTGTTTTTCAGTATCTGAACCCCAGGAGTGAGGAGCCTATAGAGGCAGCAAGGGGATTAAGGCTTCCTTCCTGGGTAGTACGGTGGGGGAGGCAAGGAGAGCTGACATCAAAGAGTTCAAGAAGGCAGAAAATATTTTGAAACTGAAAAGAAATAAAAAGTCTGTGGAAAAACGGAACGGGATCAAGAGGTAATAATAAGACTTTCCCACAGACACTTGATACCCCTTGTAGCTGCTATGCTGCCTGTATGAACAGAAAGGATTTCCGTGGCTAACTTCAATCACCAGCTGCTGGGAAGAGGAGCCTGAGTCACTCCAGTTGTGAAGACTGTTCCGTGCTTTTCTGCTGAGAAACTGTAGATCCCTCCCCCTCCCCCCCCATATAGATGTCAGCATACCTCAGGATGAGTTCAATTTCCTGTGTCCTCTGTACATTCCTGTCTGTCCTGAAGCCCGAGCCCAGTCAAGCCATGCACTGATTCTGTTGTTATGGGCCACAGGCCCTCCACTCCCGCTGACCCCATTGCAACGAGATCAAGCGATGGTAATGCATAGGCTTTCCATTGGCTGACTTTCAGAAGTAGATCTCCAGCCCTTTCTTCCTCCTCTGTCTCAGTCTGAAGCCTGTTTAGCATCCTAGCAATGCATGAGCCTCCACTGAGCTTATTTTCCGGACATGGTACAGGAATCACACCCAGATTTCCTGGACAGCAGGCAACAGTTCCACTGCTGAGCTACCTGTGTACCATCCCAACCTCACCACCCCCTCCCCTCGTGATCGTAACAAAAGCGTGACAATGCATGGAGTCAATTCCAAATCGTATTGATACTGTAGACAAACTGTACCTGATCCTTGGGGTTTCCAAGACTTTGAACCTGTGGGAGCAGACTGCTACATCTTTGCCCACAGAGCAGCTGGCGTGTTTAAGTCAGGGACCTTCCAGTTACAGGTGAGAGCTGCTTTTCTGGTTTCAGGACCTGCCCTTCAGATGGGCATGATGACATTTCAGGACCATTTAAAAAGTTCTTCCTGCAAGTGGGACTTGTAATCCAGAGATTCCTGCCCAGCTCTGCCATCTATTACTTGATGGAAAAAGATAGCCAGCCCCCTCCCCACTATAACAAAGCTCAGGCCTGGCATGAGTGGGTGTAGAGAGGGGCGTGAGTGCAGGGGTCACCCTTCTTACGTGATAGCCCCTGAGCCTTAAATGATGAGGTACAGGCCTTCTCGCCCTAACTATGTTGTCCAGCGGTGTGTCCGCTTCCAGACACCCATAGTTTTCCATCTTCTTGATAGTAGCCATGCTCGCTTGGGCTGCTTCTCCTTGGGTGACTGAGTTTGTCCATGGGAAAGTTGCCCTAGTCATATAAGCTCGGGCAGCTTGTGCCCAGTTCCATTGTAAATGCAAGCTTCTGCCATCTGCCCCGGTTCAAAGACAGCTGACATATTTTGGCAGGTGCTGAGAAACCACAGGGACATCTATCTCCTTAAGTGTGACGTCCTCTTCTCTCCTTGCCTGTATCCTACAGGTAGGTGAGGAGCTAATCAACTGTGCCATTTAAGATACCTGTCTTGCTTGAATCTCAGCTATTGGGGAAAAATAGAAACCTTAGAAGAGTCATAAATCTGAAGCGGATCAGCTTTTCCTGCCTCTGAGGTCTGTGTTACTTCTCTTTCCATTGCCAAAATAAGTCACTCTGTTATTTTTCATATACTCACCACCTCACCAGCACCAACCATAGTACCCTGGCAGCGCTGGCCTCCGAGGATCCTCAGCATAGCCCAACACAAGGCTGAGCAGCCGGGAAGGCATGTTAGATGTTTCTGCAGACTGTTCTTCAGGCTTGCTCTCTCATAATAGCACATACAGCTGCTCAGTCAGTTTTCATTCTAAGTCTATACAAGCAGTACGTGGCGTCATGGTAAATGGAGAAGACGGAAGTTGTCAAGGATCTCACTTTACTTGGACCCATTATCAGTGCCCACGGCAGCAGTCAGGAAATCAAAGGACATGTCCCACAGGAGGGCCTGTGCCTGTCTCACAGAAGGGCATCTTGCTGGGAGAGGGTCAGCGAAGAAGAGGAAGATTGTTGAGTCAGAACTGACCGGATGGCATGTAACCAAAACTACAGGAAATCATTATTGTGATAGAGTAATAATAATGAACAAAGATTGAACTAATGAAGAACGAATAACCCAGGAAAGTAAGTTAATGAAGCTAAACCTCTAATTCAATCCTAATTGAAATCCTAACTTGCAGGTAAAACATAATTCTTAACCTATCCCAATATAGCAAGGCTGCCCAACCACCAGAGACATTCCCATTCCCTTTAAAAAACACTTATTTTCACCTCTGAGACCCTGGATAGTGAAACTACTAATGTGCTCAGTTGCTACTGGACAGGGACCTCGGAAGAAAGGCCTGGCTACTTCCAAAAGACCAGCCACAGAAAACCCGGTGGAGCGCCAGTTCTACTTGACACACATGGGGACTTTGAATTGTAATCGACTAAACGGCAACTGGTCTCACTGTAATTTTTCTTCATTTGTTTTCATCTCGTTATGAACCAAAAACCAAATTTGCCGACTCATAACAACCCTACAGGACAGGGTAGAACTGCTCCTGTGAGTGTCCCAGACTGTTTATAGGAGTAGGAAGTCGTCCCGTCTTCCTCCCGCAGAACAGCTAGTGTCCCCTTGCGCATGATAGGCCAACATGTACCCACTACACCAACAGGGCTCTGAACCATTATGAGAGCATCATATTGTCAATGTTTTTAAAAACAAAAGCAAAGGGGAGAAAACAAGTCACCTGCATTCCCACTAATCAGCAGTGTTAGTATTCCAATGAGATCACATTCCACTCTTCTTGCTGTTCACATCATACCCTCCCTTTCCTGAGATGTTGCAAATACACTAGTTAATCAGCCACAGTGCGTACTTAATATTGAAGCAGCTTCATTCACTTGATTATACAGTGAACCTATAAAACTGAATATCTCCTCCCTGCTAGAGGATTCACAATTGTATTCTATGTTGCACGCTGAGTGAAATAAGAGAGGGCTGCAATAAGTTCATGGAAGAATGGAGCTAAGAGATCAAGGAATTTTCCCGGGAACTTTTGAAGCCCTTTCATACAGGATTTGACACTGACAGTTAGTGAAGAAAGATGTTATACTTCTAGTTTCAAATGAAATCATAATCACAGAATACAGACTTAGTAATGAAATGTTTTCCTGCATTGAATTTTAAATTTCTAATTATAAAATAAATATCTAAGAGTAGTCCATAGGAACATAAGATTATTTAACCATCTCTCCATTGGATATTTACTGTTCAAGGTTTTCCAATGATATATAACATGCTATTTTAAAATGCCCAATTGCTGGTTTTCTCCTTTTTGAATTAGATTCGTTTATAATTCTATTCCTTCAAATGTATAAATTTAATTATAAATTCTATAATTTTATAATTCTATTCATTCAAATGTATAATTTTAATTATAAATTCTATACTTTTATAATTCTATTCCTTCAAATGTATAATTTTAATTATAAATCCCCAAGGGCATAGTCTTTTCTAAAGTTTATATATTTCAAAGATTATATACTACATTAAAAAATGTATGTATCTTTAACAGTAGCTGCTATGTAATAAAAATTACTGGGTTTCAAGGGTTCAAATAGGAAGTAAATGTTTAGAAAATTATGTGGCAACATATGTTCAAATATACTTGATATGTGGATTGTTATAATGGCTGTAGGAGCCCCCAATAAAATGATCTTTAAAAAAAATGTTCTGGGTTTACCATTGAGTTTCTTTGGTGGGGTAGGGGTGGGGTGGGACAGGGCAAATCTGTTGCACAAGACATCTTTAATGTTTAAAAACAGTTTTATTAGCACTACATCCACATATCCAATTCAATAATTCAGTTATATCAAGATCAGTTGTACAATCATAACAGCAATCAATTTTAGAACATTTTTTTCCTTGTACTCATTATTTGTGTAATTTTCTTTAAATCATTTTATTGGGGGCTCATACAACTCTTACCACAACCCATATATACATCAGTTATGTAAAGCACATTTGTACATTTGTTGCCCTCATGATTATCAAAACATTTGCTCGCCACTTAAGCCCTTGGCATCAGCTCCTCATTTTTCCCCCTCCCTCCCCACGCCCCCTCCCTCATGAACCCTTGATAATTTATAAATTCTTATTTTGTCATATCTTACACTGTCCGACATCTCCCTTCACCCACTTTTCTGTAGTCCGTCCCCCAGGAAGGAGGTTATATGTAGATCCCTGTTATCGGTTCCCCCTTTCCACCCCACCCTCCTGGTATTGCCACTCTCACCACTGGTCCTGAAGTGATCATCCGTCCTGGATTCCCTGTATTTCCAGTTCCTATCTGTGCCAGTGTACATCCTCTGGTCTAGCCAGATTTGTAAGGTAGAATTGGGATCTTGATAGTGGGGGGTGGGAGAGGAAGCATTTAGGAAATAGAGGAAAGCTGTATATTTCATCATTGCTACACCATACCCTGACTGTCTCCTCCCCACAACCCTTCCGTAAGGGGATGTCCAGTTGCCTACAGATGGGCTTTGGGTTTCCACTCCGCATGCCCCCTCATTCACAATGATATGATTTTTTGTTCTTTGATGCCTGATAGCTGATCGCTTCGGCACCTCTTAATCACACAGGCTGGTGTGCTTCTTCCATGTGGGCTTTGTTACTTCTTAGCTAGATGGCCGCTTGTTTACCTTGAAGCAAAAGCAAACAAAAGAAAGAAAGAAACAGGAAAACATTGTCTATCACCCCCTTGTGTTATAAGGTGATTGTATTAGTAATATCAATAATTTATCTAGTAGCATTTAAGGTACTATTGATATGAGGAGTTTATATGAGTATAGTCCAACTGTGAGCTGCAATTCATGAGTTGTTGCTTTGTATAGATTGATTTCTTAATTGATTGAGCTCTTTATATTGAGCATGGGTTTGGTGTAGGGGGAAATTCCCTGCACCATTTCTTACAAGGGCAGATCCTTGTTTATCAGATCAATACCTGTCATATTAATGCAGTAGGGAGCATTGAAGTACTAAATATATAGCGCTTCTGAGTCCCCTTTCAATGAACATCCAGTAAGCCAGGGGTCTCACCCAAGGTCGAACGATTGCCATTTCCAGAGTCTTGGGTTGGCCATCCTTTGCTTCCTCTCCCATCGGGATATATCAATCCGAAGTCCAAGGATACAGGTAGTTTTGAGGTAGGGCCCAGTTTATTTAGTCGGGCTTTTATGTTGAATCTGGATAGGGCTCTTGGGGGTTGCAATGTTCCCTGTAAGTTCAGTGTCTATGGTCATCATAGTGTTTAGTTGATGACATAATTCACTAAGAATTCTGTAGAAACATCTTTGAAGTGTTTACCCAGGAATGTAGGACTGGGTTTACTCTCCCCTTAGGTTCCCTACAATTATTATTTAGCTTCCCTTCCTGATGTGAGGTTGGTCCTACAGATTTACCCAACATACCCACCAACAGAAATATCAGTGAGTCCTTGTATTAGAGTACTTTCATTTCTGCACATTTCAGTGATATTTTTGCCAATTACAAGATTCTAGGTTGACGGTCTTTTTCCATCAAGACTCTGTATACATCACTCCTTTGTCTTCTTGCTTGCATGGTTTCTGCTGAGAAATCAGGAGCTGTTCTAATTGCTGACCCTTTGTATGTAATTGTTCTTTTTTCTCTGGCTGCTCTTAGAATTTTTTTCCTTGTCTTTGATGTTAGACATTTTGACTACAATATCCTGGGGAGTTCTCCTTTGGGGCTCTTTCCTGATTGGGGTTCTTTCAGCTTCCTGAATATGTCTTTTCATTCTTTAGGCATTAAGGAACGTTTCCTTGCAGGAATTCTTAGACTGTTCTTTGTGTGGATTTTTGTTGTTGTTTCTTCCTCTTCTGGAACCCCTATAAGACATAGGCTGTTCCTCTTGATTGTGCCCCACCTTGGTCTCAGTCTCTAGCACTTTTTGTTATTTGTTCTTTTTTATTGGAGTCTGTAGATTTGTCTTCAAGCTCGCTAATTCGGGTTTTCATCTGTTTTTCTGTTCTTTTATAGTGCTTTGTGGTTCTGCCATTGTAGTAGTTGACTTTCGCGTTTCTGCCTGTGAGGTATGTCGTGAGGTTTCCAGGTTTCCTGTTTTTTCACTCTTCCTCGCAGACTCCTCATCTGTTGTGTAAGTGCTGTCACCATTCTTTTAAGTTCTCTTTCTGGTAATCCCATAGTTCAGCATCAGGCATTTCATTTAGGTCTGGGCGGCGTTCCGTTATTTCTCTTGGTTTTTGTGTGTAAACTTGTTAGGTAGCTGTATAGAGGGTTTTTCCTCTCCATGCCTAGGGGCCCCCTACAGGAGGTTGGAAGCCAATGCAGGCTAAAGGCATGTGCCAATTCAGGCCCCTGAGCCAGTACACCTCCAGTACACCTCGGTAGGCCCCAATCTAGGCCGGGTGGACTTAATTCAGCCAATGGTCAACCAATACCATCGACCAGGCCTCCCACAAAAAGGCCCTAAAAAGCTGAAACCTGAGACCACCACCCTCTTCTTTTTCTAGCTGCTCCTCGGCCTTCCGCTCGTCTGGGCTGTGGTTCTGCTTGGTCAAGCCATGGTCTCTCTCTCTGGTCTCAGGCCACCATGTTTGGGTGTGTAGTGCCACAAGGGTGCTTGTGTTCAGTTACTATAATGCCTGAAACAACTTCTATCCTGTATAAAAATCCACCTGGATCAAAAACTAGGCTTCTGAATGAATTCTTTCTCATGGGAAGCCAAGGACTGAGGTATTTCCCACCCGAGGAATCTAACAAACTCATATCTTTTGTTGCTCCCTTGACATCCTGGTGTAGCTATTGGGGGTGTTAGGAAGGTGGTATTATGTGGAAATAGATAAGGCTGTTAGGTGGTGCAGTAGAGGGGTGGTAGACAATTTATATTATCTGGAGGAGATGTTAGATTAAGTGTTAGGGGAGAGATCAAAAAAGTGGAAGAGGAAGTGTTAGAAGATTGAGAAAGAAATTAAAGGAGCTATGGTGGTCTAGTGGTCACACATTGGGTTGCAATCTGCATGGTTGGCAGTTCAAAACCACCAGCAGCTCCGTGGAAGAAAGAAATTAAAAAGGAATCAAAAAAAGGAGGGATCAGGCAGTGTTAACTGGTAGGTTAAAAGAAAGTAAATCAGACCCCCAAAATGCCTTGTTTTGCAATGATGGAGGAATGAGTAATAATATTTAAGAAAAAAATGAAGTGTAGGGTCAGCATTTGGTTTTATGAGGATGAGAAAGAAAGAGAAAGATTAATAAGAAAATGAGGGAGAAAGAGATGTAAAAGGGCTGTGGAAGACAAGTTAGATCTTAAAATTAAAGAAGGAAAGGAAAAGAGACAAAAGTATTAAACATAAAAATAGAAAACATAATACTAGAGTGAGAAGCAAAAAATGCTGTTGATGTATGTTTCTTTGAGCTCTAGACTTGGCCCTGGAGCTTTGTCACTGATGTGGTGGTAACTTCTGGATTGATGCTGTGTTGAGGGACTAGAAAACAGATAAACTGAAAGCAAAAAGGTAAAATATCTATTATTGGCCCTTGCATATACCAACATATGGGGATGTCCTGAGTAAAGATGAATTATAAGGATCGTGTGCAACTTTGTTTTAAAGAGGGGGAGGGTAAAGGAATGATAAAACCGAGCAACAACAATACCAACCGAAGAACAGCTGAGATCTAGGTCTTGTCTTGGGGGAAACTGGGGACTGTGAGGAGCGGAGGTCTTTTGAGCAGGTGGAGCAGTATCATTAGTATGTTGTTTTACCACCTTGTGGTCCTTTAGGATGTCGGGTTGGGTTGAAGTTAAAGCTAGGGAAGTGATTTTGATGTCTCATGTGGTTGAGAGTACTGTATTATGATTTAGGTTACCGGTAATTAAAGGAATCCTCTGTTATATCAGGTCAGAGGGGATAAGGCCTGCTCCTTTTGGACGATGGAGGTAATCAAGTGGGGGTGAGGGAGTACCTGCACAAACACCAGGTGGTTTAGAAGGGAGGAATGAAACAGCTTCTGGACCCTGAGGCTTTTAGTCTGTCTCTGAAAGCCTGAACTCCCCGCCCATGCTTTGTAAAACTGCTATACCGGTTTCTAGTTGTATTGTTATGCTAATACCTTGCTAATGGACTAGGTGTGTATTATCTGCTAACAAAAGAAGTTAAAAAGGGGGGTGGGGGAGAGCCTGCAAATGGCTGTGCTTTTGGGGGGCCTTCAAATGGGGCCCATGCAGAGCTGTTCCTCAAGGTTGTGGGATTAGTTTTGCTTATTGAGGCTGGACTCCCCTGGCTTGTGTGGAGAGTTTGTTTATTCATTATGCCCACTCCAAGATGGCCTGTAAGTTCTCCCCACATGACTTGGTAGGCTGTGCTATCCCTGCTATTGAGGAGGTAGGGGTACAAGTGGATCAGACTGGTGCTCCTTTGGCGTGGACCGAGCCAAGCCTATTTGTGCTTGTGTCCACCCCAGGCTGATCACTCGGAGCTCTATTCCTGCAGCCAGGTTAGAGAGGCACCCAGCTAACTCCGGGACCAGGAAAGTTGGTTGAGAAAGTTGGGAAGCTGCACGCCACCAGCTTGTGCCAAAGGCCAATGACAAAGGGGCGTCTATTGGCCCACACTGCTGCTCTTTAATAGATTTGTGTCTATGTATCTTTATGCTGAGAATCTTGTGGTCTGGAAGTGTATGATGTCCCTCTCAGTGGCCTCTGCACTGGTCTCTGCAGTCCCTCCCATGTGTGCCATGCAGTTGCCATCTTGCTCTGACTCAGTAGATAATTGGGTTTCTAAACCACAGTCACCAAGTATTTAACTGTACTTCCTTAGGTTAAGTAAACCAATTAAAGCTAATGAGACTGTCCCTAAATGAAGGATGATGCTACAAAACAAGAATTACACTAGTCAGCTGCCGTTCAGGTTACCCTTGCTAGCACTGTTTTATTCCTTAAACTCATGGCGTGCTGAATTACAAATGACAGTGGATGCATGATATCTTAAGATGTACCTAAATTTATTATCAGGCATAAAAGAAGAAGACTAGGATTTTATTTTATTTTATTCTTTAAGGAATACCTCCACTTTTCTTTACTCCAGAATCCCTGTAATCTTAACATCCTTAATAGCCTGCTGTTGATGGGAACTTTTATAAAATGAGGATTGGAATTCTCCATTAATTTCTATTAATATTTATTCCCCAGGTTTGCAGGGAGCGCATAAAGGATGAATCAGCTGGATCCTGAATGGGTGAATGATAAGCCTCAAAGGAGTATATTCAAGAACCTTAACCAATGATATGACAGCATTTCGTTTGCTTGCTTTTAATTCTGCATGGTTTTTCTCCAACATTTGGAAGGAAGTAACTATCCATACCATTCTCGTTCTGGAGAGCACCCCGATGATGCACAGCTCACAACCACGACTTGGTCCTCCCTCTCAAGGCTTTCAAACTCCTCTGACCGTGGCCCGGAGTGAAAGAGAAAGCCCGTGTCATATACGGTATCTGTACCCAGCACATGTGTGTGTACGTGAATGTCCCTGTGTCTGTGTAGGTTTGTATTTATGTGTGTATGCAGACATACATTTGGGGTGTCACAACATTTACCATATTGTTTTAGAACAGTAGTTTTCAACCTTCCTCATGCCACAACCCTTTCATACAGTTCCTCTGTTGTGGGGACCCCCCCAACCATAAAATTATTTTCATTGCTACTTCACTGTAGTTTTGCTACTGCTATGAATCATCATGTAAGTATCTGATATGCAGGCTATATTTTCATTGTTGCCAATTGAACATACTTAAACATAAAGCATAGTGATTAATCACAAAACATTATATAATTATATATTGTGAAATATTTGTGTTTAATGGTCTTAGGCAGCACCTGTGAAAGGGTCGTTCAACCCCAAAAGGATCATGACTCACAGGTTGAGAACCGCTGGTTTAGAAACTATTGCTCTATTCCACCCCCATACCAGTGTACCACTTTTAAATATCAGCGTGACGGAAGTAGCAATCATATTGAATAAATCAGTACTTTACTATAGCTGATTTGTTTTCTTTCATTTTGACTTTCGCTTGTGTCTCATACCACTGGAAAAAGTCCTGGTGGTGCATTTGTTAGGTAGCTAGCACAGGGACTAGGGTGTCCATTACACATGCTCAGAGGTTCGAGCTTACGGCCAGGAAGGAGTAGTACACGTAGGTGGGCATTACACCTGGATTGACCCATCTGGGCAAGGTAAATTTAATTCAGCCAATGGGGTTGACCAGTACCATGGACCACACCTCCCAACAGGGGTGGGGATGAGGGTCTCCCTGAAAAGTCAGAAGTTTGCTCTGACCCTCTCTTTCCCAGCAGCTCTGACACACAGTGCAGCGCAGCCGGGCTGCAGTCCCGCACATTTGTGGCTTCTATCCTTTATAAACTCACTTGGATCACAAGCCAGGCTTCGGTGTGAATTCTTTCTCGTGGAAGCCAAGGACCGAGGTCTGTCTCTTCCATGAGAGATTGAACACAATGTTGAAGTTCTCAGCTACTAACAGACAGAGTGGTGGTTTGAACCCATGCAGCAAAAGACCTTGCAATCCGCTTCCGTAAAGATTCTAAAACTCACTGCCGTCTAGTCAGTACCGACTCCAGGGAACTTACAGGAAAATCTCTGCCCCTGTGAGTTTCCAAGACTGTAACTGTTTATAGGAATAGAAAGTCGAACTTCTCCCAAGGACCTGCTGGTGATTTCAAACTGCAGAGTCATAAGGAGAACCCTGGGAACCTCCCCTCCTTCTCTGCCTTCATCTTCCTCCTGTTGCGTCACTTGGAGAGCTGCAAGAGCCACCACCTTTGGATCCACAAGACTTTGTACCCACCGGCCTGTGACCTTCCTGCACTGTGCAGCATTGCGTGTGGCTGCGTGAGTCTGAAGAGGAACTTGGGGACTTGAGTTGAACTGTGCTAGAATGTTTTCTTGATATCCAATTACTCCTTGATATTAAGCTCTTTCTTACATATATATGAGTGTCCCTGGATTTGTTTCTGTAGCCAATCCAGCCTAACACAGGCGGCTAGAAGTCCAAACTCAGAGTGTCAGCTCTAAAGAAAGGCTTACTCTCTTTGTCTTTCTGTCTGGTTCTCAGAGTTTCCCAGAACAGACACCTGGGGTCCAAAAGATGAGTTCAGCTCCTGATTCTTTTTTCTTCATGGTAGTCTTTCTGTTGTCTGATTGCTCATTTAATTTCTTTCGTATCTCAAAATCAATCCACTCAAGACAAATCCTAAACCTGTAGATTGTATCCTGCCTCGTTAACATAAATTCCATGAATGTTGCCTCATTAGTGTCATTAAAAGCATTTACAATAAAGAGGATAATTACGTCATATTATGAAATGCTGAGAATCGTGGCCTAGGAAAGTCAACACATATTTTTTTTAGGGGCTATCATTCAAGCCATAGCAAGCATAATACACTAATGAAGACCAGAACTGTGCTTTCTGTCAGAATCAAAAGTAACCTTACTGGCTTTGCCTGTAAAACAGAGATAATGAAAAACTTGCTTTACAAAGTTGCTATGAAATATTACATTTCTAAGCCCTGCAAACATTTCACATTTAGAAAAGTAAACTGGAAAAGGATAACGCTCATTAAATGTTAGTTATTATTTTACTTTTGTTTGTTTTTGTTTGTTATAACTTTAAGGACTCAGAAAAATCTAAACTGTATCTAGTGAGCGTTCGTGACAAGACATTCGGGACATTCAAATGTCATCATTGGCTCATGGTTCTTTATGTCTTGCACTACTTACACGCTCATTAATCCAAGAATTAGTACTTGCTGATCTGGTACTCAGCTCTGTTTTGTTGTTGTTGTTCAGGTTTAACTGATTTTGAGTATTCTCACATTCTCTATATTCTATTAAGATAATAATAATCCAATCCCTTTCATTCCGTAAAGCGAGCAGCATCCACCTTTCTGAAGCAGCCGTGAGCTAGAGAGGGGAGATTAGGATACACCCCTGTGCTGCACTCTGAGCTCAGTTCTCACCTCCAGCCACAGATCTTTTTCACCCGGTGTGCTTTTCATCTCCCCCCCTTTCTCTCCTCTCTCCCTCTTGCCTACATAGAATCAGTACTTCTATCACATAGTCCCAAGAAACCCGATAGTGCTGTCCAATGGTAAACATTAGACTTAAACCTCAAGGCTGGCGGTTCAAACCACCTACTCCGCGGAAGGAAGATGAGATCAAGTGCTCCTGTAGATTGACAGCCCCAGAAAACCCGATCCAACGTGACGATGTGTCGGAATCGACAAACAGCAGTGGATTTTGTCTGGAACATGTAGTTCAGAGAAACCCTGATGGCGCTGTCCACCTCCAGGTCGGCACTTCAAACACACCTCTGAACGAGAAAGATGAAGCTGTGTGCTCTCATGAAGATGTGCAGTCCCAGACACCTCAAGGAGCAGCTCTGCTCCACCCTACGGGGTTGCTATGAACAAGAATCAACTCAATGGCAATGGGTTATCATGCAGTCCCAATATATCAAGGTTATATGCGCTTTTATTTTTTTAAGCAGCCAGAAATTATAAATAAGAACTGCAACCATGTTAGACCCTCATTTAAAAAGCTCTAAAAACAAAGCGATGTGTTTTCAACCTGGGGATAGAATTAATTACATTATTACCAGAAAGTGGTACCAGAATTACATAGACTATACGTAAATTCCATGGATTACTAAAAGGACACCCATCTGTCTCGAAAGAAGTACAGCCAGCGTGCTCCTTGGAGTCAAGGATGGAGAGACGTTGTGTTACATATTGTGGATAGCTTGTTGGCAGAAGGACATCCTGTTTGATAAAGCAGAGGGGCGGCGAAGGAGAAGGCTCTCAAGGAGATGGTGCTGCAGGGAGACGAGGGGGACAAATGAGAGGACGGCGCAGGACCCGGCAGTGTTCCTTCTGCTGTGCACAGGGTCACTCTGGGTTGACACTGACTGGGCAGTGCCTGCCACCACCACCCACGGATATGAATGCAGGTCTCAGCAGCACATCTGCCTGCTGGTTGTGCACAGGAGATGTTCCCACCCTCTTTCAGGCGTCCAAGAGCAAAGATGTTATTTTGAGGACGAAGGTGCCCATGTCACCTCATGAGCGTGTGAAAGTGGAGCAAGGACTAAGGAGGATCGAAGAAGAATCAAGGGATTTGAATTAAAGTGCTGGCAAAGAATATTGATCACACTGTACCCTGCTCCAAGAACAAACACATCCCTTTTGGAAGAAGTACAGCCAGAATGTTTCTTAGATGCCAGGATGGTGACACTGTCGCACATATTTTGGACGTTTTCAGGAGACATCGGTCTCTGGGAAAGGACATCGTGCTTGATAGAAGGGCAGCAAAAAGAGGAAGACCCTTGGCAACATGGATTGACCCAGTGGCTGCGCAAGCGCAGCAACAACTCTGAGGATGAAGTAGGGCTCGGCAGTGCTTAGATCTGTTGTCCATACGGTCGCTATGAGCTAGACAGATTTGATGGCACCGAACAACAAGCTCGTGGGATGCCTATCGTGCCAGGAAGAGGGACCAAACCCAACTCACTGCCACTGATTGATTCCCACTCCTAGTGACCCTGTGTAAGGTTCTGAACCTACATCTTGATGAGAACACAGTCCCATCTACATCTTGATGAGAACACAGTCCCATCTTTCTCCAGAGGATCGGCTGTGCAGTTAGAACTGAAGACCTTGCTGTTAGCAAACCACGCCAAGCCCACAGCGCCACCACGCCGTTGTTGCTGTTAGGTGCCAACAAGTTGTTTCTGTCTCTTAGCGATCCCAGGATAGCAATACCGCCGGGTCCTCCCGGTCCTCCGTTGTCCTCACACGCATTGCCATGTTTGTGCCTATTGTTGTACCTGTCTTGTACCCATCCATCTCATCGAGCATCTTCCTTCTTTTGACTGACCCTCTACCTGTCTAGCATGATGTCCTTCTCCAGGACATGGTCTCTCCTAAGTAGACATTCAAAGTATGAGACCACGTCTCATCATAGTGGCCCTATTTGATCTCTGAGACTGAATTTTTACAGCAGCAGCACTCTGTGCTTTCAGTGAGCTCCACAGCCTCGTGAGGACCCAGGTCTTTTAACAGCTGCTTATGAAGCTGCCTACGAAGCACAGCCACAGAGGAAGGAGAACCTGGGGTGGTAGCAGAACAGTAACTCCTGAGGGTGAGGAGGCAAGGAGGGAGCTGAAAGGAGGCACGGGAAGGGTAGCCCTTGGCCTGCTTAGGAAGAACTCTGTGATGTCATGGTGCATAGGTAGACTGTGCTAGAGACAGAACAACGCCTCAGAGGAATGTGAAAGAACAGACTAACACAATCCAGTTCCCATTTAAAAACATTATCCTATGAGTTCTTAAAAACACATCTTCCAAAGGCATGGATATCTTTGATGACGCTGGAAAGCAGACTGGCAGATAAGTTGGAAAGTGTATATATAGGTCATATGTTAGGCTTTGGCTGGTCCCTCCCTGAGTAGTTTTTATGTAGCCCTATTTATTAGCAAATAAAGTACAGACCCGGATTTTATTTGGCATAATTACAACAAACAGAACCCCAATATTAATTATAAACATAGCTAGCTAGTTATGCATGCAGAGTGGGTATATATTAAATTAAAAGCACAACGCTGCTATCGTGTGACCCCGGGTGTGTTGGAGTAGAACTATGTGCCATGCCGTGGGTTTTCATTGGCTGAGTTTCCTTTCTGTTTTCGGCGGGGGAAGTAGATTGCAAGGCTTTTCTTCTGAGGAATCTCTGGGTGAATGTAAACTTCCAACCTTCCAGGTAGGAGCTGAGCACTTCACCCTGTGTATCACCCAGGGGCCCCCTATACAAGGGTAAGTAAAAAAGTATTGTTACTAGGGTTCTAGTGGATACTACAGCCCCCTCCCCAAACAAAACAAACAGACAAAAAACCCAACTCAGGGCTATCGAGTTGAAAATGACCCCGTGATCCAAGGGAACAGGGTGGCACTGCCCTGGGGGTTTACTGTAACTGGTGACAGGAGTAAAAAGCGCCATCTTTCTCCCTCGGAGAGAGGCTGGTGGTTTCAAACTGCCCACCTTAGCGTTAGCAGGCCAACTGACAACCACGATGCCACCAGGGCTCCTCCCAGTGTATACCAAGGTCAGCTAGCTTAGAGAACTCATCCTCCCATCAGTCTTTGAAGCCAGATTGAAGCTGATGCAGATGGTTTTATGGACCAAATCATAAACAAGGAAAGGTCTTGGATTTATCCATAGATCTAAAGAGCAAAGTGCCTCCTGAGGGGAGGTGCTGGCTCACTTACCTTCATGCCACAGAAGGTTATGGTAACTCTTTCTTTGTTCTGTAATGCAAAGCATAATCATGATAGAATTTCTCGATAGACACAGGGCAGCAACAGAGGCATTTATGAAGAAGTTTTACACAGACTGTGTGGGAAATAGAAAGATTTCTCCCAAATCCTCTCCCCCAAATATATGTTAGACTTAGGACACTGCTTGCTACTAATGGTAAATGATTGTCAAGTTACCTCCCTGAAGGCAGTCAGTTGCCAGGACTACTGTCTGGTCCCACTACAAGAGGTGCCCACTCCCTGCTGTTAAGGACAATGGGCTACTTCTCCCTAAAGGCTTGTGAACATTGGTCTGATCCCTGTAGGTGGGGTTTACACCCTACTGATAATGGTTTCGAGGGAGATCCAGAGAACAGGTCAAACCTACTCAGTGACATCCAAAGTTAGGCTGCCATCCTGCATCTAGGATCCATCCATCTTGTCACATGTATCCCCCAATCCCTCCTCTTCCTATTGCATGTATATCCCTAGATTGTCCCCTCTCATTCTGTATTACCTAGAGTGCAACCCCTTGCTGTGATGTATGTCTTTACCTGTAATTAGTGGATTTACACCCCCCCCAAAGATATATAAGCCTTGGTTAGCAATAAAGATCCTCTTGGCCTCTCGTCGGCTCCCCTCTCCTCTCCCCGTCCTTGCTCCCCTGTTCCCTTTCCCCTTGTCCGCCTTCCTATCCCATCTCTCCTGCCCTCTGGTCTCCCATCTCCAGTGGACCACCAAGTGGGGCTGAGGTGAGCATGCTACCATGAAATGTGTCTGACTCCATTGTTTCTATCTCTCCTCTATCTCTCATGCTCTCTGTGACTTTATTATAATCATTATATATCTCAACTGTACAATTGTGCCTTTCGAACCCGCGTTTAGTTGTGGGGGGCTGGCCCAACCCCCACAAGACTGAACTCTGCATTGCTGAGAAAAAGGTCCGGCAACTTGAAGCAAGGGGAAACTGCCCATCACAACAACGCATATGCTCATTCTTCAAGGGCGGCAAGGGCTGCCTTACAAGAACTTCATGCAGAAGCATGACTCCATGCACCTTGCAGCTCTGATCTTGTTCAGACTCGATTTTGTCCCCCACACTCAAAGAACAGCTGGAGAGGAAGACAGCGTGTGACCCTTGGGGATCCCATACTGCCATTTTGACATGGTGGAAAGCACAGAGGACAGACTTGTTCGAGGGAGGATTAGAGATGGCAGCATCCCCTTTGGAAATATACACACCGAGATGGGTGAGAAAGGCGAGGCTTTCGACTCCTGTACCGGGTTCCAGCATTGGAACCCCACAGGGACTGTTCTCCTCTGCCCCAGAGAGCTGCTACAGCCGATGGCAGCGCGTGAAACCCCGCTGCAGAATATGTCGAGAAACAGCCGCTTCTCATGGCGACCTTTGTGTTCCACGATTCTGTAGCAATGCTTTTGGACTTTTCCTTGTAGATTAACTCAGAGAGGAACGATTCCGTCAGTGGAATTTCTGACACTTCGTGTTTTGCCTTTTCAAACAGGAAGGTTGTCATCAGTTGTTTTCCAGCAGCAAGTTGCCCCTCTCTCCATATTCCTTCTGAAGATGGGAGATCTGGTTTGGTGTTGGTATCAGGTGCTTCAGAAACATGAACACCATCAGCACCACCACCACCAGCAACAACAAATACACCGCCATCGAGTCGATTCTAACTCATAGCGACTGTGTGGGACAGGGTAGAATTGCCTTTGTGTGTTTCTGACACTGTGGCTCCTTCTGGGTTTAGAGAGCCCCCTCTTTCTCCCACGGAATGGCTGACAGTTTCGAACTGCCGATCTTGCAACTAGCAGCCCAACGGTATAATCACTACACCTCCCAGAGATGGCATCAATTGGTCTAACCCAATCAAAGCCATTCTACGGCCTTTGGTTATGATTGGCTAAGAAACGGAGAATGTCATGCGCTCTGGGAAGCCCGCTAAGGATTTCTGAGTTTGTGTCCAAACAGAAGGAAAGAAGTACATGGAGGGAAGCAGGCTTCCTTTGTTGCTGGATTTCTTGTATTTGAGTGTGATGACTGGTGACTCGTGGTGTAGTGTGTTATGCATTGGGTTGCTATTCTCAAGGTTTGTGGTTCAAAACCACTCCTTGCTCCCTGTGAGGGGCATTGGCCTTTGTGCAACAGGGCTGCTCTGAGTTGGCGTTGACTCAATGGCAGTGAGTTGGGTTTATCAGCTGTGATGGCCAGAACTCTAGCACCTGGACTGTGATTGGGAGAGACTGAAAAGAGCAACCGAGGGAGAGACATATCGAGTCCTTGATGCTACCCAGCAACTGAGCATCCTGAGATCATCTGCTGGAGCCGGTCAACCTAGAAATTTCATGTCCTTTCACACTGGTTACTTCCTTAGTTTTTGGCCGGTTTTAGTTCCGTTTTTGGTTCATACTGCTGAGAGCATCCCACTTAACAGTGGCTCCGAGAGACAAGTGTTTAAAATAGTTTTGATCTATCAGTAAAAGGACTGAGATACGCATGCCCTATGTTGTTTCTAGAGCAGTGCTTTTCTAACGTTGATGTGAGTGTGCACTGTTGGAGGCTTGTTGTTAAAGATGCTCAGAAGCTGTACGTGAGGCCCGGGATGCAGCATGGCTAATAAGCTTCCCTCATATGTGGATAACATGAGTCCAGCGATCCAACTTTGAGTAGCATTTGTATATCATCTGTGTTGTTCATTAAAGAAAAATACAATCAATTCCACTGTAAATATGGTCATCTCTGTGTGGGTGGATGCTTTGATGTGTATATTTTCACAACAATCAAATGTTTGCTTAGCGTTTACGGGATAGTGCATTACCTTCCCTAGACCTGCCATAACAAACTACTACAAACTGGGTGGCTGAAAACCACCAGACGTTATTCTCTCACAGTTCTGAGGCTACAAGTTCGAATTCAGGGAATTGATGGCAAGGCCATACTCTTTCAAGGCTCTAGGACAGCGGTGCTCAACCTGTGGGTCACGACCCCTTTGGGGGTCGAATGACACTTTCAAAGGGGCACCCAATTCATAGCAGTAGCAAAATTACAGTTATGAAGGAGCAATGAACATAATTTTATAGTCAGGGGTCACCACAACATGAGGAACTGTACTAAAGGGTCGCTGCCTTAGGAAAGTTGAGAACCACTGCTCTAGGGGATGACCCTGTCTTGCCTCTTCCAGTTTTGTTAGCCTCAGGAGTTCTTTGGTTTGTGCTGACATACTGGTCTCTGCCTCTGTCTTCACATGCCTTCTGTGTCTGTCTCTGTGCCTCTTCTTCTAAGACACCAGTCATTTGCAGAAGGGTCTGCCTTACTCTATTATGACCTCATCTCATTTTATATCTATATCTCAATATGGTAGTTACATAATCTGCTGTCAAGTTGAGACTTCAGAGTGAAGGATGGAGTTTAGCCTGTCAATCAGGTCACAGCTTTATGACCTCATTTGAAGGCACTAAGGAGATAAATAGCTCTTTGGAGGCAGGATACATGCTCAGTCTCTGGGAGACATTACTGACAAAAGAGCCTGATAGAGCTACGCTGATGTAGCCAGAGCCTGGAGCTGGAGGAGCCACGTGGAAAAAACCCATGCCAACGCTTAGCGGGGAAGGCCGGGAAAAGGAAGTGGGTATTAACAAACCCAAGGACAAGGGAACAACAAGTGAGCCAAAATCAATGGCAAGGAGGGTGTAGCAGGAGGCCTGGTAGGGCCTGATCAAGGGCAATGTAAGTGAGAAGAACTACTGAAACCCAAATGAAGACTGAACATGATAGTGGGACAAGAGGAAAGTAAAAAGGCAAGGGGACAAAAGATGATTCAGCTGCTCAGTGTCTGTCTCTTATACAAAAATGCTTAGGACACCAATAAGGTGTCATCAGACTGAGACAATCACTAGTTTGGGCTCTGCCCTGACCCTTAGCTCCACGTTTCTAGCTGACATAGCCTCTAACCAGCACAGCCACTAAAGGACAATAGGATTGTTTCCAGTTTTTGCGTTTGCAAAGCAAGTTGCTATGCACATTCACATATGAATTTTTGTAGGGACATACCGTGTATGTTTTTGTTTCTCGGGGATAAGCACACAGAAGTTCAGTTGTTAGATTTTATAGCAAGTGCACGTTTAGTTCAGTTAAAATCTGCTGTACTCTTTCCCCCAATGGTGCTGTCATTCACATCCCCATCCGCAGTGTAAGAACATGTCAGCTGTTTCCCCAACTGTTGTTCTGAGTATGGAAATCTCTCTGGAGAAAACCTTCCTTTGCTTTCAGGTCAACAAATTCCACGGCTTACAAAGATTTCTAGGGGAAACTCTTGGCAAAAAAGTTAGATTTAAAAAGTCGGAGGGAAAGAAAGTGCTTTTAAACAAACTCCAATATTTATTTTACGTACACCTAACAGACTGGAGGAGTCTTTATTTATTTACTGTCTGTAGCTAGGAGGCATTTCCACTTCACCTATTTATTCCTCCCCGTGAGGCTATAAGAAGGGTGATTTTTCATGCGTATTTCAAATAAGTTTTCAAGAGTTACTGAGTGAAAAAGAGGAGCTGATACCAAGGGCTCAAGTAGAAAGAAAAGGTTTTGGAAATGATGATGACAACATATGTACAAATGTGCCCAATACAATTGATGTATGTATAGATTGTGATAAGAGCTGTATGAGCCTAAATAAAATGATTTATTAATATAAAAAAAGAAGAGTTACTAAGTGGCAGGGCTAGAGTGAGAAAAGGCACTTCAGGTCAGTGCAAGAGACATAGAAGACGGTCAACACCTTTGTTGGTGGTAGAGGGTGGGGCAGAGAATGGATAAAATCCAACTGTTGCTCTGAATGTGTCCCAGGAGCCATAGACGGCTGAGCATTGGGCTGCTAATCAGAAGGTTGTCGGTTCAAACCTATCAGCTACTCCTAGTTCCATGCTCCTCCTGGGTAAGACGAGGCTTTCAGTTCCTTAAATATTTATAGCCTTGGAAACCCAAGGGAGCAGTTCTACTCAATCCTATAGGGTGTCTATGATTTGAAATGGACTCATCGCCATTGGGAAGCAATACTAATGAGTCAAGACTCATAGGATGGTGGGTTAAGTGTTGTATTGCTAACTGTAAGGTCTTCAGTTCAAACCCACCAGCTCCTCTGAGGAAGAAAGATAAGACTGTCTGCTCCTGTAAAGATTTGCAGTCTTGGAAACCCTGTGGAGCACTTACTCTGCCCTACAGAGACACTATGAATTAGAATTCACTCCTCAACAGTGAAGGTGCCCTTGTGGCACAGTGGTTAAATGTTCCGCTGGGAACCCAAAATTTGGCCACTCGAACCCCCTAGCCCAGCGGTTCTCAACCTGTGGATCACGACCCCTTTGGGGGTTGAATGAACCTTTCACAGGGTTCGCCTACGACCTTCGGAAAATAAATATTTCCGATGGTCTTAGGTACCCAGATACTGCTCCTCTATCCGTCTCCAGGCCGGTCTGCCCACATGCAGATATACCCACATATGAGTACCCGTGTGTGAAGACTGTTACCCATGCTACGCCATGCTTCAAGGCAAAATTTCATTTATTTGTCATTAGAAATAAAGACTTCACAATATAGAATTACATATTGGTTTATGATTAATCATTATGTTTTAATTATATTCAATTTGTAACAATGAACATCCATCCATCAGACTTTGAAGTTTTAGAGAAATCTTTTAGTAAAAATACAGCATTCGCATAAAATTCCCACAGGTTTTATTTTAGCTTTTTAAAAAATTTTTTCAATTGGCCATCTGGGTATACAAATAAAAAATCGGATTATATGGTCTGCTTCTCACCAGAGGATTGGAGTTCATCCAGAACTGTGCTGGGGAAGAAGGGCCTGGAGATCTCCTTTTGGAAAATCAGCCGTTTAAAGTTCAGTGGAGTACAGTTCTACTCTGACACACGGGTTGCCTTTAAAAGAAAGGACTCAGGGAGCAAATGCTTGCTTTAAAAAAAATTCAACTGTTAATTTCAAACAAGAAAATGTGTTGTCATTTCATTTCCATTATGATTATATCCTTCTATCGAAGTTTGTGGTACCTGGACATGTCTAAATCTTCAGAATAAAAGAATCTTTCCCTTATTTTTTACCATTATTCTTTAGGATTTGTTAGGTGCCCCCCAAAACTCCCCGACAGGAAGATTAAATTGCGTCGGATGAGTCATGTCCTAAGAATAACACTAAATGCAAGCAGGAAAGTCATTTTAGGATAGAGGCCATAGAGAAAGGAGTACAAAAGTGAGTGGATGTAAGTGCAGAGAAGAAGCTGTGAAATTCAGCATTCCAAGGACCACCGTTAGATGCTGATGGGTGTCTGGGTGCCCACACTCAGGGCATTACTACTAGCATTTTGATGGCCATCGCAAGCACCCCCAGGCGGCAGAGTAATGGCCCTCCATCTTCATCTACTATCACCACCAGTCAAGGCAGGACCCTAAACCTTACAAAAATTCATTTAGGTCTCTAAGAACTCAAACTTATGGTGACTCTAATGACGTGAGACTTTCTGCAATAAAAATTCCGCGTCAGTTCATCAAAGTTGAACTTTTTTTTTTGAAACTTATTTATTTTTAAGCGTTTTATTAGGGGCTCATACAACTCATCACAATCCATACATTAATTGCGTAAAGCATATTTGTACATTCATTGCCCTCATCATTCTCAAAACATTTGCTGTCCACCTAAGCCCCTGGCATCAGCTCCTCATTTTTTCCCGACCCTCCCCGCTCCCCCCTCCCTCAAAGTTGAACTTCTCTCCGCCCTGCCTCCTCAGCCAACGCCTTACAGCGGGGTTAGCTCCACGAGTTCGCTTCCCCGGCATTTAAACGCCACCCACACGACCACCCGCCCCGCCAGGGTTCTCCGCCCTCGCCCCTCCCACCTGGCCCCT
>NW_022103919.1:15088866-15093941 GCF_000313985.2 Echinops telfairi | reverse complement strand
CCAGCCCCCTGGGGGCCCTGCGCGCCCGCGGCCGCGCCGTGCTGTCTGGCTGCCCAGCCGCGGGTCTTCTGACCGGCGGATCCAATTAGATGTGTCGTCTTGCTTCCGAGTTCAGGGTTTGGCTAGGAGGCCGCTGGGGGTGACCCGAAGGAAAGCTAAGCGAGGAAGTGCAGTCACCCGGCCAGATCTAGAAGGTGAGGGTGGTGAAGTCGCCCCCGGCTGGGCGTGATCTCGTGTGTGTGGTCAATGCCCTCGGAACGGAGCAGACGGCGGGCCCAAGTTCACCTGCACGTGGGATGCCGTAGGACACGATTCGCTAAATGGTTTCCAAGCCTGGTGAGCAGCCGGAGGTTTCCACGTTACCTACGTCACCTACCCCCCTGGTTGCTGTGCAGGCACGTGCACGTTTGTGGGGCGCGCTTGACGGCTGCTGCTCTTTTTAAGGGGGGGGGGATTCGGAGGAGAGGTCCTTAAGTTCTGAAGCTTGATTGTATCAATGAGGGCAATGCATATCAGCCATCTTTTTATTCATCGGGTAAATATATTTTCTACGGGCAGGATGGAGTGCACTTCTACGTTTCTCATGTCCAGTGGATGTCATTTAGCTGTTTACCTAGTTTAATCACAAGTTTATCATTCCAAGATACAGAAGGAATGGATATAAGTCACTTGGGTTTTCAGCTAAAGGTAACACTTTTATTCATGTAAGAGAGTCAACAGAAAGCTATGTTCTGCATCCGCAGTTGGAGTTAGACCGACAGGACACCCCTTGCAGGCAAAACTTGCCCTTCATGGGCCCCTGCTGAGTGTTAGGCAAACTTTGTTCTTCTTTGTATTGCAGTAGCTGAATCTTGCTTGCCTGTGACCTCCTCAAGGACAGAGCCCACGCTTTATTGTTTGCACCAGGGCCTGGCATCGTTGTTAATGCTCTGTTTCCAACAACTATAAAGCAAAGAGTCTGTTACTCTGTAGTTTTGTCGGTTTTTGACTGCTAGGTAAACCAATGTGTTACTTAAAATTAGTTCTGAATTTCAGTTTTAAAAATCTCACCTGACTATTACTTCTAGGCAGAGAATAATGATTCTAGGTAGTTTTTCTGAGACATCATGAGAGTATGAGCTAATTAGGCGATTGTCTAAAAGAGCAGAATCAAAGACTGTAGACAGTGAGACAAGAGGCGTTTTAGGGTGCCTCTGTGGGGAGGTGGGGTTGTGGCTGGGATAGATGTATGGGGTTCCATTCCTCTTTGTCAGTAGTAAAAGAGGAGGACTTTTTGAGTGAAGTATTTAAAGTTATATGTTGAGATTTCAGGTTTGAGCAAGAGATTGCAGGGCATTCTGTATCTAAAGAATACTAGGAATGAAATACTGTGGCACTGATTGCTTCCCTCCCCCAACTCAAACCCCATTTTGACTCACAGCAACCCCTATAAGACTGTGTAGTACTGGCACATAGGGTTTCCAAAGTTGTAATCATTCCAGAAGCAGACTGCCAAGTCTTTCTCTCGTGAAGCTCAAAAATTCAAACCACCCTTTGTGTTATAGCCAAGCCCTTAACACTGCCACCAGGGCCCCTTCATCTCCAGCAGCACTGCTGTGAACCTACCTTGCTATTATCTTCCATGGAGACAGTTTCTTGAAATGTTACCTGGTCCTGTGCCATCCCGTTTGCGGCAGATAGACCTTTGTGATCCATAGAGTACTCATGGGCTTTCATTAATTTTTCAGAAGTAGGTTACAAAGTCTTCTTTCTAGTCTGTCTCAGATTGAAGCTCCTCAGAAACATGTTCAGCAACATGTAAGCCTCCACTGACAGAGGCTGCACTTGAGGTGATTGGATCTAGGTCTCCCACATGAAAGGCAAGCGGTCTACCCTGAGCCATGAGTGTCCTCAGTTGCCCGACTGTGGTCATTTTACCTAGTGCCTTTAGCATCTCGCTCTACTGAGAGCATTGCAAATTGGTAACATCTTTCTGAAAATAAATGTGTCAAGAACCTTAGACATACTTATCCCATCTGAACTGATAATTCTTTGGGGAATTTGTCTTATTGCCCCTCTCTCAAATATAGTTTTGAAAACAATAAAGTTTCTGCCCAGAAGTTGGAAAATAATAAGTAAATTTTGGCTACATATAATGGAACTATGAACAGTCATTATAGACTATGTTTGAGAACTTTTTCTGGCCTAAGAAAATGCTTAGGATAAGGGTAAACGAAGAGTTACAAGTGCACCGCAAACTTTAACTATCTTCTGAAATGGCAGGTTCTAATTGAGTTGGTTTGGGAGGGGCCTTAGATTCTACAGTCTAACCACTTCCAAGACATGGCTGTTCTGTGTGCCCCATTTTGAATGGAAAGGTATACTAGCTGACTGTACCAGCAGCAAAATGGTTATGAATAGTCCACAAAGGTTATAAGGGTCTGCTATAGGGAGGATTATTTGTAGCCCTGCTCTCCCCCACCCCACCCCCTCAAGCCTTGGGAACATATTGTTTAAATTAGATACACCTGTTACTTTTTGTAACACTTATTGTGATTTCAAGCACTGGGATAAGTGTTATACTTGCATTATTCTGTTTGATTTTTAATGAACCCCTATCAGCTAGCCAGAGGAACAAATTGTTAACCTACTTTTCAGGATTTTATGGAGATTTTTCAGAGTATTCATGTCTAGCATTTATTGAACTTCAATAAATGGTTAATTTTTTTGTTACTCATTGTCTTGTTTCCATAGATAGCACAGCTGAGGCCCAGGGTGAGGAAGTAATTTTAATTCGTCTGGGCTCACATAGAAAGTAGCTGGCCCATTCTGGATTTTAACCCACATACATCCTACTTCAAGGCTCCCTTTTACATTGTCTTTAAGGGGGGGAAAGCAAACAAAGCAGCTACTTCCAGTTTGATCCCTCACAAGTCTTAACTCCGACCACCTTCCTTTCAAAGAAGAACATCAACAACAGAAAATGCATAAACTTCAAAAACATACCAGATTTTGCTTACATTTTGTTCAGAACTTTTTGAATTTCTTTACTAATTAGAAAGTAATTTGGCATAAAATGGTAAAAAATGGAAGAATTATTTTCATTAAGTATAGAGTAAATGCAAAAGAATATGTAAGAGAAATAGGAGTACATGTAAGTTTACATGTATATATATATATGTATATATATAAAATGTAAGTTAGAGTGAATTGTCACCTATGAGCTTAACCATTCTGTCTTAAAAAAGAAAATTATCCTGTCTTTTTCTTCAGAAAACTTTGAATTTTCATTTCCTTACTCTTAGTTTTTCCACGTGTATTTGGTCCCTAAAACAATATATTGTTTAGTTTTATATAAAGTGGAATTGTACATTATGTATTCTTATACAAATTGATTTTTTTCACATGTATTACATACCTGAGTTTTAGCCATTTTACTGTCTGTAAATGTTATTTCTTTCATTGTATTCTATTGTTTAGCTGTATAATTTCTTCTGTCAACTTACTTCTGATGAACATCTGTGATGTCTCCAAATTTTTCATTTCTGATTTCATTGTTTTGATGAATATTGTTATATTTCTTGTGCCCGTGTGCAGGCTTATTACAGGTATATGCTTGCCTAGAAGTATACATGCTACTTCACAGGGCATGTGATAATGCTAATTTTCCCCCCAAAATGTCCAGCCCCACTCACACCCTGCTATTGAGTCAATTCCGACTCATAGTGCCCCTGTAGGACAGGGTAGAACCGCCCCTGTGGGTTTCTGAGACCTTCACTCTTTACTGGAAAGGCTCTCATTTCTCCCTTGGAGAGGCTGGTGGTTTCGAACTGGTAACCTTGTGGTTAGCAGCCCAGTGCCTAACCCTCTGTGCCCCAGGGCTCAAATCACCCACCAGCCGTGTGTATAAATGTACTTATTCTACATTTTTGTCAATTTTAAAAATTGTTAGACTTTTAAGTTTTTTAGGCTTACCCATCTGATTGATACAAAACTGTTTCATTTTGTGTGTGTGTGTGTGTGTGTCTTTAACTTTTAAAAATGCTGTTTTCTGTTGTGATCTTATACATGAGTATTTCTCTAAGTGGCCTTTAAAGTTACCTAGACACTTTTAGAATGCCAACTGTGAATCTTATGTAAAATACTATAGACTGTGGATTCTTGAAGTGCTTACTGTCTTTGTAGTAAATATGATCTTTTAATATAATCCTTAGAAATTTAACTTGGTAGCTTTTAATAATTACCCCAAACACATTTTATCTGTGTTCATAAGTAGTTTCAAAGCAACATTCTACTACTAAACTGGTGGAAGAATCTATAAAGTACTCAAATAGTTTTGCTAAAAGTTGGAATTACAGGAGTAAACAGATTGCAATTAACTTCCTTTATGCCCTCCCCCATCTAGTTAATGCAGAAGTTCACTTTCACTAGTCATAAATTATTTTTCACTTGTTTGCTTACTGAAAAAATTATAAAAATGAAAATAAAAGCTTTTAAGTTGACATTTATTTAGCTAGAAGCTTGTTAATGGCAGAACAGTACCTATCCTAGCGTTAAAGGAAATAACTGTACAGAAAAAAACAACCTTAAATAGGTTTGGTCTCTGGTGAGAATTCTTTTGCCAATTTTAAAAACACCTTTTGTGTTTTAGCACCAGTATGCATGAGCGAGTGCACCGGACGGAAAGACAGTTTCGATCACTTCCAGCTAATCAACAGAAACTCCTTCCACACTTTCCTCTTCACTTGGACAAGATCCGGACGTGCATTGACCATAATCAAGACATCCTACTGACTATTGTGAATGATTGCATACACATGTTTGAGAATAAAGAATATGGAGAAGATGTATGTTTGCCTTCATTTTAGAGTTTCTGTATTTTAAGATCTTGGGTTTTTGGTTAGGTCACATACTCACAGAATGGTTTTACTGCTGCTCAGTCACCTGATTTGGCATCATACTTAGTAGACCAGTGTGCCGGAAATTGGATTTGTATGTTGATCCTTTTTTAAAAAGTACTAAAGATATTTGTATCCTTTACATAGTGTTCTGACTAAAATGACATAGGAGATTAGTGACTTAAATGTTTATAAAAA
>NW_022103919.1:15076290-15088464 GCF_000313985.2 Echinops telfairi | reverse complement strand
GTGTGAGCCTCTCCATGCTGCCCCATCTCTGACCTGGAGGGACTTTCTTCCTTCTCTTAGAGGATGTTTGGTCTCCATAGCAGCTCAGTTCTGGCCCTCTCCTGAGTCAACACTGCTTAATTATATGGTAGTTTTGTGATTAATGGACCTTAATCTATTGAGGATTGAGGGGAGACCACCAAACGCTTTTCATTTAGGATCTCAAGCTGCCTTGAGCCCTGGTTGAGGTGAGAGGCTAGTGACTTATCCACTACACCATCTCTGTTAGCCCCTTAGAAGCATGTCTGTTCCACTGTGTTCAAGAGGATGACTTTGGCAGAGGCTAATTGGTTTCTGTTTTTTGAACAGGGGAATGGAAAGATGATGATGCCTGCATCGACATTTGACATGGATAAGTTAAAGTCCACGTTGAAACAGTTTGTGAGAGATTGGAGTGAAACTGGGAAAGCAGAGAGGGATGCCTGCTACCAGCCGATCATTAAAGAAATTTTAAAAAATTTTCCAAAAGACAGATGGTAAATAATACCTTGTTTTTAGCCAATTATTTTAAGATATAATCGCTTTGGGTTTCTGTATGAGACATTTCAGGCTTGATTCATTTTTGTAGCTGTCAGCCAGTGTGTGTGTGTGTGTGTGTGTGTGTTATGTATGTATTGGATACATGAAGTTGGAAATTAATATTTTGAATAATTTAGCTGTACTGCTAATGAATTTATCTAGCAACTATATCCAGAGGCTAGATTTAATGTTCACTATCTGTGACATACATCTTTTTATATTTTGCTTTAGGACAAAGCTAAAAGCTGTAAATGGTTCAGTTCTTGCTTTATGGCATACTTCCAAATACGTGAAAGACCTTACAGAGCAGGGGTCCTTGAACTGTTCTGTGGAACCCTTAGGCAATCTGTCCCCTTTTAAGAATGGCATGTTTTGTAAGTAAATGAAATTAATCGCATAAAAATTAAATGAACTATTTTGAAATCCAGCTATCACACTACCTAAAAAGCAAACGACTTAACATTTTAACAGGTGTATTTTAACATGAAAGCTGTATAGCGTGTGTAATTGTGAGTTGAAGCACGCTGCTAGGGTTCCAGTCCATAGCACAGTGTTTTCTACACAAAACGAGCTTAAGCACGCCTCTCCAGTTAGTGGATGACCACAGACACGTTCCCTTGGTAATAGCTTGTCTCAGAGTGCCTTCTGTGATAAAAACAACTTTGGGGTCAAAGCTAGCACATATTTTTAGCAAACTAAATTGGCATCTTTTCAAATTTTTGTAGCTTTGAATGAGTTTACGAGAATGCTGCCCCCATATAAAACAACAGTTGGATCAGGTTATTTAAGTAAGTTTGGGAATACCTCAAAGATGAACCAAGAGAGGGAAGACCATTGTCAGCTTTAGGAATGAGAAGAAACTGTGTGAAGCCCAGAAGCTGATGAAAAATTACCACAATTACTATTGGTACTGGAGCTATTTAATCTTTAATTTTTAGATGTTGGCTTTTGACTGGATGCATGCCTAAACGTGTGCAGATAAGCTAGCTCAAAGAGCATCTCTTTCCATCAGTCTTTTAAGCAAGATGAGTTAATGAAGCCTTTTTTGAGAATGTACTGTAATGGGCATGAATCTTGGAAACAAAGTGATCCAAAGAACAAGATCTAATCAAAAAGGCTTCCAAGTAGATGTGACAAGGTGAGCTAGTTAAATTCAAGGCAGAAAGTCTACAGTGACTGTATTTTGAGATCTCCCAGAGGTCATCTTGAAAGGCAGGATAATCATGGAAAATTGAAAAGGGCATTCGTAGGAAAAAGGCCAGGAAAGTTGTGCCCAGGAATGAGCTGTCCTGTGAGCGTTTTGGGGAAACCTTGCCCATCCAACCAACAGCCCTGATGTTGCTCTTCAGGCTTCTTTTTGTTCACTAAACCCAACATCTTAAAGGAACATTGTTTGAGTCCCTCAAGTATATCAGAAGCAAAAAAAAAAATTAAAGTATGTCAGAAGTGCAGTTTTGATGTGGTGTCAATAGAATACATGCAGAATTCTTCAGGGAAGGGTTAGAGAGAGAGAAATACGGTCTTTGGAAATGTAATAGATCTCGATGGAGGATATGTGGAGAAACGGTAGCTTCACATTTTCATTTTTAAATAAAGATTTCTGTTTGGATAGCAATACTTCTGATTCACCGTTGTACAGTATTTTGACAAGCTCAAAAGCTGCAATACAAAATATATGTGGGTTTTCTTTGTAATAAAAATGCAGGTCTCCTAAAAGAACTGTTGTTAGTTGCCTGTATTTATAACTGAAGAAGAACAACAACAAAGCATTTAAAGGTTAGTGAAGACTAATACCTTCTTTCCTTTTCTCTTTCCTGGGGCCCCGGGAATTTTATCCACAGAACCTTGGGAGCCGTGCATCCCAGGGTAGGAATCTCTGGCTTAGAGGAAACAGATTTAAAGTGCAACTAAGTAGACATCAGTCTTTTACTCTGAGGTGTTATATTTACAGGATCTTTGGGGTCCCAGAAATGACTTGGGGTGTTTTTTTTTTGCAAGAAGAGAAATAGCAATTCAACAATGGAATGTGTGACCAAAATTAGCGATTTCAGTGAAGGGCATGCCAGTGCCATGCTGGTGGACTTAGTATGGCTCTGGATTTGGTACTTTGAGAAGGATACACTTCCAGTTATGGCAAGGGCTATATAAACTGAATCTAATCACAAAGCAACATCAAATCTCAAACTGAGGAATATTCTATAAAGTACTCTGATTAAAAAAAAATATGTGTGTGTGTATATATATATATATATTTTTTTTAAATAACAGTGTCCTAAAAGAAAGGCCGTAGAATTGTTCTATTGGTCAGCTAAGTACAATTCAATATTCTAGTCTGGAGGGAAAAATAGTATAGAAGACATTAGGAGAATTTCTATAACAAGCCATTTTTAGGGCCCCATCACTTTAAGACCACACAAGTAATACACTTACCCCCCCCCCATCCAACAACCCCCTGGAGTTGTCAGTGCGCATTGATGGTTCCTTTATAAACCAGTCTTTATCACTGATGTGTGTACATTGGTGATTTTCAAGCTCTGTTATTTTCTTCACAATTTTTCATAGGCACTCTGCAAAAAAGAGCCCTTCCTTCTCCCTTACCTGTTATCAGGTGGATTCACTGTACCTGTTTTATTCAGTGAGGTATAATCTATTGTTAGTTGCTATAATGCCTATTTATTAGTGGTCTTTTAATATATAGTTTTAAATTCTAGTTTCTTCTCCCTTCCATCTACAGAACTGCCCTTAAGATATGAATTCTCTTAGCTTCTGTTTGGGAATGTTTTTATTTCACCCTCATTCTTTAATGTTAGTTTCACTGGGCATTGTATTATTGGCTGATAGTTTATTTTATTTTTTTTGTTTTTTCTTTCGGCACTTTAAAATACGTCTTTCATAGCTTATCCTCCGCCCCTCAGTGTGCTGAAGAGAAATTGGCGCTTAATCTTATATGGGATTCTTGTATGTGAGTGTTTGCTTTTCTCTCACTGCTTTCAAAGTTCTCCAGCTTTGGTTTTTGAGAGCCTAACTATGATGTGTCTTGCTGTATATATCTTTGGATGTATCCTGCTCAGAAGTTATTTGAGCTTTTTGGATTTGCAGATTTATTTCTTTCATTACACTTGGAAATTTTCTGTTATTGTAGCTTCATATACCCTTTCTATTCCTCCTTCTTTTTCCTCCTCTTGGAATTCCCATGGATGTATATGTTAAGTCTCTTATTCTGTAATTCCATGAAACCAGGCTGAGCCACCTTGATTTTCTGTTCTTATTCTTCAGCATCTGTAATTATAAAGATCTTATCCTATAATTTGCTGACTTTTCCATCTGATTTAAATCTGTTGATAAGTCCCATTGTCTTTAGCTATTGTCCCTTCAGTTGTAATATCTTCTTTTTTTAGATACTCATTTTGTTGTGTCTTTAAAAAAATCTCTTAGCTATTTCTCCATTTTCTGTAGTTCTTTAATATGTTAAACTCTCACAGGGGCTCCAGGGGGCCTGCTTTGCGGCTCTCAGCACCTCTCATAGTACATAGTGTGTTGGCTCTGGGTGGAGCCTCCACTCCTGATTCCAGTTTTCTAGCACATGGCAGACTGTCAGCAACCCTTAACACCAGTTGTAAGAGGAAGGAGACAGACCCAAACTGCGCTTGCTCGTGGTTGTCGTTCCCTCTGGGTGTCAGAGGCCGCTTCAGTCATTGCTCAGCGAAGCAGGTAGAGTGCTGCAGGTGGGACTTCACCATGGCAGCCTTCTGTGCCAGTTAAGTGTAATGGAGAGTACTTTGAAAGTGAGAAGGTTGTTTTGTAAAACATTCAAATACATAGCGTTCAAAAAGTTGTGTTTTCTTTTGAGTACCCCCTTGTAGACCTGTACTTACAATTACAGGTTATATTTGGTCATCTGGGCAGGTCTTGAAATCAAACCACCAATAAAGTGTTCTGTGGGAAATGCTTGACATTTTGTCTCAAGGAAATTGCATTTCTCTATTCTCGTTGTAAACCACCCTCCCCAATCCCTCTGCTTCTCTCCCTTCTCTGCAAGCCATGAGATTCACAGTCAAGTACACTTGAAAATGGAAAATCTTATTCCTTAGATTCTAAATGGGTATAAAGTCCTAGCCATTTATTTGTATCTTCTTGTTTATGCCGTAGGAGATCTTGTAAAATGTTTTGGTGGAATGTTAAGCAGTGTTAGGCAGGACAGTGGTATTTCCTTTGTAGCCTGAATTTATAGAACATGAAAATAAATCTGAAATTTTGTCATAATTTTGTAAAGTTCTTACTGGCTTTCAAATTGGACATTATGGCTTAACAATTTTTTATTATTGTTTTAGGTTTTCTTTTGAGGATCAGTCAGTAAATGGCTATAAATTAGGCTCACAAAAATGTTGTATTATACCTCCACAGTCACTCGTCTCTTCCTGAAACGACGACTTTTTTCTGTCCTCATTGATAAGTTTTGCCTGTTCTAGGACTTCATATAAATGTAATCATTCAGTGTGTACATTTCAGCATGTGAGACTCATCTAGATCTTTACATTCATTACTTTCTAGTGCTGACTAAAATCCTGTAGTAAAAAATATAACAATATAGCACAGTTTATCTCTTTCCTCCCTGATAATTTAGTCATAAGGTTTCTTTTAAACTGATCTGAATAAAGCTGCTGTGGACATCAGCCTACAAATATTTTTGTGGGCATAAATTTTTATTTGTTGAGTAAATACTAGAAGTATAGTTCCTCATTTAAAAAAATCAAAATAATATTTTTGTGTAATATTTTCATTGTTGAGTTGTAGCTCTCTATTTAGGATATAAATACTTTGTCAGATATTTTTTATTAATATTTTTCCTACTCTGTTTTCCTATTTCATAACAATGTCTATGAATTGAAATTTTAATTTGATACATATAATTTATCTTTTTTTTATTATCATTGGTTTCTTTATTAGGTAAAGAATGCCTTACTACAGGCCATAAGGATATTTTACTTTTGCTTCTAAGCACTGTATTGCTTTGGGTATTGTATGTATCGTTTTTCTCTAATTCTACCATGCTATTAGGTAGGGGTCAGGTTCATCTTTTCCCTGTACAAGTGTCATGATTGATTAAGAATTTTCCTTGTATTGAATAGCTTTGGTGCCATTGTTGAAGGTCAGTGAGCATATTCTTTGTGTTGAGTATGTTTTGGACTCTGTTCCAGTGCTGTCCAGTAGAACTCTATTCGGTGTTGAAAGTGTTTTATACCTAGGCTCTTCAGTATGGAAGTCACTAGTCACATGTGGCTATTGAGCATTTGAAATGTGGCTGATGCAACAGAGTAATTGAATTTTTAATTTTCATTATTTTAAGCATAAATTTAAACAGCCACATGTGGCTGGTGGCTAGTACTTTTGGACACTGCAGTTCGATTCTGTTTTGGAAATCTCCTTACCCAGTATCCTAATGCCACACTTTATCGTTTATAGCTGTATAGTAAATACTAAGGTTAGGTAGAGATTTGCTCTTTTTCAGAATTGCTTGTAACTGTTAGTATCGATTTATCAATTTCTGCAAAGCCTGCTGAGATTATTAAAGTGTCTGAGTTTACTCTAGATTAATTTGTGTGAACACTGACATTTTAATACTGATATTTTTACCGATGACTCTTGTCAGCCTCCCCATTCGCTCTCACTTTTGTTCTGCCATTTTCAGTGTAGTGGTTTTGTTTGCCTTTTAAGTATATACTTAATTGTATTTTGATGCCATTGAAAGTAGTTACTTTTTATTTCATTTTCTCCTTTAGGCATTTTGTTAGGCACATACTACATGCAACAAACGTATAGGGGCATACATTGTTTTATCACACTTCACTTTGGTATTGCTTTGCAGCTACTGCATTTTTTAAAATGGAAGATTTGTGGCAGCTCTGTGTTGGGCACGTCTTATCGGTGCCGTATGTTCCGGTAGCACATGCGCTTGTCATATCTCACAATATTTCACACTTTCTCCTACTGCTGTCGCTCACACCATGGACTGTAGCATCCTGTGCCCCTAACTTTCATATACGCTGACAAGGGAAAAGTCATGCGACTGTTTATTGGGACATTATTTTTATCGTGCTGGTCTGGAACAGAGCCCATCCTCTGGTAAAAAGAGGGGGCGGGAGGGAGGGAGATGCATTAACCTGTTTATCATCCTGAAATGTTATCCTTTGTCTTTGATAATGATGCCCTGCCTTGAAGCCAACTGTCTTTTGTCTTAAACGGAGCTGTTGATGAGTGTAAACCACTGGTCTCCCATTAGCAACGGAGCACTTCATCGCTGTGCCACCAGGTTCCTTTGGGGACCAACTTAGTTGCCCTTTAACTCCAGGATTATTACAGTGCAGTCATTAAGTGGAGCTCTGTTTATGCATGGAGTAGAATAAGCAAGCTCTGTGTGCTGAGGGGGAGACTGGCTCAGGGGACTCCTATTCAAGATGAGAGGAGATTAGCAAGCTTTCTTAAAGAGCCAGATAGTAAATATTCCAGGTTTCCTGGCAGTGTTGATTTCTGTCACAACTTCAGGGAGTCCTGGACTCATAGGATACCATTCAGTCAAGTTTCTGTCATATGTCAGGCAATCCCCCCCCCCCCCATTATCATTGTCTTTTATTGTCAGTATGTTTAGAAGTGTAATTTTTGTCTTTGAGAGTAGAAGCATTGCACATAAACACCTGGGAGTCAGTGAACAATTGTGATGCAGTTCTTCTTAGCTCACAAACGACAAATTAGAATTTACTGGGACTCAACTCGACTTGTGGAAATTTAGCTAGAGAAAAAGCAGATGTTTGGGCGTGACTGCTCCCCTTTAACTTTATTGACAGAAACAGTAGCTGATCTCTGGACCACATGGCTGACCCCTGTATTAAATGAAGGAAACAAAGTCAAGAACTAGGTATATAAACTATAACAAGTTGAATGAAACACTGGAAAACATAGAGAAGTGAATTAAAATTGGGGCTCGTTAAAGACTTCAGAGATAGGATAATACAAGTATAAATCAAACGTATGGCTAGCAAAGTATAGAAGTTTTTATTGAGCAAAACTAGGAAAATGTAAACCTTTTGCTTGTCTGCATTTCCTTCATCTAGGTCTCCTGAAGGTGGCGCTTCCATTTCTTTAACTCTGCCTGTCCAGTTGTGCACGCTTTAATTTACACCACAGTAAGATAGCAGTTTTGGTATCTTTGAGGCACTGAAAACTTAATTCTTTTCAATATTCTTTGAATTTTCGGACTAAAATGTCTGACGGGGTGAGATCAGGGATGGAGGGTGTATGGGATAAAGTATTCTAACAAAATTCTCATAGAATAACCCTTTCTACCCTTGAATTCCATTCTAATAGAACACAATTCCTTGGCAGAATTTTCTTGGCCTTTTTTCTCAGCAATGCAATTTTTAATTTTCTTAAAATGTCTTCAAATATAGCATCTGGGGTCTTAAAGTCTTGAAGATAAAAAAGCGGCCATCTAGCTGAGAAGCAGCAAAGCCCACATGGAAGAAGCACACCAGCCTGTGTGATCATGAGGTGTCGAAGGGATCAGATATCAGGCATAAAAGACCCAAAACAAAAAATCATGTCGATGTGAATGAAGGGGAGGGATGGAGTGGAGACCCAGAGCCCATCTGTAGATAATTGGACATCCCCTCACAGAAGGGTCACAAGAAAGAGACGAGCCAGTCAGGATGCAGTATAACACCGATGAAACACAACTTTCCTCTAGTTCTTTAATGATTTCTCCCCCCAATTCTAGCTTACAAATCTGGCTAGATCACAGCATGTCCACTGGTACAGATCAGAGGTGGACACGGACTCCAGGACAGATAAATCCCTCAGGACCAATAATGAGAGTAGCACTACCAGGAGGGTAAGGAGGAGGTGGGAAGAGAAATGGGGAACTGATCACAATGGTTGACATATAACCCCCTCCCAGGGAGACGGAACAGCGGTCAGTGTAAGACGTGCAAAGAACAATAATTTATAAGTTATCCAGGGATCATGAGGGAGTGAGGGTGGAGGTGGCAGGGTGATGAACTACCGAGGGCTCAAGTAGAAAGAAAATGATTTGAGAATTATAGTGGCAACATCTGTACAAATGTGCCTGACACAATGGATGTTCGTATGGATTGTGATAAGAGCTGTAAGAGCCCCCAATAGAATGATTATTCTTTTAAAATGTCTTCATACTAAGCCCCCATGATCATCCTGTGTCCTGGGAGAAAATCTCTCGAGATTACCCTGAGGAATTCTCAAAAGCCGTCACCATCACCTCCTTAGTTGGCCTCTGCCTTGGGTTGCACTGGCCAGGAGATGCCAGAAAGCACCGTTTGGATGGACCTTTTTTCTGGGGCACCCTAAAAAGACGAGACCGTTACTACTGATGGACCATGTCTGCTGCCATCCGTTGATCGCGGAGATACGTTTAAATTTGCTGGGGACGAGCTCCATGTGTGCATAAATCAGAGCTCTAACAACAATACTTTCCTACTTACTCCTGTGTTTGCCCTGGGTCTTCATGAATATCTTTTCTCGTGTGGTGAGAAATTGTCCGGTTGAAATAACAGTGAAGTTCCGTGTTCAAAGTGGATGAAGAAGTAAACTGGAACCCCATATCTGAAGGAGCTAGACACATGAAGCTCTAATTCACCGTGTTCTCCTTTGAATAGTATATTTTGAAAAAACACCCATCTATTAAACCATGACGTTTAGCCACATTTATTTTAGATCCTTTTTTTTTTTTCATTAAAAAAAGGAACTATCATAGTTAAATTTGGGACTACCTTGCAAACCACCCAGATCACATTTTTCTGAGATAACTATTCTTTCTGGAGATAACCATTCACATGAAATTGTTGTTTTTGTACCCTTGTACTTCTACATTAACTACTTGTTTACAGTAGTCCTAAATAACCATTACATTTAAATATTCTGAAAGTTTCATGTGGCTTGTGGTATCACGTCACACTGAATTTTTGCTCAATATTGTGTTCTGCATAGACCGGCAAGTGCTGACATTCAGAAATATAATGAAAACCACACATATAATTAGAATGTTTTTAGTAACTTAAAAAACTAAAAACAAATTAATATGTATCAGTTTCATAAGGATTTTAATAGCTAATTCCTCAGAATTGGACAGCCCGTTCCTCCTTTGTTCTTAAAACTGCTGAAACCTATTCACCTTGAGGGACCTGCTGGTATTTGAAATACCAGTGACACACCATCCAGCTTCATAGCCACCTCTAGAGAGGAAGACTCCGCTTGAGGACTTTGAAACATTTGTGGATAAATGGAATAAAAGATAATGGAATTTTTCCATGTACCTGGAATATAGCAGTATACAAGATTACTGAGATATTTTACATTTTTCTTAACTCTTTGAAACCTGATATTTATTTGAAGCACACTTCAACTTAGACAATCCACCTTTGAAGTGTTCTAGAGCCACATGGGATTCGGGAACCTCTGTGTTGAACAGCATCGGCAAAATGACACACGGAGAATGCTGTGATTCAAGAAAACTGTTAACCCTTTGGGTGCTTGAAAATTGTGAGCACTACCACCATCAGCGGTCCGCCCAGTGCTGTCATGTTGACACAAAGAAAGCATTTTGTCTGTTGGAGTCACCCAAACTGAACCCCAGTGTAAGACTGTGCTATACAGTAAGTCTATCAAGAAACATTCACTGCTCGGTAGAACAGAACAGTTGAAGCAGAAAGGGTGATGAAGCACACATCCATCTCCTCTTCAAACACGGCCTCTGTTCTGCTTTTACAGTGGTACTCTCTCCACTTACGCTTACCTTGAAGTCACTATTAAAACTCCCGCCACCACCCCCACCCCGTTATCAAGGATGTCTCAGTATGTATACCCCGCTTCTCCATATTTAGATCTATTAACTAAGAGCCCTGGCACCTTGGTGGTTTATGCATTGAGCTGCTAATCACAAGGTCAGTGGTTCAAACCTAGTAGCTGCTTCTCAGGAGAACAATTTCGCTTTCTGTTCTTATAAAGATTTACAACCTCAGAAACGCAAACAGAGCAATTGTGCTTTGTCTTATAGGGTTGTTAGGAGTCAGAATTGTCTTGATGGCACTGGGTAGCTAGATAAACTTCTGTTTGCTTGTTTTGCCAACAATTTCAAGCAGGCAGCATCTGACATCTGAGCCACATGTACTTCCCATGGTTTTCTAAGTGTCAGCCTGGTTTAAAATACCACCCTAACAGTCACAGAAATGCCCTGACTTTGTAATGATTCATTGCAGAAATTGCTTTTAACAGTGCTTAAATCTCCTATATATCATAATTAGAGGCTTTTTGTATTTTTGACACCCCTCTTTCAAAGAAACGAACAAAAGTTGCCTGTACTAGCATTTATAGAAATAAGAAAGCTTTTAAGAATGGTGTAAATTTTAGTTATTCTAAATTAAGTCAGGCATTTAAAAAAAATTTTATTGGGGGCTTGTACAACTCTTATCACAATCCACACTTATATCCATTGTGTCAAGCGCTTTTGTACATTTGTTTCCCTCCTCATTTTCAAAACATTTGCTTTCTACTTGAGCCCTTGGTATCAGCTCATTTTTCTCCCTCCCTCCCTGCTCCCCTGTCCCCCATGAACCCTTGATAATTTATAAATTATTATTTTGTCATATCTTACACCATCCGACGTCTCCTTTCACCCACTTCTCTGCTGCCTGTCCCCCAGGGAGGAGGTTATATGTAGATCCTTGTAATCTGTTTCCCCTTTCTACCCTACCCCACCACCTTCCCTCCACCCTCCGTTATCGCCACTCTCACCACTGGTCCTGAGGGATCATCTGTCCTGGATTCCCTGTGTTTCCAGTTCCCACCTGTACCAGTGTGCATCCTCTGGTCTAGCCAGATTTGTAAAAGCTCTGGTAAATTTATCTTATAAATGTCATGTCTTATGAAGAACTCAGAACACTGCGTGTGGCGGCTCTGCTGTGTCATGGTGAAAGGCAGTGCTCACGTGTCTTGAGTCGTCAGCCCACACATGGTCGAGATAAAGAGCCTAAGGAAAGGACAGCGGAATCAGGAATGAGGAACTCCGTACCTGCTGTGTACGTACTATGTGCTCAGTAATAAACTGAGTATAAGATGGGTTAGCAAGATTATAAATAAATCTAGCTGAGAATAAAAGTTTAGCGAATTCTATCTCCATTTGTTCTTTGGCTCTTGAGCATCTTTCTATTGCTAAGAAGTTTGTTTTAATGTCTCTTACATGCCTATTGAAATCTTTTTTGTCATAATACAAATATTTGCACATCTATAGTAGTTTCTGCTAACTTTTAAAATGGTGCCTTGATATATTCTGCATCCCATGGCTTGTTAATCGCCTTTTAGTAGTTTTATACAAGGTACTATTGATGTATTTTTTTTAGATCATTTTATTGGGGGCTCTTATAACTCCTGTTAAAATCCATACATCAATCGTATCAGGCATATTTGTACATATGTTGCATCATTCTTTTCTAGACATTTACTTTCTAGTGAGCACTTGGGATCGGCTTCTCTTTTTTCCCCCATCCCTCTCCCCCTCCTCCTTTGTGGCCCTTGATAGATTATAGGTTGTTA
>NW_022103919.1:15073899-15074894 GCF_000313985.2 Echinops telfairi | reverse complement strand
GGGGGCTCTGTGAATTGGCTCTGTTATGCTCCCTTCCTGGTTGGTCCCGCTGCAGGGGATTCCGTCCACGCTATCTCCTGCCATGTGTCCCCATTATTGTCCCCTGTCACCATACGTTCCAGTTTGGGGACTATGTGTCTTGGTTGTCGGCAGTCCTCTCTGTCCCTTAGCAGCTCCGTGCAGGGACGTCATCCTCCAGGCTTGGTGTGCCTATATGCAGTCTAGGCCAACTGCCCCTTTCTCTCTGTCCTTGGTTTGCGTCCATGTGGGGGTGCTACGTCAGCTCCTTTCCCCACCTGGAGGTCTGGTGGTGGTCTCTGCCGCACACGCTTCTAGAGCGGGGTCAGACTGGCTCTGGTTGGGGCTGGCCCTGGTCCAGTCTTTTCATTCAGTCCTCCGTGTGGTTATGTTGCCCTCCTGGTTTGATGTGCTGTGTGGGGGCTGTAGCGCCCTGTTCCCCCCATGTCGTCATCTTAGTTTCTCCCCCACTTTCCTCTCTGTTCCTTCCCGCCTTTCCCCTTCTTTATGCGGGATTCACATATACCTCCCTGGGTTTGGTCTGACCTCCCCCGAAATGCCTGCGCCTCCACCCGTATAGTGTGAGGTAAGTGTCTTCTATTCCTACAGTGCTGATTGTACTTACCTCAGGGGACGCATGTGATACTTGTCCTTTCGTGACTGGCTGATCTCACATAACATAATTCCTTCCAACTCTTCCCATGAAACGAAGTGTTTCTTGTGATCATCCATGCTTTTCAGTGCTGCAGAGTACTCCATTGTGTGTCTGTGCCAGAGTTTACTAATCCACTGGTCTATTGATGACAATGTAGGTTGTTTCCAACACGTTACGGCTGTGAATTGCATCGCAATAAATATTGGAGCGCAGATGACTGGTATTTCTTACCTTTTCTGGGTATTTGCCCAGTAGAGGGATGGCTGAGTCATAAGGTAGATCGATTTCCATTTTTTTTTAAGTATCGCCAGATCGCTTTCCA
>NW_022103919.1:15071076-15072561 GCF_000313985.2 Echinops telfairi | reverse complement strand
GGCCACTCTTCCATATTCCTCTCTCGCTGTAAGTACTCCTGTTGTGGAGCCTTTGGGACTTTTAATGTACAGAATCATGTCATCTACAAATAGCAATAGTTTCACCACCTCCTCTCCCTGTTGGATACCGTTAATGTCCTTCTGCTGCCTTATGTTGTTAGCTGGGACCTCCAGTACGATGTTGAATCGAAGTGGGGACAAGGGGCATCCTTGTCTGGTCCCCTTTTTCAGTGGGATTGTTTTCATCTTTTCTATGATGTTGGCTTTCGTAGATATCTTGTATTAGCTTGAGGAATTTTCCTCCCATTCTTATCTTCATGAGTGCCTTAATTAGGAATGGGTATTGGATATTGTCAAATGCTTTTTTTGTGTCTATCGATATTATCATGTAGTTCTTATACCTTTTCTTATTAATGTGGCATATAATAGTGATGGATTTTGTATGTTCATCCCTGCTTCCCTGGGATCAATCCTACCTGATCGTGGTGGGTTATATGATATGTTTTATACGTTTTTGTATTTTATTGGCCAGTGTTTTGTTAAGGATTTTTGCATCTATGTTCAATTAGGGTCATCGGTTTGTAATTCTCTATACCTGTGGGGTCTTTGCCCTGTTTGGGTATTAAAGTTAGACTGGCTTTGTAGAATGAGTTTTGGAGTTTGCCATCCTTTTCTATGCTCTGGAATACTTTGTGGAGGATCAGTGTCAACTCTTCCCTGAGTGCTTGGTAGAATTTCCCTGTGAAGCCATCTGGTCTGGGGGCTTTTTTGGTTGGTAGCTTCTTGATAAACATATCTATTTCTTCATTTGCTATGGATTTGTTGAGGTTCTTGACTTCTGTCTGGAGTAATCTAGGGAGGGACTGTTTTCCAAGTATTTATCCATGCCTCCAACGTTTTTTAAAATTCATTAGCACACAGTCCTTCATGGTACACTATTGTTATATTTTTAAAAACCAATTTTTTAGAAAAGAGGTTCTAAATTGCCCTGACACTCTTTAGAGCTCAAAGATTTATTGTTACTTAAATGTACCTCCAATGTAAAAAAATGCATACCTGAAAATTAAGACAAATTTATTTCTGCAACAGCTTTCCTGAGCTATCCTATACACCGTGCTGCAAACCACAAGGGCAGCAGTTTGAACTCGCCAGCTGATGCCCACGAGGCAGTCGCAGTGTTCTCCCATCAGCAGTAACAGTCTGGGGACCCGCAGGGCAGCTCCGGTCTGCCGGAGTGGTGCCGCGAGTCAGAATTGACTCCGTGGCCACGAGAAAGCATACCGTATTTTTAATAAATTCAAGGAGCTATGTAGCTATCACCCTCGTCAAGTTTAAGTTTTGGTTACCACCAAATGAAACTATCATTCTGTCCCCCACCCTTTCCTAACTCTAGGCAATACTAATCACTTTTTGTCTGTATAGATTTGTATGTATTGAACATTTACTGTAAATGGAATCATACAATCTATGACCTTTTGTGTCTTT
>NW_022103919.1:15069176-15070453 GCF_000313985.2 Echinops telfairi | reverse complement strand
TTTAATCACACAAGCGTTGTTAAGTTGCATTTTAAAATCAAGATCTTCAGCTCTCATAAGTTTTTCTGCCAAAAGCTGGGAGTGGAGCGTTAAAAGATTCTGGTTCTGAAGCCAGTTGCTGTGTCGTGATTCTGACGTAAAATAACCGGGAAGGACGCAGAGTGGGAGGCCCATCGAGTCTGCAGGCCTTACCCTCGGGTGGTCAGACTGCCGCAGCCTGCTTCTCAGGCCGCCAACTGCTGGTCGGCAGCCGAGTGCATAACTATTGTGCTCTATAAGATCAGCATTAGTTAGGAAGAGTTTGTTCATAGTAATGAACTTTCTGTAAGTTTCTGAAATCATAGTTTGTACCATTTTTCGAACAACGTTCCCCCTAAGATTTGCATCGTTTACAGTTTCTGCACAGAAACCATGCTGCGAAGTCTTCAGCTATTTAGGTGTATTAAGCATAATCTGGAAGGGGGGGAAGGAAACACTGTTTTGTCTGACTGTAATGACATTTTAGTGAAAGCTATTATGTGGCCCTGGGCAGCAGTTTCCTATATAAAATATTCACCGATGTATTACTAGTCATGGTAGGTCCATTTGTTAGAAACTGTTTTTAGCAACATCAGTTTTATGTCAGATTGTGTATATAAAACTCAGCAGTGAAACAAACTAAAGTTTTGTTTGATATTTTTCTAAGATTTTCATACAAATGCATGTCCCACACAGGCATGGATATGTAAGATGGAATGACCCTCATAAACGAGATGGAGCAAAAAAGAATTTTACTTAACAGTAGATTTTATTTATGAACCAATAGTGAAATTCTTTTTTCAATTGGCATACTAGGTTGTTATTTACATTTTTTACTGGCTAACTATTGGGATACTCAAAGTTTATTCAGGCTTACACTGATAAGCCAGAATCCCTGAGCAACAGCCTTGCATTGGTAAGGCCTTCAGCAGGTAGAAGGTAGAGCTTATGGCAAAGGGGATGTGTGATGGCAATGTGACTCAGTAAGCGGCAGAGACGAGTTTGATGTAGCACATAGCTCAGATGCAGTGTCCTATTGCTCCCATGAAAATCTCTCCTCTTCCCCTAAGTTCTCTGCAAATTGGAATATGGGAGGGGCATTCAAAAAGTTTGTAGGAAAATTCTGTTATCTTTCATTCCATTTTCCACTAACCCTGAATCCTTTTTGTAGAAGCTTCTAGAAGTATGTGACACATTAAAATCTATATATTTTAGTCAATATATTACCCTTACTATATATTAAAGCATATGTTTTTAAT
>NW_022103919.1:15067141-15068113 GCF_000313985.2 Echinops telfairi | reverse complement strand
TAGGAAGATATTTCACTTAGCCTTTTGGAGAAGATAGCAGGGAAAGTATGGTTTTTAAAGCCACAGAGCTGTGAGAGAAAAAAAAATGGAAAAAGCTTGTATGTGAATATATTCTTTCCCTGCCTCGTTAACCCATGATTTGTTGCTCAACTACTCATATATACATTTTCAAGTAATTTGGCAGGGGTCAGTGGTAATACTTTAAATAGTAACTTTCAGCTAAAGAAATCATATTTCAGTGTGTAAAGTATATTTTCTTGGTAAAATGTTGAGCTGAATTTTTTGTTCATATTTTACAGATGTTCTGAAATTAATAAGTATAAGCTCTATCCCTGGATTCATCAGTTTAGTAACAACCGGAGGTCAGCTGATCAGATTCGACCCATCTTTTTCCCCGATGTTGACCCCCACAGTCTTCCCCCTGGTTCCAACTTTTCTATGACAGCAGGGGATTTTCAGGAGATCTACTCAGAATGCAGTAAGTCCCAAACCAGCGGGAGAGGTCCCTTTCCTTCATTCTAAATTTAATGTGCGACTTTAAAGTAAGTTAATGTGCCGATCGTTCATTTTGAGATGAAAATGTAAGTGTTGGAGTGTTGAGTGCAGGTTGGTTTGGGAAAGGAAGACTGCAGACTTGAGGTGAAGCAGGCGTGGCATTGCAGTCAGGAAGTGAGTGGGGAAGCAGAACCGTCTGACTGAAAGGGACAGGGAGCTGTTTGGGGGGATCGGATGGGAGACATGGCTGGAAAAGAATCCTCTGGGTGGCACAACTGGTTTGCACTTCACTAACTGAAAGGTTGGTGGTTCTAATTCACCTAGTGGCACCATGGAAGAAAGGCCTGCCGGTCTACTTCTGTACAGTTACAGCCGATGAACACCTTAGAGTGTGGTTCTGCCCTGACACGGGGTCGTCACTAGTGGGAGTCCATTTGACTGCAACAAATTGTGCCTAGAACAGAACAGTAATTTGGT
>NW_022103919.1:15061109-15066338 GCF_000313985.2 Echinops telfairi | reverse complement strand
GAAAATCATGTGATGTTTGGGGGTCATGGTACTAAAGGGAGGTACATTAGGAAGGTAGAGAACCACTGCTGTATGGTTTCTGAGAATGTCAATTTTTATGGGAGCAGATAGCCTCATTTCTCCTGCCGAGTGGCTAGTAGGTTCGAACTGTTGGCATCGTGGTTAGCAAGCCAAGGCCAACAGCCCCAGCAGAGCTTATCATAGGAAGATGGAAGCAATAACAAACAACACTCTGAGAAAGAAAACGGGTAAAAGTGACATGAAGTGAGGAGGGACTGAGGAACCCCAGTGGCATAATGGTTTGCATGTTGGGCTGCTCACCAAACCCACCAGCTGCTCCGTGGGAGAAAGATGAGACTTTGCACCCATAAAGCGTTGCGGTCTTGGAAAGCATGAGGAGTTGCTCGTCTCCTCTGTCCTATGGGGACGTAGCAGTCGGAATCAACTTGACTGCAGTAGGTTCCGGCTCTTTTTCGGTTTGGAGAGAGACTAGAGTTGTCAGGGGAGGCCTAGTTCCTAGGAGCAGAAATTAAAAGCAAGAAATCCCAGAGGACCTCAAAAGTGAAAATGTAGAGGCAGATTATTCCAGTATTTTGGGCAAAACGTTCCTAAACAAGAAAATGGCAAAGGTAGAGAATCTTTGTTGTGGACAATATGCTTGTTTGGTTCAAGGAAGAATTGATAAGCGGGTCAGTTTGGCTGGTGTGTAGGAAGTGAGGGCACATTGGCAGAGATGGGGGGAGGCGGGTGTCTGGGAAGGTGGGCTTGCATGCAGACTTGGAAGTTTACTTTGAAAGAGAGAGAAACCCATTGGAAGAACTGGAGCAGGGAAGGCATTAAAGTTCATATTTTTCCCAAACTCTGGGATTGAGAAAACTCCTACCCTAAAGATAGAAAGGAAAAGTTGGAAAGCTGAGTGGTGGGGATAGTTAGGAAGCAAAGTCTCGAAATAGAGACGAAATAATGTAGAATAGCATTTAAGCAGGTATAAATGACCTTCTGCACAAGGCTTGAGAGGCATTGAAGGTGATTCTCAGTTAAGTGCCATTATTGCATCAGTTTATACAGGTGTCAAGTAGATTGCGTTTTCTATGACTGTTTCAGGCCCCAGCCTCCAAGGAGTGAATGCAGTATTGCTGCAGGGTCGCGATCCAGTGTTCCTCACTGCCCTGGCCCTGTTGGTTCCTCACTGAGCAGCCAGAATTTTGCTCTTTCAGAATTCAGTTCTTTCGGAAACCTGCCAGCGTTGGCAGTTAGGTTACAAATCATAATTTGAAATTTAATGGTCATCCCATCTTAACTGATTTTAAAGAAAGCTAGAAATACGCTATCAAAATGAGTTCCAATTGGTTATCCGGTTATTACTGATAAATCTTTTGATTTATAAAGTATCTTTGATGTATGATTATTTTGTCACCTCGATTATATTGTCCGTAAGATTTTAGTTTCTTTATCCTTACAGTTGAGTGAAATATTAGTACTCTGAAAAGGATACTTGGTAAAGTTAGAGTTAATTGAAAGGAAAGACAAAATAATATTTGTTATTCAATTTTTCTTGAATAGATACCTGGGATTGTATTGCTACCTGTTTCTTCATAGATACAGCTCACAATGTAATTGATTATATTGATACAATATGGAAAATACTCAAGCCAGGTGGAATTTGGATTAATCTTGGTAAGTTCCTTAGTATCCATAGATAGATGTTTTAGAATCTTGTATGTTAATCTGAATTGCCTGCAAAGCGGAAGAGCCAAGATATTGTTTGGCCTTTGCTACTGAGGTGATTCTGTGCATTTCTTGGAAGAACTGCTCCGGGGCTTTGTGGTTGGGACTTTTTTGGAAGTAGATTGCTGAGCCTTTGTTCCAAGGCACTTTGGGGCAGGGTTAAGCCATTAACGTTTTGGTTAGTATTAAGCACTCAGGCACTCCTGGTCTCACAGTAGCCATCCTTTTGAAATACACAGATGACTCTCTGCAGATGACCGTTCCAGCATGTTCCCCGTGTGCCCTCACGTAGGGTCATAGAGCCTCCTGCTTAAGAAAGAGGGCGTTCTTTTCTCTTTGTAATGAGTATTGAGGGAAGGGCTTCCCGCTCGTGTGATTCTTCCCCAGCATGTTCATATCCCAGGGCGAAATGTAGGTTACATGATACTTTTTGTGATCATCTTGAGTTTGTGAAAAAATAGACCTGTTAGTTACGTAGAGAAAGATGCTTAAATTGCATCCTACTGTTGTTTGCGCTACTTGAGTGTGGCATGGTCTGCCATGCCCAGAGACTAAGGGAAATCGGCACGCTTACAGATAAAGGAAAACAATGATAGTGTCTCTACTACACTGTCTTTTGTAGTGAGATAAGTGTTCCATATTATGAAAGAAATCAAGGCTAGAATATAAAGCTTTTCAAAAGTAAATTTTTGTGTTGAGCTCACACCTTCAGGTTTGAGCTAGTTGTTTGTGCTGTGTTCTGTCACTTACTATCTTGATCATGGTTTGATTTAAAAGTCACCTGGAGAAACATATTTCAAGTAATAATCGATAGACACTTACTATCATCTATGTGCTCACTGTGGATTGGCTTGGCACTGTGTTTCCAAACCTGCCATTGCGTTTCTGACTCATCGGCGGGCTGGCGCTGCCTCTGGAGTTACTGACGTTGGCAATCTTTGAGGAAGTAGAAAGCCCGTCTTTCTCCTGTGGAGCATCCGACGGTTTCAAACTGCCCTATGCTGGCCCCTTATAAATAACTCAGTTAACCTCCAGACAGCCCTGTATTCAAATGACATTATTGCCCTTGAAGAAATGAGGCTCGGGGTTAAGTAGTTTGCAAGAGATTTTCATAGTTCTTCTGTGGCAGAAATAGGTTCCCAAACCAAATGTAATTCTCCAGATGCCTAAAGTTAGCTCTCCCAGGAGAGGCTTCTCGCCCCATGGTGACTTGTGTTAGACTGTGCGTTCATGCGGGGCCATGTCTACATGGTGGAGGGCTCGAACTTTACTTGGCTGGTGGGGGTCTTGGTGGTGGCAGAGAGTCCACCCTAGCCCTCCTAGAGCTAGCCCTGATTGGGTATCTGAACTACGGCAGTAAGGCTGTCCACCATCCTCCCCCCGTGACTTCTTCAGATGGCGTCCAGGGCAGGCTTTGCAGTGTGCACGTCGATCCTTGTAAAACTGCTTGCATGAATCTCTGTCGTTTTCATATCCTTAGCTCTTGTTGGTTATACACAAAGACTTATGGTATCTTTTGCCCAGTGTTTTCTACTTCGTGTTAGATTTATTTTGGGGGTGGGGTTGGTGCCAGTGTTAATCATTCATTCATTATTTCTCTATTCACTGCTCTAAAAGGCAGACACTTACTTTTAGTGCTTTAGTAGCGATCTTAGAAATTGTAATGCGGATGCATGTTAGGTCTTTCTACTTCACTCAAATAATACAAGGATCTTTTTTGTCCCTTCTAAAAGGATTACATTTACATTTAAAATAGCTTTTATTTTGTATTAATTAATTAATTAATTAATTTTTTATGGCTCGAAGTCTTTATTGATAGCAATGGCAAGACAAGGGGGTATGACAGCTCCCACTTCTGAGGCGGCGTTCAGAACCTAAGCGGCAGCCTCGGAAACCTATTTGGTATTTATTTAGATTCACCCACGTATTTATTTACTGCTTTGATTTTTGTTGTTGTTGAATTTGTTAACTTCTGTATTTCTGACTTCATATCCTCACATCTGAGATAAATTTTCACATCTGAGATCACTTTCTTATAGAAGTACTTCATTTAGAATTTCCGTTTAGTGAACATTTTCTGGTGACTGGTTTGTATAGCTTTTATTTAAAATCACACATTTGCTAATCATATTCTTTTTCTCATGTATGTATGTATGTATGCTACAGAACTTTGAAAAGTTTATGGGAAAATTCCAGTCTCTCAATTATGTTTTTCTTCAAACTTTGTGAAGCTCCCTTGTATAGATAGATATTTTATTATCGAGCACTTATGTTTGATTATATTTTAAATAAGGCATTCACTTACATAGTCATAGTACAAATGCTACAATAAGGACATTCAACATTAGTAGAATAATGTTGTTGCTGTTAAGTGCCGTTGAGTCTGTTCGGACTCACAGGGACTCTGTACAACAGAAACACCACCCGGTCCTGTGCCATCCTCCCAGTTGTCCTTGCTTGAGCCGTCGTTACAGGCACTGTCAGTCCAGCTCATTGAGCGGCTTCCTTCTGTCCACTGACTCTGCTTTAGTAGTGTGTGTCCTTTTCCAGGATGCGCAAAGCACACAGATGAAGTCTTGAGCACAGCTTTTAGGGAGCCTCTGGCTGCACTTCTCCCAGCACGGATTTACTTGTTCTTCTGGCAGTGCGCAGGACTTCAGTGTTCGTGGCCAACACCATCCATCTAATCTATAGACCCTATCCGCAACGCACCCATTGCTCCAACAAAATTAGGCTACAAGTTCACCCTGTGGTTAACCATCATGTATAGCTTGCCTAGGATTCTTCCCCCACCTCTTTGGCTCCTCTGATTAGGTCAGCTCTAGGCCAGCTTTTCTTGCAGCCCCCAAAGGGTGGAAGTTCACCTTTATATACTCTTACATTAAAAATAGCTCTTAAGATTCCTACCTTGGGTGGACCGAGGGCTGTGTCTTTTTCCTCGACCCAAAGCATCTGTCAAATTGCAGGCATAGCGTCTAAGCTTTCCTCTGGTTAATTTTACGAGTTTCTAGCTATTTCTTACTAGGGTTTAAAATTTTAAAAATAGGTATTTCCTCAGTCAAATTTAGTTGGTTTTTAATTGAATGAATGCCCTAAACTGCCTTTAGGTCAGTCTGAGCTGAATGACCTAAACTGTCTTTATAGGGAACAGACATTCCTTAGTTTTGTATTTTGATATCTTTTTACAAAGAGCTTTTTAAAAAAAATGTTTAAAGGGGAAAAAAAGTGTATGCGCATATATATAATATATATACATATATATGAAAATCAATATATGTAGAAAAGCCAAAATCTGTAGAGAACACTTAATCCTGAAGTCAATTAAGCACACAATATAAATTTACAAGTTATAAAAGAGTAAACATAAATGAGTGATGCTCGAGAAAAATCCCTTCACTGCTAGTTCAATGAAATGCTAATTTACTGATCATTTCAGGCACACGTTTAAAGTGTTACCTTGATGCAGTGCTGGGAGCTCGGGTGTCAGGTGACATGGTGTGG
>NW_022103919.1:15058609-15060175 GCF_000313985.2 Echinops telfairi | reverse complement strand
TGTTTTCACCTCCATCTTCCATGAAGTCTTTTCTATAACTTGTCTTTCCTTCACACTCTTGCTGAGCCAGCATTGCGTAACAACCCGTCTCTGACTTCATATGATAGACAGTTTTTATCTGCAATTTTTTGTTCCCTTAATGGAGTTAACATTTATAGTATGCCTTTGGAATTGCAAGAGATGGCATTTCTGATTCAATTACTTCTTCAGAAACTTGAGAGTCACAGGTGTGAGTTCATGGTGGGTGAGGAGTTATATGCAAGGCTGATGTACCAGCGGGACTTCACTCCGCGTGAACGTAGCTCCAGCACTGGACTGTGGATAACTGGGCCAGAATTTGGAAAATCTGAATCAGTATCCCAGGCAAACGTAAAGGTTCTTTACTACTCGGCTACCAGTGTCTGAGAACCTTTGCAAAAACCCAAACCCACTGCCACTGCGTCAATTCCAACTCCTTAGGTACCTTAGACAGGGCTTATTAGACTGTAAATCTTTATAGGAGCAGGTAGCTTCTTCTCTCTTCCTGTGGAGCAGCTGGGCTTGACCTTGCAGTCAGCAGTCCAATGCTTACCTGACAGCACCATCAGGGCTAAAGAGACTAACATACTGAAGTTGGAATTCAGGTTGGCACAGTTACTAGTGCAAGTTTACATTCAAGTGATTCATTCATATGTCTTTAAACCATAGGTCCTCTGCTGTACCACTTTGAAAATTTGGCAAATGAACTTTCTATAGAATTGAGCTATGAAGATATAAAAAATGTTGTTCTGCAGTATGGATTCCAGGTAGAGGTAAGGGTAAAATGAAGTATTTACAAAGTTTAATTTTCAGTTACTGGCTTTATGAATCTCTTCTCTATGTTCTCATTTGTAAAGTGAGGAGAATTTTGGATGTCAGAATTATAAAATTTGGGATAACATATGTAAAGGGAAAGCTGCAATCCTTCCTGTAATATAATTTATTTGTACGTGATAGCTGATCATCTTTATAGTATTTGACTATAGACTTCACTGATCAATACCAAGTAGATAGGTCTGTAGGGTAGCAGATAAGGAGCCGTGTGTCAAGGAATGCTTTTAACTATATGACCTCTGGTGTTGTTTTTCTTTCATCTTCTACACTATTAGGAAGTTTTATGATATTTTGACTATTGTGCTCCAGTTGTACATTTATTTAGAGGCATTCCATTGATTTGGTTTGTTAAATAGTGAAATAATGTATTACAGCAGTTTTGAATGCAAGTTCTGGCCTCCAAGTTTGAGTCCCAGTTCTGTTCTACCCTGTGTGTTTTCAGTGTGGCTTTGGACAACTTCTCGGAGCTGTCTGTGCTTCAGAGTCTTTGTTGTACAATGGGATTACTCGTAGCACCAATCCTAGGGGAGAATTAAGTGAATTAATACACGGAATAGTGGTGGTCACATTAAGTGTGCAGTGTTGTTGAGTGGCTATTATTAGTGAATTAATACGCGGAATAGTGGTGGTCACATTAAGTGTGTAGTATTGTTGAGTGGTTATTATTAGTGAATTAATACACGGGATAGTGGTGGTCACATTAAGTGTGTAGTA
>NW_022103919.1:15047225-15058374 GCF_000313985.2 Echinops telfairi | reverse complement strand
ATAGTGGTGGTCACATTAAGTGTGTAGTATTGTTGAGTGGTTATTATTAGTGAATTAATACACGGGATAGTGGTGGTCACATTAAGTGTGTAGTATTGTTGAGTGGTTATTATTAGTGAATTAATACACGGAATAGTGGCGGTCACATTAAGTGTGCAGTGTTGTTGAGTGGCATTATCCTCATCACCCTCATTGTTGTTTGCCTGCAGGTGGAAGCGGAGTCTGTGTTGTCCACCTACACTGGGAACGAGCTGTCCATGATGAAGCACTACTACGAGTGCGTCCTGTTCGTGGTGCGTAAGCCCCGGCAGTTGTCTCAGACGGCGTCTCTAGGACAAGGTTTAACGAGAACAAATGCCGACATAAACAATTAAAATCACCTATCAGTAATGACATGACAAGACCTCAAATCAGTGGTGCCTTCTTATTTCTAAAACAATTTAGGAATAGCATCTATTTTCTTAATATGTGTCTATTGCTTTTTCAGAAGGATACTATGCCATGCATATTTGTACTGCACAAGTGAAAATGGAGGCAATGTCTTGAAGTACGTTGTTTCTGTGAAGCGCAGAATTGTATCAGTAGGAAAAAACCATATCTGCAGTGTCTTCATGAGGCTGTCCTATTGCAAATCTGCCATATTGATAACGAATAGTATTGCAGCCCATAATAGTCTCTCTTGTTGCTTTATACACATCGAACATGTTATGTTTTAGAAGTACCTAAGGATCTTCCGTCACATTCAGCATCTGGATATGGGACTTCAGTTCACTACGGACCTAAGCAATCTAGACAGATTATGTGTCTTATTCGAACTATTATTACTGATTTCTAGCTCAGTTGAACTTAGGGAAGCATCAAGTATTTCATTCTTTTATATGCTAAATTTAATATGTTCACTAGCCAGTAAGCTAAAAAATTAAGGCTTCAACCACACTCAGTTAAGCATTTTTGGTAAAACATTCTTATCATTGAATCACTCTGAAATATTTGAGATCTCAACAGCATGAGTGAGGCACTAGTTTGTCCTTGTTAAAGGTATTGTTAGTCAACTGGGAAAAGAAGAATAAAATGTTGCCCACTCGATATGTGACTCAAAACGATAAATGGATGCAGTTTGTCAGTGTGATGTTTACAATAATGCCTTTTCTTTAGATTATATGAATTACAAAAGCAAGCACTTTTTTTTTTCTCCATAAAACAACATACTAGTAACAGTGGTATTAATGTGGGAAATTTTAAAAAGTGAAAATCAGGGATAAATTACTGCCCTTGGTCTGTGTCTTTTAATATTCCATAAGCAGCAGCCAATAATGTAAATTCAGATTAACACCAGTTTTATTCCCTGATAGCTGGAGCTTGCTTTAAATTTCTGCTGCTGTAAATTTCTACCTCTAGAAGATCTTTATTGGAGAGAGTTTTCCTTTGTATTTTTGTATGTTTATTACTCTTTTCCCAATAGTTGGGAAAGCCTAGATGACTAATTTAATGTTTTTAATTTTTTTCTTGGAGAAAAGGAAGTACTCTTGTTGGATATTTTCACTGATGATTGTGCTTGAGTTAACTGACACCTCTGTGGGGAGTTGGATTAATGCAGACGGACTTAGTTTCAATGGTGCTGGCAGGATAAATGGCATTTTAGAATCAGAGGCAGGTGTAGAGTGTTAGAACTTTGTGGCCAGGTTGAAGGAGTCATGATGTGCTCTGATGTCTTGGTAGCAGGACCGTCTGCACACAGGCGAGGAGGCCGTGTGCTCTTTTCTTGAGCTGTGCGGTAAGCAGTTCTCCTGAGCTCATTTCACTTGTCGAGTTCTGGAAGCCCGTAGTCAGGTTTTCTATTCTGCCAGTGTTTGGCAGGAATTATTACCTACACGAATGACCTTGAAATTAACTGTAGTACAGGGAAAAGAAAAACAATTTTTGTTTGTTTTTGGAAAGACACTTAAAGGAGTCCAACTGAGTATTAGAGTGCGCCATTGAAAAGAAGGCATGCTGTTCTTGAATATTTTAAAAATGTTTTATTCACTGACTAGTATTTACTTTTTTATAACATGTATCAAAACAAAAGGTCCTTGTTTTTAACAGAGACAACCGAAAGGGTCAATACCAATTGTTCTTGCAATCAAGATTTATTCTTTAATAATAGCAAGTTATGTTTCTCACTTGGAGCTAATATTTTAGTTAATTCTGGAATCAGGTATTTCATTTGCTTTTTGCTTTTCCTTTGTATCATGAATGTTAACTATGTTCTACACAAGTTTGCATCTTATTTTTTCCTTAGAACTTTTGTTGCAGTTAATATATTCAAAACTTGAATGTGTTATTGATCAGTCAAAAAGTGTTAATAAATTTGCATTTCTTGTGTTCCATTCTATTTAAGTGTAAGCCTTAAATTAAGCGAAAAAATTTCCCTCCAAATTTTTGCCGTGTCACATTTTCCTAAGGTGACAAAGGTAAATGATTGTGTGGTTTTTTGTTTTTAAATTACCGTAACTGAAATAATTGGGTTAGGCTATGTTAACCAAGTGAGCATGGTGGACTATAACATGAACAGATGCTCTGAATCGCAGTGTAAGAGACGACGTTTGGGAACTGTAAAATGTGTGCTGTGTTTATATGTTTTCTCATTCTAGAAGTCACCACACAAGCTGAATTGGAAGCTTCATGGCTGCATGAAATTTCCTGTATTTTTAATGTGTATGATGGACTTAATTTTCCTTGAATATTAAAGTCTGCTGGTTGCTATGAAATCATACTTGCTTGGTTGTATCCATGTAAGTTAGTGATAACCATAAAAGGAAATTTTAATTAATTAAACACATACTTTGGAACTCTTGAAGTAGCCTAATTTCATATGTGCTTAAGAAGCCAGTAAAAGGAGCTTTGGTGGCATAGTGGTTACACGTTGGGCTGCTAACCACAAAGTCGGCAGTTCGAAACCACCAGCCACTCGGGAGAAAGCCTGAGTACTCTCAGTGCTGCCCTGTCCTCTATATAGTCTGGCATCCTGTCCATGAGGAGTTGGAATCAGCTCAATGGTCATGAGTGTCTTGTGTTGCGCGAGGAAGCCGATGAAGGCACCCTGGTGGCCTGTGGGCTCTAAGCTCTGCCGTTCAAAAGCATCAGCCCGAGAGATGAGGCTGGCCGCCGCTGTGGAGACTTGCAGACTCAGGAGTCCTATAGTGTTGCTGTGAGTCCGAACGGACTCGGTGGTGGCGGCAGTGTATTCACTCTGGTTTGGGAAGCCAGTGTGATTAATTGGCATTTAAGTGTGTCAGGCCTTTTACGGTTTTCACTTTTCTTCATTCAAGTTCACTGTAATAAAGTTAGAATCTATCAAGAAAGATTTATTTTGATCTTTAGTTTTGTGTAATCATAGAAAACAAATAAATAGTACTTACAATAATGAATAAAGTATCTATATTTTAAGATCAATTAAAGAAATAACTGATCGTTATAGCTGGACAACATTAAAAATTTGTTAAATGAACCCTGGCAGTGCAACAGTTAAGCGCTTGACTTCTAACCAATTGATTGACATTTTGAACCTTGGTGAGTTGCTTCTGCAGAGACTACAACAAAGAAAATTTCTTCTCCGTTACATGGGAGGACAGTGAGTCAGAATAGGTTCGTGGCACCCAATAACTAGACTTTCCATCAACTTACACGTTAAAGACACTATATAGTTTTGAGAGCTGTATGAGGTCAAAAAGTATTACCTCAAGTTTCCAGTTTATACATACATGGGTTTATTCCAAACACAACATGTTTAAACATGTCTCTCTGATCAGTGAATGGCCGCACTTATTACCAAGTCCTCTTTGTAATAAAAAAAAGTCTTAGTTTTGTTTGGATGTCTCCAAAAAAGGAAGTACAATGAAAATGGCTTCTGAGAGGATCTGCTGGGCCAATTCAGGACAGAGGAAGACAGCAAGGGAAGGACATAGGACAATCATGAGAGCTTATTAGGAAGTTTTTTTTAATGAACATCTTCATTGGTACCCAAAAAGCCACGGGAGTTGTGCTGAGGAATTATTTTCCATCATGACGACACACCTGCTCATTCTTTGAGGGTTGCAAAGGCTGGCCCATGAGAATGTCATCGGAACACTGAGAACTAACATCAGGTCCAGCCCTATCTCAAGAGGGCCTGATCTGCAATCAGAAAACTCATAGATATGAGATAAAAAAGGATAGCCAAAGTTGGAGCTCGGGGTCCCCGACCTTTATTAGAGGCAGGCTGAAATATCGTGCCTGCATGTAGCTTGCAACTCTGAAGGAGTACACAATAGGACGGTTGTCAATTCTTTGAAGGTTTACCAAGAAGCATTTTAACAGGTCAGCTAAGTTCCCAGACAGGAGGGGAGGAGAAGGTGGGAACATGAGGTAACTGATCAGTTTGCAGACTGCTGCCTTGTGCAGCTTTAGTCAGGGAACAGGAGGCAAGTGTCCGTTTATCTCAGGAAGGAGAGGCCAGCCTTTGTCAGCTTCTGTGGGTGAGCCGTCGTCCGCATTCTCCCGTGGGCCTTGAACTGGGGGAGGTGGTGGTCCTGCCCAGTTTGCTTAAGGAGCAAACAACATTCCCCTCACAGGACACCTCACTCCATCACCCCTCCAGCCCTAATCTTGCCCCTGCAGGCTTTTTGCTTCCCCAAACTCAAGAATACTTACAGGTGTACAGCGGGAGCCCCTTGCGAATATAAAAGCTGCCACGTTGACATGGTCTAAGTTGGAAAGTACAGCGCTCATTGGGGAAATGCCACCTTCAGAAATGTGTAGACCAAGTAGAGTATATGTAGAAAAATAATGTCACATGCTGTTACTGTTTCTCTGATTCTGTAGCAGTACTTTTTAACTTAACCCAGCATATTCTGAAAGGGTAGACTGTATGAGGGGGTATCCCCCTAAACCTGTAAAAAGCTCTGCTGGGTGGAGCTTTCGTAGTAATGCAGCCCCTGCAAGGCAAGCATCCAGCAACTCGCTCTGTTAGTGCACCCAGTGGTGTCACCTGGGAGTTAGTGCCCCCAGTGGTGTCACCTGGGAGTTAGTGCCCCCAGTGGTGTCACCTGGGAAGGTTTGCTTTGTTCACAGTGAATTTTTTCGCAAAAGCAGTTTTGCTCTAACCTCGTCTTTTGTGATGGCCAATTTGAGAGAACAGCATATGGCTGTAAAATTTTGTTTCCCGCTCAGGAAAAATGTTGGAGAAACTTGTGATGTTGAACACAGCTTGAAGGACAGAGCTATGGGAAAAACTCGGGTGTCCAAGTGGTTCTCTCATTTCAAAAAAGGTGAAATATTGATTGATGACTAACCTCATTCTGGGCGTCTTGTCAACTTCCCACATGGACAAAGATGTCGACAAAATCTGCACTTGTGCTCAAAGACTGCTGATAGCAGACCGTTGAAGAGATAGGGAAGTTATCTGGACTATCTTGTAGCTTGAAAATTTTAATGGAAGATTTGGGAACGAAAAGGGTCACTGTGAAATTTGTGTCTTGGGTTCTGCCTGACCAGGAAAAAGAGTGTTGAGTGGAAACATGTTGTGCTTTGACAGAACAGCCCTTAAGTGACCCAGAATTTTTTCCAAAGTCATTACTGGCGAGCTGACCTGGTGCTGTTCTTAGGACCCTGATACCAAACATCAGTCAAGTCAGTGGAAGATGCCGTCATCACCTCGCCCCCCCAAAAGCTCAAGTAAAATCAGATCAAGATGATGCTCATTAGGTTTTTTGATGCGAGGGGGATTAGTTGGTGCATTTGGAGTTAGTTTCACCAGGTCAGACTTAATCAAGCTTACTACTTAGAGGTTCTGAAAAGATTGCGTAACTGTGCTACAAAAGCCTGATTTATGGCAGATGGGGTGTGGTTTTGCCACCACAACAATGTACCTGCTCACGCAGCCGTCTCAGTGCACCAGTTTTTGGCCAAAACCAGCATGCCTCTCTTGCCCCACAGATCTTACCTGATTTGATTTGGTGTGAATGAAAGTTCTCGTGGCAGGCTTCTGAACTTTAGATTCTGATTCAGGGTTTCCTGGGCGGTAAATGTTTACAGCAGCAGATAGCCGTTAGCAATCCAAAGCTTACCTGACAGCACCACCAGGACTCCTTATTCCAATGAAAGTAAATTTTAAAAAGTATTGTTACTAAGGTCCTATCATACATGCATGCATTTATTCCAAAAACATATTTAGACATCTGTAATCAAAGGATGGCTGCAGATACGTTCTCTTAATATATTTTGCTATTTTAATTTTAAAAAGCTTTCTATAATTTTGCAGCAATGCTTTTTGATTTAGCTTGGGCTGCGACCTGCAAGGTAAGCAGTTCGAAACCACCAGCTACTCCTCTGGAGAAAGATGGTGTATTCTACCTCTGTAAAGAGTTACAGTTTCGGAACCTCATGGGAATTTCTGCCCTGCCCTATAGAGTCACTGTGAATTGGCATCACCTCAATGTCAGTGAGTTTGTTTTTTGGGTTTTTGAATTTTTTTGGTTGCTAACTGCAGACATGATTCATTACATAGAATATCCTGCGGACATTATAAAACCACCAGCATAAACAAAACCAACCAAGTTTTAAGCCACAAAAATCAACACACATACACACACACACACACACAGCTGAGTTTCTATACACCAGCAATGAACAATCTGAATGTGATTGGTCACTGAGGAGATGTGAATTAAAACTACTGAGAAACCACACCACTGTGATAATTATTATTTTTAAATTGGAATATATGTTTAATGATCAAAGATGGTGGGTGTCTGTTCTGCCAGCCAGGAGGTCGTTGTCTTAGTGGTAGGCAACTAGAACACTGACAAGAGTCCTAGAATTAGTAAAAATGTAGCAGGGTTCTCCCTGAGGAATACTGGCTAAAGCCATGATGCTACTTGCTTAGCGGTGACACATCTGCAGCAGCAGTACAGAGTCCCCATAACATTTCAACCACACAAACCATCAGTGAACTTGCCACCATTAATCAAGGGCCCCACAAAACCAGTGTCATGTCTTAGTGTTCTCTATTTCACCTCTCTAGGTTCTAGTATCCACTGCAACAGACAGAATTCATGATGTAAAATGCCAGTGAGAAATGCTCAGGTTGAGTTGTGTATCAGGATGTGTTTCAAAGCTCTGTCAAATCTGACAATAAGTGCCCAAAGGGCATACCACTCTGCTATAAGCCTCGACCAGAAGATGTTGAGCTCAAGCTCTGTGGGTCAGCAAGTTCAACTTCCCCAATTCAGTGGCCAGAGGCACCCCCTCTGTAAGCCCGCCTCCTGCACCAAGGCATTCAGCTGTACTTGCTTCTGTGTGTTGGGAAGTCCATGCAGTTTCTGCTGCTGCTCCTTGGATGGGATAGCTGCCTCCTGGATCAGAAGGCGTCCTTTACTCCTGGCTCTTGCTAATGAGATTCTTCCTCCTGCTTCTCAGAGGGCTCATTTCATATACAGGAAGATGGCACTCCAGAGAATCTATTTGCAATTACAGGTGAATGCTGTTAGTATTGTCCCCCACCTAGTGGCTTTGCCTCCGGTGTTGGAGTAGGCGATAAAAGTTTATCCCGATGGAATAACTGACCCATCCAGGCCAGGACAGCTATGCTTTTAAATATACTATTTCCCTTTGACTACTGAGACTTCCTGGATGCTTTTCATTTCATTTTGTTAAGGGATCGAATCCCAAGTTGACCACCCCAAATGATACCAAGCCACCTGGTTTCAACATAAGCGTGATGTAAGGTGCTGATGAATCTGTTCCAATTCATAGCGCCTCGAGGCATAATGAATGAAACTGTCATACTGCTCTAACCTCACAAGCATTGATATGGCGGAGCCCATCATTGTAGCTACTATGGCAATCCATCTTATTGAGATTCTGCTCTTGAAAACACCAAAATTAAAATGCATCAACTCCTTGATCTTCGTTATTCATTGTCTAGCTTCCAAATGAGGTGAATACAATTGCTTGGGCAGGCGCATCTTTGTGCCCGAAGTGACATCTGTAGCACTTTGAAAAGGTCTTTTGGGGCACCTTTGCCTAATGGCCATTATTTGATTTATCTGTTGGTTCCGTGGCTGTTGATGGATCTGAGTAAAAGGAAATCCTTGACAACTCAGTGTTTTCTATGTGAATTATGATGTCCCTAACTGTTGCAGTTGTGCGGATTGTTTCCTATCTGTACCAGTGGACATCCTCTGGTCTAGCCGAATTTGTAAGATAGAATTGAGATCATGATAGGGTGTGGGGAGGAAGCATTTAGGAACTAGAGGAAAGTTGTATGGTTCATCGTTGCTACACTGCACCCTGACTGGCTGGTCTCCCTGAGACCCTTCCATAAGTGGATGTCCAATTGGCTACCAATGGACTTTGGGTCTCCAGCCCGCACTCCCCCTCATTCACAATGATATGATTACTGGCATATATCTTGATGATAAAAATGAATAAACTTGTAACATGGATATGATTTTCAACATAATAGCCAAAGAAACCAGGGCTCCCTCTTACCCGCTATATATATTTTTTCTATGATGACACAAAATATATTAGAAGTTGCCTGAGGATTATAGACGGCCATGAAGAAACATCTGGAGATAATGGATTTGTACATTATCTTTTTTGTAGTTATGAATTCACAGGTGTATACCTATGTCAAAACCTGTTGTACACTTTGAAGGGGACTTCAAAAATTTCAGGGACAAACAGGATTTTTCCATGAAGTTTTTGAAGCCCCTTCATATATGCAGTTTATTGCATGTCAGTAAATCTCAGTAAAGCTGTTTAGATCTCAAAAAGGCAGGGAAAATGAAAATTGTGTTACTTAGGGATGTATATTACAAAGGAAAGCGAATGATGAAATCAAAATTTGAAGTAGTAGAGTGGAGAAAGGAGGGAGATGTCATGGGAGAGAGGCACACAGTTGTCATGTTCTGGTAATGGGAATGTTTCTGAAACTGGATACTAGGTGCTATACCATTCTCTTAACTACATACGTGCTTTATGCAAACATACGTGCTTTATGCAATCTTTTGTATGTATGAGGCTTTCATAATTTTGAAAAAAAATAACTTGTGAAGAATTCTCTGAGCCTGAAGAACTTAAAGGCATCACCACTATTTACCAAAATGCACGGTTAACCATTTTTTGGACAGAGGCCCCAAATCTTTAAAATAAAACCTCTTTTGGATACTAAGATTCTTAGTATCTTTAAAGCTCTTTCAGCTGTGATCTGTATTGCTGGTTTTAAAATGACAAATTCATCTGTTTGAGGCAGCTGTGCAATCAATTTCAAAGGAAGGAATGGAAAGATACAACAAAAGCTATGGCTACCCTATGTTTCTCTGTGCTTGCCCATATTTAAAACTAAATAATTGGCCTATTTCCTCACAACAACCTTGAGATGGGAAGCCGAGGGTAATTAACCAGCCAATCCTAGGGAGTAAGATGTGGGATCTGTATCATAGTAATTCACAGCCTTGGAAATCCCTACTGAGCAAATCTATACCACCCTACAGCATCACTATGAATCAGAATCAATTGGATGGTAATGGGATTGTTTTTTTGGTAACTAGCTAGTCTAGAATCAGTTTCCTTGCACACTTCTCTAGAAGATAATTGTGTTTTCTCTCTCCAAAGTACTTAAAAGGGTTTTCACCTTTACATTTTCATTTATTTGGTTATTGTGTTTGTCCAATATATGCCACAATAATAGTATATATACTGCTGTTGTCTCCACTTTGTTCTATAGTACACACAATTTTGTTAATATGTAACGGAGGTCTTGGCATCTTGGTTCTGGCCATGGCAGTGTAAACTGGGAATGTGAGCCATAATTTAAAAGGCAAACAAGCCAAGGTTTCATTTGGAAAAGAGACTGCTTCAGTCTTTTTCGTGTCACCTTCCCAGCGAGTTTGAATGGTTTGAATGAGCCGCACCTATCTGCAACTTCACTCAACTCCCTGCCATCTAGTGGACTGGCATAGGGACACATTGGGCTGCTAATGGCAAGATGAGCAGTTCAAAACCATCAGTAGAAAGATGAGGCTTTCCACTCCCACAAGGGCTTACAGTCTTGAAAACCTATAGCACCAGTTCCACTATGCCCTCATCTCAAAACTTAACTGAGTTTTATCAAAATCCACCTAATATCAACGATATTCTTCATTCCATGTCCTCTTCTGAATCCAACTTGAATTTCTGGCAGTTTCCTGTTGATGTACTACTGCAAGTACCCTGTTTCCCCGAAAGTAAGACATCCCCTGAAAATAAGACCTACTTACAGTTTTGCCTTTCGCTCAAATGTAAGGCACCCCTGAAAATAAGGCCCCCCAAAGCTACTATAACTCTGGACTCTGGACCGTAGCAGCGGGCGCCACCATGCAGTTCACTGTTAGCCACAGTGCAGCCCAAGCAGACAGGAAGTGCGAGGTCTCTTTTAATAAAACAATAAACAATAAATGTGTACCACATTCTTCATGGAAAAACAAGACATCCCCTGAAAATAAGACCTAGCGCATCTTTGGAAGCAAAAATTAATATAAGACAGTCTTATTTTCGGGGAAACAGGGTAGATCACATTTTCAAGGAATGTGGTGGCTAATTCACTTTCTACAGAAACCACCAAGCATCAACTTTGTTTATTTTATTTTTTTAAGTTTGCTTGTTTTTAAACAGTTTTATTGACAATCCATATATCGGACAATTCAATAGTTCAATTATATCAAGAAAAGTTGTACAATCATCACAATTTCAGAACATTCATTTTCTTCTGGTATTCATTGTTGTTAGCTCCCCATTTCTCCCCACCCTCCCCCTACCATACTCCCCCACCTGGATTTCACATATAGGAAAGCATACAAAAACAAAACAACAACAAAACAAAACAAACAACAATAACAAAACAAACATCAAAAAGCAAGCAGAAAATAAAATTGTTGAACAAATTTACAATGGGTCAAAAAGGAGATCAAATTACACAGTGTTAAATTTCAACCTAACAACATCTAGGACAATTCACTTTCCAAGGCACTCTGCATGATAGCAAGGCTATTTGAATCTTTGGTTTATGGTCAGAAGCTTAATCCATGTGCATTTCCCTTTCACTTTCTTTTTACTTAACTGAAACAACTTTCTTTTTTATATTTTT
>NW_022103919.1:15044487-15045619 GCF_000313985.2 Echinops telfairi | reverse complement strand
TCAAAAGAGATCAAATGACAAGATATTTCATTTTAACTTCACTACATCTGCTATAATCAACTTTACAATGCTCTTGTCTGATAACACAGCTAAACACATCACTTAACTATGATCAGAGGGGATTCACCTGAGGCTTAAAATATGCCGACTCTGCAAATGGGTTTTGGACTTCCACTCTCCTCCATTACCTACTGCAAACCAGGTGTTCACCATTTTTAAGCCCTGATACCATTCCCTCCAGATTCGGATTATATTATTTGCAATTCTTGGATCACAGGCTGGTGTGCTTTGTTCATGTGGGCTCAGTTGACCCCTCAGTTAAATAGTTGTTTTAAGACATTTAAGACCCTTATTCAGATGCTATTCTTTCTGATAGCCAGGTACCATCTACCGTACCTTGTTACAGCACCCATACTTTAATTGATCTCTTCAGGAGGGTGAGCATCAGGTTGGGCCATGCCATAAGAGAGAATTGTTCACATATTGGAGAATTAAATGCGAGCCCGAAATCCATTCCTACATCTATGGTTTATACGTGTCTGATTCAACTTAGACTACCCAGCTATTTTGAACGGGCCGCATGTACAATTCCATTCCACTTCTCTGCCATCAAGCGGATTGGCATAGCGAGTTACAAGTTGGGCTGCGAATGGCAGGTTGGGCAGTTTGAAACCAAAAGCTGCCCCGTGGGAGAACAATTAAGACTTTCTTTGGGAGGACCACCAATATTTAGTCATGGAAAACCACATCCGCAATTCTATATGCTACAGGCTAGCAACTTCACTACTGAGCTCTACAGGTGTTTTAAGGAATGGTGGTTACTTTCTGCAAGAAAGCCCCTCAAAACAAACGTCAGGTTTTAAGAGGTCGCTTTTGAGGTTTCTTCATCACTCCCCTCTGCTTGAACGCCAGTGTCTTTGGAACCCTGGTCGCGTCCCGGTGAAGCGCTGGGCCCTCACCGAAGGATCTTCCCTCAAGATGTGTCGCCTTGGAAACCATAAGGGGCAGTTCTGCTTCGTCCTATAGGGTCGCTCCACTTCATGGCAGAGAGGGTGGAGGTGTTTTTTTTTTGCTTTTAGAGCTCCTTAACACGAAATAACAATTTGTATAATTTTAGGGTTTTAAAAAAAAA
>NW_022103919.1:15041637-15044387 GCF_000313985.2 Echinops telfairi | reverse complement strand
TGTCCAGTTGCCTACAGATGGGCTTTGGGTCCCCACTCCACACTCCCCTCATTCACAATGATATGATTTTTTGTTCTTTGATGCCTGATAACTGATCCCATCGACACCTCATGATCTCATAGGCTGGTGTGTTTCTTCCTAGTGGACGTTGTTGCTTCTGAGCTAGATAGCTGCTTGTTTATCTTCAATCCTTTAAGACTCCAGAGGCTATATCTTTTGATAGCCGGGTACCATCAGCTTTGAAGGTTAGCATCATGGAATGCCAGTTGAGTAGAACAAAGTGTTCTTGCATTGAGGGAGTACTTAAGTAGAGGCCACATTGGCAGTCTATATGAGACTTGGACAAATTGAATTATATGTAAAGTCCAGACTAGATTTCAGAGGTTTAGTATGAAAGAAGGAAAGTTTAAATAGCTCAATTTTATGTCACATTGGAATAACCTTTTGGGATATTAGACTAAATACAAGATATTAAAGCAACCCACCTTAATTTGCATTTTTAATATGGCTGCTACTACCACTGCTCAGTGCCATTGAATAGATTTCCAACTGTTGTGCTGGCAGCTATAAGTGAGACCCTATGGGACAGAGTAGAACAGCCCCTCGCAGTTTCTGAGGTGAGGCAGAAAGGTTTCTTCCACATATCTGTTCGAATCACTGACCCCAAAGGTAAGCAACAGTGCGTAACTTGCTATGCTACCAGGGCTTTGTAACATGACTAGGAAACTTACGTTTGTGGCTAGCATGTTTTTATCAGAGCCTGCTGGCTTACATCTAAGAATTTAAGTGGATCTCAAAGTAATGTAAGGCGCCCCATTTACCAAACTCTTCAGCTACTACATCAAAGCATCTACCCTACATTTTTCTCTTATGTTCTTACAGAAGAATTTTATCAGATGCTTTCTAAAAGGAATCGGGGTTCCTTTAGCATGACGTGTTCTTAATGGAAAATCCAGTAAAATAATGACAATTTTATAATTAGGAAAGATGTTTTAAACATGGTTGTGAAATTATATCGTTTAGACTTTATCATGGATATTTCTGAATGAAATTACAAAGTGTAAATATTTCTTCAATTTTGTTGGAATTTAGAAAGTATAAACCTTATGTAGACCTTTCCCTTCAGACTACTCGTTTATGTTCAAAATCAATTTCAAACAGACCTAGAAATAGTCACACTGAACTGTTGGATATAGACAAGCTTTTTAGCTTGAAAATTTCCTTAGGTACCCCACCCATACATATTTTCTTTCCAGAATACACTGCAGTATGACCACAAAATTGATACCAAAGAAGTATTAAAATGGCAGCTAGGCAAACAAAGAATTATTTAATAGACTGACCCACAGATGTCTCCTTAAATTTTAGGTGCGAGTATATTATCACTTTTCACCTTTTCATCAGTGCCTTGACCTGACATCTCTTGTATGAACAAGCAAAACACACAGCAGGGAACAAGTTTGGCTCTAGGATTTCCCTCTTCACCAAGACTTGGCACCTGTTCTCTTTTGGCAAAAGCCCCAAAATTCTATCATGTTCTTAATTTTTGTTAGGTCTACCCTTGTGCTGCTTTTCTTCTTTAAATCTCGAATGAAGAACATGCTGTCCAGCTAGCCTCCCTCTTCCTGATTCCAGAGACAGACTACACTATGCCCACAATAAACACTGAAAACTGTTTTATTAGCCAACATTTTGCATTTACAGCAAAAGTAAGAAATGTACTGTTAAACTGTTTTTTGTGTTAATTAAGTTCATCTGGCAGTAAAGAGCATCAGGGTTTGAAGCAAGAGCAATGCTGGCTGTGATGGTCAAGTTTATGTGTCAACTTTGTTGGACAGTCTCTGGTTTGTCAAATTGCGTAATGATGTAATATGGCAGGTTTTTAATGGTACAGTGGTCCTCCGAGGGCTGGGGGCTCGTGGTGGTGGGCGGGCAGAGGGAGGGCGGCGCGGGACGGGACGCCCCCTTTCGACGCCCGTTTGCGAGGACGCGCCCAGAGGGGCTGCTCGCCCGGCGCCTGAGCCCGGCAGAGTTGAGGGGGTCCCAGCGAGTAAGCACTTTCATTCAACTAGCGGGAAAGGAGACGGTCCAGGGGGGACCAGGGGCTTGGCAGCTTCAAACCCGGACACGGGTGAGGAAGCAGGAATGTGGGTCCCAACTGTACCCGAAAGAGGTTTAGCGCAACGACGAGCTTCGCAGGAGGGTGCCAGGTCTCCCTTTGGGGTCATCGTTAAAGCCAAGTTTAATTGCGGTTATGCCACAAGTCATGATTTCAGGGTGACCCACGTTGAACCCACTTTAGGCACCACAGCGCTCCCTGGTTGTCGAGGAAAGACCGCTCCCTAAACTTTGTATACGCACTGCTCATCCGCAGAAGGGTCGTGTTTGGAAATTAATAGGAAGCCCTCAGACGGGTGTGTGCATGAAAATCGCTTGGGGCTTTCACCTCAGGCATTGAACCTACCTCCCTTCTGCACCTAAGAAGGTCTGGCTTGTTCACGTTGGCAGTCCTTATTTATTTATTTTCTCTCTTTTTTTCCTTTTTATTATTTTATTGGGGACTCTTACTTTTCTTATTTCAAGCCATGCATTGATTGCATCAGACATGTGTGTACATATGTTGCCTTCATTTCTAGTCATTTTCTTTTTTTTGGGAATCATTTTATTGGGGGCTCATACAACTCAACATCCATCCATCCATCCATCCATCCATCCATCCATCCATCCATCCATCCGTTGTGTCAAGCACA
>NW_022103919.1:15034373-15041312 GCF_000313985.2 Echinops telfairi | reverse complement strand
CTCTTCACTGGAGTAGAAAGCCTCAGTTTTCCTCAGCAAAATGGCTGGTGGTTTCAAACTGCTGACCTTGTGGTTAGCAGCCCAAAGAGTAACTATTTATTACAGTGACATTTTTATTGGTGTATATTTGAGTTGTTTATTTCTATTCCAATATTAAGAAATTTTCACAGGACTAATGCATTGAATGAACTGGTGAGATTCCCGTGTAGATTGGTGTTTCTTATTACAGCAACCATTAGCTGTTGTTGAGCATTGAAATGTAGTTAGTTTAAATGGTGTTGGAAGTGTGAATAAGAGAGATTACTGAGATCAATTTCACCGGTTTCCTTTTACTTTTTAACTATGCTTACAAGAAAACAAAAAACATGTAATTTTAATTTTATTTCTGTTGGGCGGTGCTAATATAGGAATTATATGCCAAAAATAAGAACAATGTTGAACAATATATGTGAGGGGGCTTTAAGAAGTTCAGGGAAGAAGAATTAAAAGCAGATGGAATTTTCCCCCACACATTTTTTTGAAGCCCTTTCTTGGACATCTGTAAATACGTCTAATGTTCCTTCCTTTTGCACTAAGTATTTTGAAATGCGTTTAAAATTATGTGCCACTTTGGAACTTTTTGTAACCTCAGATTCGTGTTATAGTTAGAGATAAAACTATTTTGGGACGTTTTCTTTGGTTGCGAAATGGGTGAAAATTGTGGGAAGTGTTTCCTGAAAACCACTTTTTCTAGATGACTAATGTGCTTTCATCTCTCCCTTCTTTCCCACGAAGCATAATGAAGAATTTTGGCAATATAATACCTTTCAGTTTTGGAGGAATCCCTTACCACCTGTTGACCTGGCAGACGTTGAAGATGACAGACATGAAGAGAAGCTGACGGAAGCAACACTTGAGGGCAGGGATGCGGTGGTTGAGATTGACATGGAGTCCTGACAAAAGCAGCTGGAGAAGTAGCCTACCGAATTTGAAGAAAGACTTCTGGGTGAATTCATGTACTCTTAAGGAAAAAGTCGTTCTCCATACTCGAGAAGTTGTTCTTGATGCTGAAAAACAAGGAAAGGTCAATTTAAAGATAAATGTCTACAGTTACTACTGAACCTCCTGATAGAGATTTGTTAACGATTTAGTGCAGTTAGGAAGTATTTTAGGCATGGCTTCTTGAAAGACATTTTTTTGTTTAGATTCTAAATGTGAATATCTCCAACTTTATAAAAAGGGACTCTGGCAATGTTAGAATGGGGTGGAAAACACGAATAATATTCCTTTTGTCTATACCAGAAGGCTTATTCGTGGACACGAAATGAAGATTGTTTTATAATAACTGTTATTAATAAAATACTTCCTTAATACCTTTTGCCTCTTAGTTGAACTCTTCATAAATAGCACACGTACACATCTGTGCACACTGAAAGTGTACAAGAATGTTTCTGAAAGTTGATCGAAAGCTACAAGCGCACTGTCATTGAGTCCAACTCCCAGTGATTCTATATGGCGTTTCCAAGGTTGTAAATTTGTATGGGAGTAGACAGCCTACTCCTCTTTCTCCAGAGGAGCAGCTGGGGTTTGAACCTCTGCTCTGTGGTTAGCAGTCCAGCACTTACCTGACTGTGCCACCAAGACTCCTAGAACTTGATACTGTTTTAAATAGCTTTCTAAGAATGAAAACAAATAGTACCCATTACCATTGAGTCGGTGCTGACGTATGGTGACCCTGTAGAACCGGGTAGCGCTGCCACGGTGAGTCTGTGTGGGTCTTGAAAGCCCTGTCTTTCTCCGCAGGAGTGGCTGATGGCTTCAAACTGTTGACCTTAAAGTTAGCGACCCAAATCGTAACCACTATGCCACCAGGGCTCCATCTAAGTGTAAAGTCGTATGAACTAAAATTGGGATATCATGTTTGCATAGCATTTAGTGTTCGATATTTGCTAAACGGTCATTCAGTTATTGGCCTTGGGTGCTATCCAGTTGATTCTGGCCCATAGAGATCCTGTGTACAATAGAATGAAGCGCTGCTCTCTTATGTACAACCTCTCACAGTTGTTCCTCTACACAGTATTCAGCCAGTGTGTCATTCCATCTCCTTGAGGACCTTCCTACCAAACACGATGTCCTTCACCAGGGACTGGTCTCTCCTGACATCATAGCCAAAAGTATGTAAGACACAATCTCGCCATCTGCCTAGAAGGAGCACCCTGGCTGTACTTCGAAGAAAAATAGGCTTTTTAGTATTCTATGGTACTTTGAATATTCTTCTCTAGCACCCCAATTGTCTCTCTTATTCAGTCTCCAACTTTCACATGCATATAATACAATTGAAAATATCCTGGCTTGAGTCAGGTTCACCTTAGTCCTCAAAGTTTAACATCCTTGTTTTTCAATATTCTAAAGAGGGCTTGTGCAGCAGATTTACCTAATGCATGTGTCTTTTGATCTCTTGACTGCTGCTGTCAAGAGCATCGATTGTGGATCCAAGCATGACAAAATCCTTGAAAACTTAAAACTTTTTCTCCATTTATCATGATGGTACCTATTGATCCAGTTGTGAGGGTTTTGGTTTTGTTTACATTGACTTGTACTCCTTACTGAAGGTTTCAATCCTTGATCTTCAACACATAGTTCCGGTCCTCACTTTCAGCAAGCAGAGTTGTTATCTACATGTAGCAGGTTAGCAAGCCTTCCTCCAATCCTGATGCTGCATTCTCCTTCATATAAGACAGCTTCTCTGATGATTTGCTCAGCATGCAGAGTGAATAAGTGTGGTGAGAGGATCAAACCTAACCATGCACCTTTCCTTATTCTAAACCATGCAGTATTCCTTTGTTCCCTCAGTTGCCTCTTTATCCATCTTCAAGTTCCACATGAGTACAATCCAATGTCCTGGAATTCCCATTCTTTTCAAGATTATCCATAGTTTGTTATGATCCACACAGTTGAATGCCTTGGCATAGTCAATAAAACATCTTTCTGGTAATTTCTGCTTTAAACTAACATCCATCTGACATTAGCAATGATGTTCCACATGCTCTTGTGAATCTGGACTGAACCTCTGGAAGTTTGCTGTCAGTGTACTGCTGCCTTTGGATGATCTGCAGCAAACTTTTGCTTGTATGTGAAATCAGTGATACTATACTGTCCTTTAATTTGAGCATTCGGTTAGTTCATCTTTTTTGGAATGGGTACACATGAATCTTTTCCAGTGGGTCAAGTAGTTGCTTTTCAAATTTCATGGCATACACAAATGAGTGCTACCAGCCCATCAGCTTGAGGAAACATTTGAATGGGCCTTTCATAAATTCCTGCTGTTTTGTTTTTGGCTAATGCTTTCAGTACAGCTTGAACTTCCTATAGGCACCGTTGGTTGCTCATATGCATTCCTGAAATGCTGAATGTCAACTAGTGCTTTTTGGCATCATGACTGCTTTCCATCTTCTTTGGATGCTTCCTACATAATTCAATAGTTTGCCCTTAGACTTTTTCAATATTGAACTCAAGGATTGAGCTTTTTCTTGAGTTCTTTCCATTGAAAATATGCTGAGTGTGTTCTTTTTGGTTTTCTAACTAGATATTTGCACATTTTGTTATAATATTTCACTTTGTTGTCTTGAATTGTCCTTTGAAATTTCTTATTTAGCTCTTTGACTTTATCCTTTCTTCCATTTACTGCTTTAGCTACTCTATAATTAAGAGGAAGTTTCAGAATTTCTCCTTGCATTCACGTTGATCTTTCCTGTTTTTGTTTTTTTTAAATGACCTTTTGCTTTCTTCTTCAGTGTTGGTCTTGATGTCCTCACAGCTCATCAGGGCTTCTGTCATTAGTATTCAGTCAAGTCTAAAGATGTTCTTGAAATTCAAGTGGGATAGACTCAAGGTTGTATTTTGGCATTTGTGCCCTTGTTTTGTTTTTCTTTGACTTTAATGTGAACTGACATGAGCAGTTGATGGTCTGTTCTGCCTTCAGCCCCTGGCTTGATTTTAGCTGCTGATACTGAGCTGCTCCATCATGTCTTTCCACAGATGTAGTCAATTTGATTTCTGTGTATTCCATGTGAAGAAGTCCATGTATGTAGTTGCCTTTTGTGTTGTTTAAAAAAAGCTTATTTGCTATGAACAAGTTGTTGGTCGTGCAAAATTTTATTATGTGATCTCCAGTTTCATTTCTATCACCAAGATCATATTTTCCAATTCCTATTCCTTCCTCTTTGCTTCCAACTTTTGCATTCCAATCACTAGTAATTATCAGTGCATCTTGATTGCATATTTGACCAATTTCTAAATGAAAAATAATTCTTCAACTTCTTTGTCACTAGCTTTTGTGGTGGTATATAAATTTGAATAATGGTTGTATTGATTGGATTTCCTTGAAGGCAGATAGATAAAGTCCTGTAGCCCAACAGCATTGTACTTCAAGATTGATTTGGCAGTGTCCTCTTTGACAGGGAATGCCATTTCTCCTGATTGTGTCATTCCTGACAGTAAAGCATACGATATTCCAGTTAAAACTGGCCAATGTGAGTCCATTTCAGCTCACTCATGCCAAGGATATTGATCTTTATGTGTTCCACTTAGTTTTTTATGACCCAAAATATTCCTAGGTTGAAACATGCACATTCCAGTTTTGAGTCATCCCCTGTTAGCAAATGAAGATCCCAGGTTCCCTCAGATGGTGGACTCCATTCTAAGAAAGCAACTCCTCAGTCACGTTTCACTTAGCACTTAGCACTTTCTCCTACAGCCTTCTCTTTCCATTCATTACGCCGTTGGTAGCTGCAGTGTTTTGAAGCTTTGCATATGGCTTTCAGCAGCCATGACCTCTGAAGTGGGCAGGCAATTCTTTTTAAAAAATACTTTTATTAGGGGCTCTTACATCTCTCATCAGAATCCATACATTCCTCCGATGTGTCAAGCACATCTGCACATATACCGCCATCATAGTTTTCAAAGCATTCTCTTCCCACTTGAGCCCCTGATATCAGCTCCACATTTCTTCCCCCTCCCTCCCCAACCCGCCCACCCTCATAAACCCTTGATAAGTTATAGAATTATTTTTTCCATATCTTACATTGTCCTCTGTTGCCCCTCACCCACTTAACCGTTATACGACCCCCCTGGGAGGGGGTTCTAGTTGATCCTTGTGATCAATTCCCCCTTTCTCCCATCCTTCCCTAATCCCCCTGGTATCTCTACTCTCCTTGTTGGCCCTGAGGGATTTATCTATCCTGCATTCCCTGTATTTCGGGCTCTTATCTGTAGCAGTGTGCATTCTCTGGTCTCATTTGATTTGTAAGGCAGAATTTAGATAATGATAATGGGGTGAAGGAAGCACCAAAGAGCTAGAGGAAAGTGCACCCTGACTGGCTCATATCTTCCCTGAGGGGTCCTCTGAGGGGATGTCCAATTGTCTACAGATGGGCTTTGGGTCTCGACCCCATGCGCCCCTCCCCACAATTCACCTTGGGTATGGTTTTATTCTGGGTCTCAGATGCCTGATACCTGATCCCATTGGCACCTCATGATCACACAGGCTAGTGTGCTTCCATGTGGGTATTGTTGCTTCTGAGCTAGATGGCTGCTTGTTTATCTGCAAGCCTTTTAAGACCCCAGACGCTATATCTTTTGATAGCTTTCTTCATCACATTTCCTTATGCACCTAATTTGTCTTCTGTGATTGTGTCGGGAAGGTGAGCATCACAGAATGGGGCAGGTGACTTCTTTCTTCATTGTTAGAGCTATTCTGGAAGCTCTGCTGAAACCTGTTCACTTAAGGTGACTGCTGGCATTGAAATCCCAGTGACATAGCAACACACAAGATACCACAGTAGGACAAACTGACAATTGGAGGCAAACTTATGGGCAATCAGAAATGGAGAAAGAGCAATTGGAGACATTAGCAGTTGAGTTGATTTCAACTTATGGCAACCCCAGGTGTCTGACAGTAGAACGGCTCTATAGGATTATTTTAAAGACCTTTTATAAACATGACCAAGCCTGTCTTGTGAGGTGCCTTGAGTCAAACCACCAACCTTTTGTTGGTTGTGGAGACCTTAACTGCTTGTAGACACCTCAGGGTTTTCTAGTGAAATGTGATTAGATTCCATTTTGCTCCCTTTTCTGAGTATGAGGAAAAGCATATAATCACTCTAGGGTTTGAATTGCTTAAAGGACAGCTTTTATTGCTTACTACTTTAGTCTTGTAGTTTTCAACATTGACAGCTCTTCAAAAATCGTCTAGGCCACACTCTTGAGAGATTCTTCCATCATCCTGAGTAGGCCTTGAGTATTGCTATCTTTATAAGTGTCAATCCTTACCATCTCCGGGTTCCTTTAATGGGCTGACATGGCTAAGAACCAGGCTAATGGTTATTTTTTTCTGTTTAAAGGAGATAACTAATTTGAGCTGAAGCAATGCCACTTAGCTTTGTTTTTAATTTGTCCTGTAAGTTACAACTAATTTACTGTATTTTGTTTTGTGTTGACATAAGATTGTAAACCAGTATTGTGATTAAGAGTTCAGGGTTTGTAATCGTGCGTAACAGTTTTGCAATGTTTATTTTTCTTTTCTATGTGTCATTAAGCAAGTTTTATCTCCAAACCTCAGATTACTCACATGTAAAATAATCTGGGCCATTAAGCAACATCATGATAATGGAGAGATTATTGAATTTATGGATTTCATTTTACTTGATTCTACCATCAATGCCCATGAAAACATCAGTCACAAAAATCAAATAGCCTATTGTAATGGGCACATCTGCAAAAGACCTCTTTAAAGTGTTAAAAAGCCAGGGTAACATGTTGAAGTCTAAGGTACACCTTACCCAAGCCATGGTATTCTCATTCATCTCATATGTAAGTGAATAATTTTTTTTAATTTTAATTTTTTATTTATTAGGGGCTCATAGAACTCATCACAATCCATACATACATCAATTGTGTAAA
>NW_022103919.1:15032600-15033546 GCF_000313985.2 Echinops telfairi | reverse complement strand
GAGATAATAACATGCACAAAAACAAGACAAAGCAAAACCATGCAACAATATACAACAAAACAGCAACAACAAGCCAATGACAAAAAAACAAAATAAAACACAACAAGAAAGAAAGGCTTGTAGTTACTTCAAGTACTGTTTGTTGGCCTTTAAGAGTGTTTTCCAGTTCAGTCTGTTGGGGTACCAAGCTTTGACCCCAAAGTCCACCTTTGTCATTCCCTGGGCATCTTGCTGCACCATTCCCTTGCTGTTCTGTTGCACCCCCTTAGTGTTTTGCCTCCGTGTTGCAGGATCAGATTGGGCACAATTCCCACTCTGTGTATCCAGTGTTGTCCCCTTTAGGGCTATGGATCAGTGAGGGATGTCGTGTCTCATAGTGGGGCCATGTGGTCTTTTCTGTAGACAGGCTGCTCTGAGCGGAACATTGTCCTTAGGGCCTGGTGGGACAGGATGTCCTCTACTCACTCCTTCCCCTTCATCTGCTCCTGTGTGCTCCGATCAGATATGTCCCTCTCCTGGAGCTGCAGATTCAGTGCTGTCCTCTGACATAAATTCTTCTGAGGGGAGGGGCAGGTGTCCATGTAGTTAGAATTGGGGCCGGCCCCTCAGACCTCTCCACTGGTTCCCTACTCCACGCCGACATGTTGCATTCACATCTTGGAACACTGGGTTGAAGTCTGATCCATCTTTCCCTGTGGAGATGTAAACAATACCCTCCTCTTGGGTGGATTAGTGCCCTGTGCCCCTGCTACCCATTCCTTTATTATTATTTTTTTCCATTCCCCACTACCTTTCCCCCGACCTTCTCCTCTCCCATGTTCCCCTGAAACTGTCAGGGGACATATATATCCCTGGGTTTGGTCTGGTCCCTGCCATACTACCTGGTCCTTACCCCAGGAATGTTTGTATACAGTAGCTTTTTCCCTATGCCCCTTTTGAATTTTTT
>NW_022103919.1:15028158-15030023 GCF_000313985.2 Echinops telfairi | reverse complement strand
CCATCTTCCCGGAAGTCCAATGTGTAAGTGAAAATTTTACAATCACGAAGACAAAAGAAAAATTGATATCTTTGAATTATGGTTTTGGTTATGAGTATTGAAGATACATACCATGGATTGCCAGAAGCATAAGCAAATATCTCTTAGAAGAAGTATAACCACAATGGTCCTTAGAAGTGAGCATGGTGAGACTTCATCACTTAAGACAAGTGATCAGAAGGAACCATCCACAAAGGAGGACATCGTGCCTGGTAGAGAGTCAGCAAGGATGAGAAAGACCTTCAACAAAGGGGGTTAACTCACACCAGTGGGCTCAAGCAAAGCAGCGATTACGAAAATGACACTGGGCCGGGCTGCTTCTCTTCTGTTGCGATGAGTGGGCATATAACTGCAACAACACCTCTATTAAGTGTTATACAAAGTACTCCACATGCACTGTAGTATGCAATCCTACAATTATCTGTAAGGTAGGCTCAAAATCACAAGAAAAAATGTGCTGTCTATAGTTGCGTGTCCGCATTACATTGACTGCAGTTAGGAGTTTCAGGATAAGAACTGGGACTGAAACGGCAAGGATACCAACACATGGGAAGCAGGTAGAGGGCTTTGGAAGAAATAAAATGGTAAGCGAGCTTTCCCTGTACTATTTGGCTTAACTAGTAAGTAGCTTTTGTTCACTGTTCTAAGTGCCTAGAACCAAACCTGGTACGGAATGTGTTGTGTGTTGGTGCTGAGAGTCATAGTGCTGACTCTTAGTGAGCCTCTATACAACAGAATGAAACTGCGGTTCTGTGCTCTCCGCACAATTGTCAGGTTTGAGTCGATTATTGCAGGCACAGTAAGCTGCAACAGTGGTGCATATTAGGCAGTCAATAAATGTTGAATGAACAAATAAGTGAACATTCTATCTCTTGATAAGTTAATATCAGCAATTTTAGTGCTAGTAACATCTTTAAAAGGTAGACCATTTGCCCAGAGATGTATGAATGAGTAAAAGATTTCTGCAACATTGATCAAGTAGAATTTTTAAAATAACATACATATTGAGTGTAATTAGATAAAACTATGAAATTCTGTACAACATCTGCACGTATTGACTAGAAACCATTAAATATTTTTTACATGATAAAAACAATTTTGTAGTGTGAATCTACATATGTTTGTACACAAATGTTTAAATACTTAACCAAAGGACCAAAAAGAATAGGAAGTTATTGACTGGTTACCTCTAGAAAAATAAATGGTCATTTTTGAGGAAGATAAGATTGGGAATAAAAATTCTTTCACGTATTTCTCTAATTCATGTGTCTTCTGTTTACAATATGAATGTAAAATTAAATAAATATAGAGGCGTACAAAGTTAAAAGAGTACAGAAATATATCTAGTGTTAAACGAAGGTCTCTTGTGAATTTACCCTCTAGAGATAAGCACAAAACCAAACATTACTGTTGAATCAATTGTGACTCAGAGCCACCTTATAACAGGGTAGAACTGCCCTGTAGGGTTTCCAAGATTCTGTAATCTTTGCTGAAGCAGACTGCCACATCTTTCTCCCATAGAACAACTCAAGGGTTCTAAACATCAACCCTTCAGTTAGTCAAGTACTTCTGTTACTGGTACACATTTTAAAAAAATCATTTCATTGGGGGCTCTTACAGCTCATCACAATCTATACGTACATCCATCATGTCAAGCACGTTTGTACATTTGTTGCCCTCATCATTCACAAAACATTTTCTTTTTACTTGAGTCCTTGGTATCGGCTCTCATTTTGTCCCTCCTCCACCCCCCTCCTTCACGAACCCTTGATAATTTATAAATTATTATTATTTTGTCATATCTTACACTGTCTGATGTGTCCCTT
>NW_022103919.1:15025369-15026995 GCF_000313985.2 Echinops telfairi | reverse complement strand
CATTGGTTGTTCCTTTGTCCCTGGGTTGGTTATCACCACTTCCTTTCCCCCACCTCCTACTCTCCCATCTGTCCTCCAGATTGTTTTTCCAGCCTATCTCATCTAGATAGACCTGCAGAGATAATAATGTGCACATAAAAACAAGACAGAGCCAAACAAAGCAACACAGGAAAACAAAACGACAGCAACAACAACAAAAAAGACACAAAACAAAGAAAGAAAAGCCTGTAAATAGTTTAAGCCCTGTTTGTTGACTTTTAGGAGTGTTTTCCATTTGGGTCTGACGGGGTGCCACGCCCTGGCCCCAAAGCCTATTTTTGGTACTCCCTTGGGACTTCCGTGCTCTGCTTCCCTGGCTGTTCTGTTTCACGCCCTTAGTGTTTTGCCTTGGTGTGGTGGGGTCAGATTGGGCACAAATCCCACACTGTGTCTTCAGTGTTGTCCCCTGTAGGCTATGATGGGTCAGTGACAATTTTTAAATATATGTAGACATTTATTTAAGATATGATCAACTAAAATACTTAAAATATTGTGGTTAGTATAAAGGTAAATAAAAAATGTCCAGAAACTGAGATATATAAAGAAATTTTAGCCAGATTATGAACTCCCTGAAGACAGACCTATGCCTGTTTTATATATAAGGGAGTGGTTTCAAAAACTTGTGGAAAAATGGAATTAAGCAGTAGTGGAAAATTTCCATGAACCGTGTGAGGCCTATCTCTACACATATTGATGGATCCGTGCAGTTGAATGAAGAGTAAGTAGTAGCAGGACTGTTGCAGTTGGAGGAGACAGTACAGAAAGGCCCTGAGTGAGGTTCATTTGAAGAACGGGCAGGATCGCTGGATTGTAGACTGACTGTGTAAGTGTATGGTTGGATCAGCACATGGAAAGGTCGTAAAGGATATGGCTAGATCATATGTAATACTTTAGTCTTCATCTGAAAGCAATTGAGAAGCCACTGGAAAAGACCTAAGCAGAGAAGTAAACTTGATTAGATTTGAAATTTTATACTAGGTTGCAGAGTGTCAAAGACTGGGGCAGAGAATGAGAGTTAAATTAGGAAACAATTTAGGAATGTGTATGGAGAGAAAGGAAAAGACATGAGATATACAAAAGTGGAATATGGAGCAGTCCAATCAAATACAGTAGCCAATAAATGTATTGACTGTGATATGGCTAATCCAATTTGAGTCATGTTTTAACTATAAAATGTATTGGATCTTCTAAAACTTAGTATGAAAATGCAAAATATCTCTGATTTATTCTTAAGACAGTAGAATAATATTTTGCATATATTGGGTTAATTTTGCATTTTTCTTTGTACTGTTTTTAATGTGGCTGTAGAAATTTGGTATTTCCTTGGTAGCTTGGGTCATGTATGTTTTGGACTGTATTGTTCTAGAAGATTTAGTGGCTGATTGGATGAGAGGCATAGGGGGGAAAGTAGATCAGTTAGAGCTGAGATGCTGGGAGATGGTAAGTTACTGATACAGATTACACCGGGAGGGCCAGGTTTGGTGTGAGAGAAGCAACTTTCAGTGTCCTTGGAACACTTAAATGTAGAGGCCAAGGAATCATAATTGGATCTGGGTGTCAGAAAAGAGATCAAGGATGGAATTGAGT
>NW_022103919.1:15023025-15024929 GCF_000313985.2 Echinops telfairi | reverse complement strand
ATGACAGTGTGCCTGCTCGTTCTCCAAGGACAGTATGAGCTGTCTGGGGAGAACTTTGTTGAGGAAACTTCCCTGACCCACTCTACAGCCCTGATCTGGCCCCTTCACACTGCTTTTGTTTCTAACACATGTAAATCATTAAAACCTATGAATTGGACCCCTGGAGGATGCCCAAATGAAACATTTTGATGTGCAAATTGAACAATCACTTTACATTTTGATATTTTTGCTAAACGTTTCTACGATTGTATAGTGATACTTTTTTACTTACTCTCTTATAGATGGAAGAGCCCTGGTGGCAGCTAACCAAGAGGTCAGCAGTTCAAAACCACCTGCTTCTCCTCAGGAAAAACTTGAAGCTTTCTACTCTCATAGGGATTACAATCTTGGAAACCCACAAGAGCAACTCTACCTTCTTCTATAGAGTCACTATGAGTCAAATCCGACTCAATGGCAGTGAGTATGGTTTTGAGTCACATACATTTTTTTGTACACACCTTAAGAAAACCAAGCCTATTCCCTTCAAGTTGATTCCAACTCATAATGACCCTTTAAGACAGGGTAGGGCTGCCCTTATGGCTTCCAAGGGTGTAGTCCTGCCACATCTTTGTCCCATTGAACAGGTGGTGATTTGAAACCACTGACCTTAAGATTTTCAGCCAAGTGCTCAACCATTATGCCACCTTGCATACACCACATACACATAAATATATATATGTATATACACATCTGTGTATATCAATTATGCTATAGATGTATGTATACACACAATGGGGCTTCAAAGTTAATTGAAGAATGCCATTATCTTTTACTCCCATTTTCCCAGGAACTTTTTGAAGCTCCCTTGTGTGTGTGCGTGTGTTTATGTTTACTTGGAATATTGGATTTTAGAAGAAAGAAGTCTGAAGTCAGAAAGCTTAAAGTAATTTTGACAATAGAGGAAAAGACGACCCATAAAAAGATATGAATAACCAGAGGAAACCAATCAGAGGAGATCGATCCATAAGAAGCAGGTAAACCTGTAAGAAGTTAGATTGCCTAAACTTGTAATATTTCTTTAAAGTATCCCCTTTAGTCTGAAGTCAACCCAATTAAGAAATACTGGACATTTGGATTGGTAGCGCTATGTGTCCAATTGGGTAGGCTGTGAGTCTCTGTGGTTTGGCAAGCATTGAACTGATTGTTTTTCCATAATGTAATAACGTGCAATCAACCTTTATGATACGATATTATATGAATACCCAATCAGGTGAAAGGGCAGTTTCCTTGGGAATGTAGCCTGCTCTTAGTGTATAAATGGACATTTCAATAAGATTTACTTTTCTTTTGGATTCTGCATCTTATTGATCATCATAAGACCTTCTGTTCTTGGGATGTGGGACAACAGTCTGCCATCTAACCTGAGGGTTTGGAGTTTGTCAGCCCTGCGATGATGTGAGTCAGGAGTAGCCTCCAGCCTGGCTCCGGACTCATGCCTTTGGGACTTGGCAGCCTCCACAGTTGCATGAGGCACTTGTTAGGTGCCACAGAGTTGGATCAACCACAGGGACCCCCGTCACAACAGAGCCAAGCAGTACCTGGTGCTAGTTCACCTTCAAAATGATTCCTATTCTTGAGCCCATCTTGCGGTCATGATGTCAATCAATCTCATTGAGCGGGTTTCCCTCCTTCCTGTCCCCTCTACTTTACTAAACATGTCCTTCTCTGGGGACTGGTCTCTCCTGGCAACATATCCAAAGTATGTAAGAAAAATCTTGCTATCCTTGCCTCTAAGGAACACTCTGGCCATCCTTCTTCCACAACAGAGTAATTTGTCCTTTTAACAGTCCATGGTACTTTCAATATTATTTGCCAGCACCACAATTCAAATGTGTTGAAGTCTTCTTTGATTTTCTTTATTAAAT
>NW_022103919.1:15019706-15021247 GCF_000313985.2 Echinops telfairi | reverse complement strand
GATTCAAACTGGCTAATATGAATACATTTCAGCTCACTAATGCTAAGATATTGATCTTTATGCGTTGCATTTCAATTTTGCTGACTTCGATGTTCCTAGATTCATATTTTGAATATTCCATGTTCTGATCATTAGCAGATTTTTGCAGCTGTTTCTCATACCCCACCAGCAAGTAAAGCTCCCGGAGGCTCCACTCGCACAAGCTTTACTTCTCTCAGGCCCCACAGTTGAGTCCATTCCAAGAAGATAGCTCCTCCTCACTCACATTTTGATGGGCCCTCGGCCCCCAGGGACCCAGCCTCCAGCCCAATCTTGGACAATGTTCTTCTTCTATTCCTTAGGCCTTCAGTTTCTCACCATGCTTTGAAGGCTTTCAGCATAGGGTTTTTGTGGTTCCTCCGAAATAGGGAGCCGGGTTCTTCTTGGGTGTCTGCTTAGTCTGGGAGCTCTGCTAAACCTGTTCACTTTGGGTGACCCTGCTGGCACTTGAAATACCAGAGACAGAGCTTCCCTATCACAGCAGTCCACAAGCTGCCAGTACAACAAACCGACAGACACGTGGTGAGCACGAGGCCTTGCCTGGAAGTAAATCTCTCTGTATATATTGAAATATGCGCGTCTCATTGATGTTGCTCTCCTGGAGAACTCAACCTAAGACAACATGCAGCCCCCCCGCCCCCCCAAGGAAATGTAACAAGTTTTCAAGGGAAAAGGCAATCAGTAGATGCCAACCCCACGATGACAAAATGTCAGAATTATCAAAGATTTTAAAGCAGTTATTAATACCAAAGATTTCAAAGAAAATAAAATGGACAAAATTATAGAAAAGTAAAATAAACTATAATAAAGAAACAAATAATTGTACAACAGAAAAATACATTAAAATCAAAGATTCAGTAGATGTGCTAAGTAGCAGAATGGAGATGACAACAAAGAATTAACGAACTTGAAGACAAATCAATTGCATTGATCTGAACTAAAAAATAGAGAAAGAAAACTTTAAAGAATTAACAGGGTCGCAGTAACTTGTGGAATATAACAAGGTGCCATATTGAGTCACTGGAACTCTAGATATTTTGAACAAATTTATCCTCCTAAGTTTGACAACTTAAATGAAATGGTCAAATTGTTCTAAAGGAATAAACTAGCCAAATTGATCCAAGGGGGAAAATTACCCAAATAGTCTACATCTCTTTTAAAAATTATATTCATAATTTAAAAACCGGAAACACTGAAACTCCAAGCTAGATGGTTTCACTGGAGAAGTCTACTGAACACGAAGGGAAGAAATAATACAAATCTTTTAGAAAAACAAAAGAGGAGAAAACACTGTCTAATTTTATGCAGTCAGTATTTCTTTGGTACCCAAAGCAGACAAACATATTGCAACAAAAGTAAAACAGTACTACAGATCAATACCTCTCCTGAAAATAAGTATAACAATGCTCAACTGAATATTAATAGATAAAATATAACAATATATAAAATGTTAATATGTAATGATTATATATTCTATTTTGATCTTTTATAATAAGTTGAAT
>NW_022103919.1:15016888-15018302 GCF_000313985.2 Echinops telfairi | reverse complement strand
CCTCCCAGTGTCGGCACTCACACCAGACTTTCTACTTGAACAACCATGATGTCCTTCTCCCTCCTGATGACATGCGCAAATGAAGCAAAAGAAGTCTTGCCTTCCTTATTTCTAAAGAACATTCTGGCCGTACTTCCTCAAAGACATAGAACATTTGAACTCACTCAGGGCACTTCTTACAAAAAGAATACATTCCAGCAGAGAGAACTTAGCTGAATACCTTTACCATAGTTGGATCGCATCCCAATAGGTTGACCATTTGGACATTTATAAAATCATTCTCAGGTCACAGCAGCCAAACATCTGAACAACTGAAATGATGGCCACGGCTGGAGCTGCTTCTCTTGTGAGGCCCGCGATACTCGCTGGTTTTGATTGTGGGGGATGCCAGCCCCTCACCACTAATCGCGGGCTCCATAGACGCAATTGTACGGTTTATATATATAAAATAGTAAAGTCCTAGAGAGCATGAGAAATGAAAGAGAGATTGAAATAATGGAGTCAGACACATTTCTTGGTAGCATGCTCACCTCTGCCCGCTTGGTGGTCCATGTAGAGATAGAGGGGTGGGGAGGAGGACAAGGGGAAAGGGAACAGGGGAGCAAGGACGGGGAGAGGCGAGGGAGCTGACGAGAGGCCAAGAGGATCTTTATTGCTAACCAAGGCTTATATATCTTTGGGGGGCATGCAAATCCACTAATTACAGGTAAAGACATACATCACAGCAAGGGGTTGCACTGTAGGTAATACAGCAATGAGAGGGGACAATCTAGGGATATACACGCAATAGGCAGAAGAGGGATTGGGGGTATACATGTCACAAGATGGGTGGATCCTAGATTCAGGATGGCAGCCTAACTTTGGATGTCACTGAACATGTTTGACCTGTTCTCTGGATCTCCATCAAAACCATTATCAGTAGGGTGTAAACCCTACCTACAGGGATCAGACCAATGTTCATAAGCTTTTAGGGAGAAGTAGCCCATTGTCCTTAACAGCAGGGAGTGGGCACCTCTTGTAGTGGGACCAGACAGTAGTCTGGCAACTGACTGCCTTCAGGGAGGTAACTTGACAATCATTTACCATTAGTTGCAAGCAGTGTCCTGAGTCTAATGTATATTTGGGGGAGATGACTTGGGAGAAATCTTTCTGTTTTCCACAATTGATGATTTTATGAGCCTTCTATGGCCACAAGGGTGAGGTTCCCCACCTGTTCTAGAGGAAGTAAGTTGTGGGGAGGGGGCAATTCTAGAGAAAAAACTTCATAAGAACTCTGAGCCAATTATAAGGATTTACATATAACCTCTTCCCTGGGGGACGGGCAACAGAAAAGTGGGTGAAGGGAGACATCAGACAGTATAAGATATGACAGAATAATAATTTATAAATTATCAAGGGTACACGAGGGCATGGG
>NW_022103919.1:15014480-15015949 GCF_000313985.2 Echinops telfairi | reverse complement strand
GGGCTATCCACAAATAGCTGAAGCCCGGTTAGGGCGAGAAACAGGCGGGGAGAGCAGACGGACGGCTAATGTGACTGCTATCTGTGGAATTCTAACATCAGGTTCTGTGTTAGAATGTGAAACATTTTAACGTGGAGCACAGAAATGAAAAGTATTGGACGAGGGAGGGGATTAAGGGGAGCTGACATCAACGAGTTCAAGAAGAAAGAAAATGTTTTGAAATGTATGGTAGCAGCAATGTACAATTATGCTTGATCTAATTGAATTATGGGTTGTTATAATATCTGTAAGGCTCCCAATAAAATGATTTAAAAAAAAAAGTAAAAGCAAAAGCAAAATCTTATATAACCATAGTCTAGCAATAGCAGCACTCACAAAGTTTGCACAGGCTCTAAATACATAAAAACAAACAAAAAACCAACAGGCCCCCCACCTCCAACAAAACAACACCAAAAACCCGGATATTGAATTCAGGTTTGCTAAATGCCAGCTCAGCCAGCGACAGTGTATTCACAACACACATGCACTGGCCTGATAAACCGATCTCTCTCGCAGCTGGAGAATTCAAATAGATGACAACCAGAGTGTTAATCATTTCCTGACCTGGCAGCCCTAGTCACAAGTTCCGGCTGAAGTGAAATCACTCCTCTGGTTTGCATTTAACACCACTCTTCTCAGTTCATGGAGCAGTTTTTCCTGCCTAGGTTAAGCACATGGAAAATTGTTGGGCAATTCTGTTGGTAGCACAATTTCCAGCCGTAGCTCCCACGAGCTAGGATTTATCTGATTGTGTGGTGGACCGAAACTTCAGGATACAATTCAATGGCTGAAGGCTGAAGTGGAGCTTGCGCTGGCTGTGGTTATGAAGAGGGTAAGTGTGTGTCTCTGAGCTGCTCCGGTGTTCGTGTTTCCTTACACTGAATTTGAGAGTGTAGAAGGCAAATCTTGCAATTATAGTTAACCACTTAGATTTGCATGATGGTTGTTTTTAAGTGATGAGAGGTGGGGAAAAAAAACCCAAGAAATTAAAATGTATTAAGCATCCATGAGAAATAGAATGACTTCAGTATCCTCTTAAAAGAAATCTTATTCATTGAACAACTCGGTTAGTGAATTGAACTGTTATTGAAATGTTTTTATACACTGAAGTAATGTTCAGTAAATAGACTGGTGATAATTTTATGAGAATGAATAGACATCAATCATTTTGATTACTGATGGAAATAATAGCTAGAAAGTGAGTAAAGCATTTGGGGGTGGGTAGACTTAAAATGTCAAATAATTCTAATCCTAATAGAAATAATGTGTGTTTCTAATCACAGGGCAATTTTTCTTTCTTTCTTTTTTAATCTATTTGAGATAGTTTTCTGAATAAAAGCTATATTGATGGTTCGATTATTTTCATTTTTAAAAGAAAAACAAACAAACAAATGCTAGAAGGACTTTCACTAAAAGTGTCATTTCCCCCC
>NW_022103919.1:15005665-15012807 GCF_000313985.2 Echinops telfairi | reverse complement strand
TTTTTTTAAAAAAAAGAAGGGAAAAAAAAAAGGAAAAAGAAAAAGTATAGAGTGGGCATGCCTTTTTACAAACTTTTCCACCTCTGTGAAATCTGGAACCACCAAATGCTAATGAGCAGGGTAGTTGTAACATATAACGGAATATTACATCTCTCTTAAAGAGGATGAGGTGAGCCTCTGTTTAAGAGGGGGCTTCAAAAATGTATGGAAAAAATATAGCTGAGTTTTTCTATAAAATTTTCGAAGCCCCTTTGTATTAACATAAGACTAGGCCCAGGTATTTTTTAAAGTAATAATAATAATAATAATAGAGTAAATACAGTATATTTCACCTTTTCTACAATAAATGCCAGTATCTTAATTTTTTCTGTTTGTAGAAGAGAATCTATTTATTTACCAAACCATTTACAGTGATTATTTTGTGGGACTACTGGATGAGACTGCTTACTTTGTACCTTATAGACGGTAGGATGTAATCGGCAGGAATTTTGTTTGATTTGTTACCAAATCCTACTGTACATACTGGTGTTTGGCATATGACAAACACACAATAGTGCCGAATGAATGAATAGATGTTATTGTTAGGTGCCATTGGTCCCACGTGCAGTTACAGAACAACAGTGCAACAGAATAGATTCACCTCACCGTTTTTTTTTTTCCACCTCACCTTTTTAATTGAAGGTGTGGAATTCCGTTATGTTTAACCACTCTCTCATTTGTTAGAACTTGGTGGTTTCCAGGTTTCACAGTGGACAAATAGGTTGTTATAAAAACACTAGACCTGACTTAATAACAATATGCTTATTGATCCTAGAACTTTCTTGTGCTAACCTCATAATCATAACTTTGTTTGAGCCCATTGTTGCAGTCATTGTGTCAATTCCCTCTAGATATTTGGTACTGAGCGTGGTTCTGGAGGAAAAAAATTCTAAGGATGAGTTTTCTAAATTGGTTCTCAAGTCTGGCTAGGCTTGAAGAATCGATGACTTTCCTTCTAAAGAGGACACTAGTAATCCATAGTGCGAAATGGCAATAGAAATAAGCAAAATATCACCACCAATGGAGAAAATATTTGTGAGAAACAAGGGTCTTGTGATGGCATATTAGATGCTTTTCAATGGTTTTATGAGAATGAGAAGAATAAGGAGTTAAGTCGGTTTGTCTTACTTTCAGTAAGCAAAGTGGTGAAAGAGAGATGAACCCAAGGCTTCTAAGTCACAGCTTAACCTTTTGCACAAATGATCTGAAAGTTGCTGTGTGTTCTCTGAAAGAGAACCTTATTTCTTGTAGCAACAAAGCTGATATTGCTAAAAATAAAATCCGGAGTCTTATTGTAAGAGTGACTGAATTACAATAACAAGTGCGTCCTCAACCTTGAACGATATCTGAAGTGAAGGGGAGGCATTGATTTGGAAGAATTCTAGGCCAAGTAAATGCCATTCTCCCTCAACCAGTGGAGAGGGTCATAGTCCTCAACCAACACCAAGACGGAAGTCACTTTACAAATCCATAAGTTCTGGAATGAATTATATTCCATTCCCCTTGTGGAAGGACCGCAATGTACTACCAAAATGTATACTATTATTGTCTCCCTGCTAACCCCCAAAGAGAGCTATGGTTTTTGACTAGAGTTCCTTGGGGGAAGGAAATACTCAGACTTTTAAGGGGTTACTGGATACTGGCTCTGAACTGACACGGATTCCAGGAACCCCAAAGCATCACAGTGGCCACCAGTCAGTGGAGTTGTAGGAAGGACAGGTCATTAATGGATTTTTAGATCAGGCTATTTAGTAGTAATTCCAGTGAACCCTAAAACCCATCCTGTAGTGATTTCCCTATTTCCAGAATGTATAATTGGAATAGTTGGAATGCATAATTGGAATGCAAAATTGGAACACTCAGTAACAGGGACTCTCTATTGACTCTCTGACAAATGGAGTCAAGGGGAAAAGCCAAGTGGAGGCCATTGTAAATGCCATTATCTAAGAAAATAGCAAATCAGAGCGACACTGTCTTCCTGGATGGATGGCAGGGATCAGTGCGACCAGCAAGTACTTGAAGCACAAAGGGGTGGTGGTTCTTACCATAGACCACTTCAACTTGCTTATTTTGCATGTGCAACAAGACAGATGGATCTTGGATAAAGAGGTGGATTATTGTAAATTTTACCAGGTGGTGACTCCAATTGCAGCTGCTGTTCCAGATGTGGTTTTATTGCTTGAGCAAGTTAATACAGCTCCTGGTACTTGGTATGCAGCTGTTGATTCGGTCCATAACTTTTTCTTGGTTTTGATTTCAAAGAATCACTAGAAGCAGTTTGTCTTCAGTTGTCTTCACTTGCTACCTAAGCATATATCAATCGTCCAGCTATATAGCATGATTTAATTCACAAGGACTGTGTTAGACTGGTTGACTAGAGAAACAAATCCAAAGACACTTATGTATGTAAGAGCTTTATGTCAAAGAGCTGCGACCGGATTGACAGGCTGGACTTCACCCCTACACTTACTTATCAAGTTGACATGAAGTTATGTAGCTACCACAGCGACCGTGATAACTTTCCCCTTACACGGCATGTCACACCAGTCTCTTACATTAATAACATTATGCTCATTAGCCTAAGGAATAAGTATCAATGACTCTACACATAAAAACACTTTGTGTGTTAGAGGTGGGAAGTGAACCCAACAGAAATTCATGTGCCTTCTAACCTTAGTGAAAATTTTAAGAGTGGTGTGGGCACAGGTCAAATTAGTTTTTCTAAAATGAAAGATAAGTTATTACATCTATCCCCTTCTACATCTGACAGAGGAGGCACAACGCCAGGTGAACCTCTTTGTAGGCAACATATTTTTTCATTTAGGTGTGCTACTCCAGCCTATGTAAAAAGTAAGTTAAAAGCTGCTCGTTTTGAATGGAACTCGGAAGAAGAGAAGGTTCTACAAGAGGTTCAGGCTGTTGGACAAGCTGCTCTGCCAACTAGATCACATGACCTCGCGGATCCGATGGTGCTTGAAGTGGCAGTGACAGATTATTGAGTTCTTGTTTGGAGTCTTTGGAAGGACTCTATCTGTGAATCTGAACACAGACCCTTAAATTTTTGAAGCAAAGCTCTGACATCCTCTAAAGATAACGACTGTCCTTCTGAGAAGGAGATAAGTGGGCATCTTCGAAAGTGGACAACAGCAGCATTTCATCTCCTTTTCTGCGACATCTATGATGGACAAGGGTGAACGGAAATCCTCCCAATGGGCAGTCATTGAGTAGCATACCTGGTTGTTAACATTGCTTGAAAGGAGAAATGGCCACATTGCAGTTCTATACTGATTGACAATCTGGCTGGATAATGAGGGACTTGGAAGGAACATGATTGGAAAATTCACGATAAGAAGGTTTGAGGAAGAGGTTTGTTGACAGGCCTCTCTGAATGGGCCTAAGAAGTAAAAATATTTGTGCCTCATGTGAATGTGCACCAAAGAATGACCTCAGTAGAGGAAAATCTTAATGATCAAATGGATAGGATGACACATGGAAACCAGTCAATGGAAAGCAGTCATTGTCTTTACTCAGCTAACCTTGCCATTGCCCAGTGGGCTCCTGAGCAAAGTGGTAAGGATGGAGAATATGCATGGATTTCTACTCATCAAGGCCAACTTGGCTAAAGTCACTGCTGAATGCCCAATCTGTTGGGAGCAGAAGCCAACACTAATTCCTCAATATGGCACCATTTATCAAAGCTATCAGCAAGCAACCTGGTGGTCAATTGATTACAGTGAGCTACCTCCACCTGGTATAGACACTTACTTTGGATACAGATCTGTATTTCTTACATAGTAGACCTCTGGCAATGAGTGCTAAATGCAAAGGAAGCTAGTCATTTTATATACTTTAGTCTATTTAAAGGCTTATAAAATGGCTTCAAATATGAATAAGTTACGTAGAAAGAGCACTGGTTGTGCAATGGTTAAGTGTAGGACTGCTGCAGGGGAGGGCAGTGATGTGAACCCCCTCTGGCTGCTTCATAGGGGAAAATGCCTGGCAATCTGTGGGATAAAGATTTCAGTGAAAGAGATCTTACTTTGTCATACAGGATCACTGTGAGTCAGAAGGGACAGGAGGGTATACAACAGCAGCATAGTGAACTAGTATATGCAAGAACTTATTGTACTCTTCAAAAAGTACAAGGAGATAGCAACTTCACATGGAGGATGAAAGGTAGAGATTATCTGATCCTAGTCTGAAACTGTCCTTCTCAAACTTCACTCCAAATTAAAATTATCTGGGGATCATCCTGGTTTCCAGAGGGAGAATTATGAGAGCATATGCAAAACCTTTCCTTCAATCAATTTTTAGAAATGATAATTGTTGTTGGTCCTGTTAGAATTGTCATTCTGAGACCGTTGTGTGATTTTGTGGAATAAAGCAAAATTCAGAGTAGATTCAGAAATTCAGGATAATTATTGGAGATTTACTTCTCCCATCTCCTGTGTCCTCAAGAACTCAGATTCTTGAAACCCTATTCTTAGACCATAGTAATACAAAACTGGAAATCAACAATGGAAAGAATAAAAAAACAAAGATAACAGTGGGAGACTCAACAATAAACTACTCAAAAAATACTGGGTAATAACCCAAATAAGAGATGAACTTCAGAAGTTCCTAGAAAATAATAAGAATGATAACACAACATACCAAAACCCATTGGATGCAGTAAAAGCAGTTATCCGAGGTCACTTTATAGTAATTAATGCACACATGAATAAAGAGGAGAGAATCATGTTCAACACCTTAACACAATACCTCCAAAAACTAGAACAGAGTCAAGAGCATACACTTTCCAATATCAAAAGAAAAGAAATCATAAAAATGAGAGCAGAAATAAATGGACTAGAAAATAGAAAAACAATGGAAAAAAATCTACGAAGCAAAAGTTGGTTTTTGAAAAGATCAACAAAATTGACAAACTGCTATCAAAGTTAGCAAGAGAAAAGAAAGAGCAGGCGACAGTATCTAGAATTAAGGATGAAACGGGGATTCACAACCGAACCAAATGAAATAAAGAGTATTAACTTAATACTATGAAAGACTGTATTCCAACAAATTCGATAATCTGGATGACACAGACGAATACCTAGAAAAACACTTTCTCCAAATTAATGCATACAGACACTTAGAACGTGAACAAATCCATAGCAAATTAAGGATTAGACAAGGTCATCCAGAAACTCCCAACCAAAAAATGGGAAGGTCCAGATGGCTTCACGGGAGACTTCTACCAAGTATTCAGAGAAGAGCTGACGACAATCCTACACAAACTCATCCAGAACATAGAAAGGGACAGTACACTCACAAACTCTATGAAGCCTGCATAACCCTGTGACCAAAAGCAGGCAAAGACCCCTAAGATAGAGTACTACAGACCAATATCCCTCACAAACATAGATGTACAAATTCTTAACACAAGCTTGGCCAATAGACTCCAATGACATATAAAATAATAATACATCATGACCAATTGGGATTCATACCAGGGATGCATGGATGGTTCAACATTGAAAAACAACATAATCCATCACATTAACAAGAAAAAGGATAAGAACTATATGATCATATCAATTGATGCAGAAAAAAGAATTTGACAATTTCCAACACCCATTCCTAATAAAAGCTCTTAAGAAGATAGGAATGGAAGGGAAAATCCTCAACACAAGAAAGGCCCTATATGAAAAACCAATAGCCAATATTATACTCAATGGAGAATAGTTGGAAACATTTCCACTGAGCAAGGGACCCTGATAACGATGCCCCTTATTCTCACTCTTATTCAACATTGTGCTGGAAGTCCTAGCCAACGGAAACACCAACTGTAAGACAATAGCAATAAAGGGAGTACATTTGGGCAAAGAAGAAGTGAAACTTTTGCTATTTGCAGATGATGTGATTTTATATATTGAGAATCCTAAGGGGTCCAAATTGGATTGCCGGAAATAATTGAGTTTAGAAGAAAAACAGGATAGAAGATTAACAGGCAGAAATCAATTGGGTTGCTGTATACCAGTGATGAGAATACCAAAAAACAGACCAAGAGAACAATACCATTCATAACACCCACACAAAAGCTGAAATACATAGGAATGTACCTAACCAAAAAACCCCAAAAGACTTGTACAAAGAAAACTACAGAACACTATTACAAGAAAGCAAAAGGGACTTAAACAAGTCGAAGAATATTCTGTGTTTGTGGACTGGAAGACTTAATATTGTGAAATGTCAATACTACCTAAAGCAATCTACAAATTCAATGCAATCCCGATCCAAATTCCAGCATCATTCTTTAAAGAAATGGAAAAACTGATAACCAAGTTCATATGGAAAGGGAAGAAGCCCAGGATAGGCAAAGAACTCAAAAAGAACAAAGTAGGCGGTCTTGCACTGCCTGACCTCAAAACCTACCACACAGCTACAGCACTAGTATAATGTTAGATACATAGACCAATGGATCAGAACAGAAAACCCAGAATAACATCATCCTCATACAGACAACTGATTTTTGACAAAAGCCCCCAAAGCAGTAACTGGGAAGGAAATGCCTTCTTCAATAAACGCTGCTGGAAAAACTGGATATCCATCTGCAGAATGTCCCTAGTGGGATGCACCAAATGGGAAACATTGACCCAGGCTTCTGGGCGCATCTTGGAGACCCAGGTCCGAGCCGCATGGAATGCTGGGACATTGGATCCTGGATCTTCAAGGCACACAGGATGCCCCAGAGGCTGCATCAGTGAGATCCGATGCGGAAACGCCACTGGGTGAACTGGCCTGTACCTCAGACACACATGCAATGTGAGGACTGAAGGCTGAAAATTCATGGTGCCTGGGGAAGCGGAAGACAGTTGTACCAAGATTATTGAACTGTTGGCAGGCGGACAGACGTGGTCTTGCTACATCAATGCACTATATGCTGTATTAAGATAGATATTATTCTGGCAAAGCTGTGACACTCCCATTGTTTGTTTAAATAGCATCTAGCCATGAAAGGATTGATTCTGTACAGGTGAATAATTAAGGTCCTGCAATATAGAGTTATCCCACAGTGGCCCAATATCCCTTTCTCAACAGTGCTTTTAAAAATTAGTACCAGG
>NW_022103919.1:15003048-15005565 GCF_000313985.2 Echinops telfairi | reverse complement strand
GACAATTTCCAACACCCATTCCTAATAAAAGCTCTTAAGAAGATAGGAATGGAAGGGAAAATCCTCAACACAAGAAAGGCCCTATATGAAAAACCAATAGCCAATATTATACTCAATGGAGAATAGTTGGAAACATTTCCACTGAGCAAGGGACCCTGATAACGATGCCCCTTATTCTCACTCTTATTCAACATTGTGCTGGAAGTCCTAGCCAACGGAAACACCAACTGTAAGACAATAGCAATAAAGGGAGTACATTTGGGCAAAGAAGAAGTGAAACTTTTGCTATTTGCAGATGATGTGATTTTATATATTGAGAATCCTAAGGGGTCCAAATTGGATTGCCGGAAATAATTGAGTTTAGAAGAAAAACAGGATAGAAGATTAACAGGCAGAAATCAATTGGGTTGCTGTATACCAGTGATGAGAATACCAAAAAACAGACCAAGAGAACAATACCATTCATAACACCCACACAAAAGCTGAAATACATAGGAATGTACCTAACCAAAAAACCCCAAAAGACTTGTACAAAGAAAACTACAGAACACTATTACAAGAAAGCAAAAGGGACTTAAACAAGTCGAAGAATATTCTGTGTTTGTGGACTGGAAGACTTAATATTGTGAAATGTCAATACTACCTAAAGCAATCTACAAATTCAATGCAATCCCGATCCAAATTCCAGCATCATTCTTTAAAGAAATGGAAAAACTGATAACCAAGTTCATATGGAAAGGGAAGAAGCCCAGGATAGGCAAAGAACTCAAAAAGAACAAAGTAGGCGGTCTTGCACTGCCTGACCTCAAAACCTACCACACAGCTACAGCACTAGTATAATGTTAGATACATAGACCAATGGATCAGAACAGAAAACCCAGAATAACATCATCCTCATACAGACAACTGATTTTTGACAAAAGCCCCCAAAGCAGTAACTGGGAAGGAAATGCCTTCTTCAATAAACGCTGCTGGAAAAACTGGATATCCATCTGCAGAATGTCCCTAGTGGGATGCACCAAATGGGAAACATTGACCCAGGCTTCTGGGCGCATCTTGGAGACCCAGGTCCGAGCCGCATGGAATGCTGGGACATTGGATCCTGGATCTTCAAGGCACACAGGATGCCCCAGAGGCTGCATCAGTGAGATCCGATGCGGAAACGCCACTGGGTGAACTGGCCTGTACCTCAGACACACATGCAATGTGAGGACTGAAGGCTGAAAATTCATGGTGCCTGGGGAAGCGGAAGACAGTTGTACCAAGATTATTGAACTGTTGGCAGGCGGACAGACGTGGTCTTGCTACATCAATGCACTATATGCTGTATTAAGATAGATATTATTCTGGCAAAGCTGTGACACTCCCATTGTTTGTTTAAATAGCATCTAGCCATGAAAGGATTGATTCTGTACAGGTGAATAATTAAGGTCCTGCAATATAGAGTTATCCCACAGTGGCCCAATATCCCTTTCTCAACAGTGCTTTTAAAAATTAGTACCAGGGGCTTATCAAAGACAACATTAATGGAAGATCACATTATGCCATAGGGGGATGATCAATAAGCCTCTTTATCATCAATTAACAAGGAGATTCTGGAAGGGAGCCAAAGAAAGATTTGAAGAAGAAAAAAGCAAAAACATAGATCTAGGAATGGATTTGGGGCTCACACTAAATCCTAGCTCCAATTTAAGAACAATTTGTTCTTACATCATGGCCCTGTCGATACTCGCCCTCAGGAAGGGACTAGGTAAGATATGGCTGCTATAGCAAAGTGTGGTGAAGAAATTAGATGGTGCCCTGCTATCAGATAAAATCGCATCTGGGGTCTTTAAGGCTTATTTTCAAACAAGCAGCCATCTAAGTAAGATATCAACTAAGTCCACATGGAAGAAGAACACCAACATCAGTGACCAAAGGATTATAAATCATATAATCTGAAGCTGAAGGAGGAATAGTATCAGAGCCTAAATTGTGAGAATTTGGCTTGAAGTAGGCCATGGATGACTGTGGGAGCCCAAGATATGTTTGTGGGGTCTACATAGAAGGTAAGCGTCTGGTGATTTCTCTCTATCCATAATAGTGGGATGGGAGGAAAGTGGTTACCAAGTAGAGTGCATTGGAGAGATGACGATAGCTGATCAGAATGATAAACCTGACTTGAATGGTTAACCTTGTCAGTTGGTCCCCTCTCTGATGCACGTGAGGCCTGGTGTGGTTTTCAACAGTTTCTGTATTTTGTTTGTTCATGTTGGGGTTTATCTCAGATGTGTTATGCCATTGGGGATCACCGTCTTGAATTTTTGTTATGTTTTCCTGTTTTTCAGTATGTCAAACTCAGGATTGATGAACCTCTAGGGACCATAAATAGAATAAAAGTTTCCATAGGGTATAGTGGTGGAGTTGGGGTAGGGGTGGGGTGATGTAAAGGAGTTCAAGAAGTGCCAGAAGAAGCCAGCTCCTAGCACAATCACTACGGGTTTGGTAGGCGCAATTGTACAGCGATAATAAGTAAAT
>NW_022103919.1:15001410-15002948 GCF_000313985.2 Echinops telfairi | reverse complement strand
TGTACAGGTGAATAATTAAGGTCCTGCAATATAGAGTTATCCCACAGTGGCCCAATATCCCTTTCTCAACAGTGCTTTTAAAAATTAGTACCAGGAGCTTATCAAAGACAACATTAATGGAAGATCACATTATGCCATAGGGGGATGATCAATAAGCCTCTCTATCATCAATTAACAAGGAGATTCTGGAAGGGAGCCAAAGAAAGATTTGAAGAAGAAAAAAGCAAAAACATAGATCTAGGAATGGATTTGGAGCTCACACTAAATCCTAGCTCCAATTTAAGAACAATTTGTTCTTACATCATGGCCCTGTCGATACTCGCCCTCAGGAAGGGACTAGGTAAGTTGGGTGTGAACTCCGCCCACAGGAACCAAACTGATGGCTTTAGGCTCCAGCATCAGGGAGCAGGCCCACCCCTGTGGTGGGATGAGACAGCAGTCTGGCAACTGATTGCCTTCAGGGGGGGAATGCCTGAGCATTTGCCCTCCCCCAACAAAGAAGGAAAAGAATGTTTTGAAACTGATTGTGACAGCAATTATACAACACTGCTTGATGTGATTGAACTATGGGATGATGTATTTGTAGTAACTCCCAATGAAATGATTTGAGGAAAAAAAGAGAAAGATTTAATAAAAATGAAGTTACACAAAAATCTGCAGTCCAGAATTAGAAGTAGAAATCAAACTATGAACTAACAACCTATCTGTCTACTGAAAAGACTTCAGTATAATGACTGACATATTATAGGTGCCCAGGGCTCCCAGATTTTGGTCTTTTACAAGACCATTTCCCAATAAAATAAACCAGGGATTCTTGGGGAGGTTCCAGGTTTGAGCCAAGAAATTTACCCAAAAAAACCCCCCACAACAACCCTGGGGTCTCTTGATATACTAAATAGCAAGGAAACGTTCAAAGCCTGTTAGGAGGATTTATTAAGAACTCTAGTAACAATATGGAGGAGCCCTGGTGGCACAGTGGTTACGAGCTGGACTGCTAACTGCAAGGTCGACAGTTTGAAACTACCAGCCACTCCAAGGGAGAAAGACTGGGCTTTCTACTCCAGTTAGCGTTAGTCTCAGAAGGAAGTTCTAGCTTGTTCTATAGGGTCACTATGAGGAGGCACGGACTCAATAGCAGCCCGTTAGTAACAATATGAAGAAGCTCTCCTTGGGCAAAGATGGGACAGATGGAGTTTCAGTAATGATAACAGTGACAACAAATTGTGTACTCATCTATTGCAAATCACTTTGAAATGTAGTTTAAAGCGACACACTTTTATCATATCACACAGTTCCCGAGAGTCAGGCATTCAGAGGAGACTAGTTTAGTAGTCCTGTTTCAGCTGTTGGCTGGGGCTACATTCATCTGACTCTGGGTTTGAAAGGACTGCTTCAAAGTGCAAACATACCTTATATGCAGGATGTATTTTCTTTTTTTTAAATCGTTTTATTAGGGGCTCATACAACTCTTATCACAATCCATACATACATCAATTTCATCGTTGCTACATCGCACCCTGACTGGCTCGTCTCCTCCC
>NW_022103919.1:14991111-15000979 GCF_000313985.2 Echinops telfairi | reverse complement strand
TTACCTTCAAGCCTTTAAGACCCCAGACGCTATACTTTTTGATATTTGGGCAGCTTTCTTCTAATATACCCAGACTAACACAGATACAATCAGAAAAATCCAGACTCAGGGAAACTATAGGTAAATGGATTAGATTATTCAATAGAAAACTCTAAGAAAAGAAAAAGGTAGAAGGGAATTGGTAAATTATAAACAACATAAAAGAGCTAGTCTTAAACTATGGGCAGGATTACCTACTGCAACAAAGGATGAAGGTTTGGTTGGTAGGAAACGGAAAGGAAATGATAAAAGTCAGGAGTGGATTAGGACTGTGATCAAGGTGGGGCGCCTGGTGGGGTTTCTGAATGACTGCCACATTTCCTTTTCTTGATTTAATAGATGGCTTTATAAGGGTGTTCACTTTATAATAAATCTCCAAGACATTAATTTGCTCTGTGTGTTTCCTAATAACAAAGTTAAAAACACAACACGCACTATAATTGTTTCTGAAGGTAATCCATTAATGCAGTAAAGCAGGGGTGTCAAACTCAATTAAAACGCGGGCCATTTGGTGCAACAGGCAAGATTCACGTGGGCCACATCACATTTACAAATTTTGTTAAATTTGTATTTTGGAGTGAGGATTCAGGAATATGGATAGGATAATTAAAACACTAAATAATTGCTTTTATTTAAATATTTTATTAAAGTATTTATAAAACTAAAATTATTCTTTTTTACCCGAAACTTGCCAGCACTTTCCTCCTACTATTTTTTCACTTATCTCTTATGTTGTGGCCAGAAAACATAACAAAGTAACTAATAAAAAACACAAAATGTTGGACAGTTGACAAATGTGATGCACAATCGTAATGGCTTCCCTCTAAAAATGTTAAGTAGCCCTGCCGCTAGGTCTGATTCATAACAGCACAACCCAGAATGCTCTTTTTAGCCTTTTCGCTATTGGGATCTGTTTACATGACACTGAGAGTGGCAGACATAACGCTTCCAAATGTCGCCGGAACTGAGTCAGTGCGTTTATACACGTCCACAGGCCCCCAGGAAAGGCACTGGGCCACGTGTGTACTCCTCTTCAGTAGTTAAAGGTTAACGAGGGAATTCTGTGCACGGTATTGCTTCCATCTCCCCCAAGTGCTACTTTCTTCATAACTATTTTTTTCTATTTTAATTTTATTTCAGAGTATCACAGGTGACAAAAAATTACCTTGGAAGCCACCAGTTTGACACCCCTGCAGTAAAGTATTTAAATGAGGGAAACATTTTTTTTTGTTTTGTTTTTTTTGAGGGAAACATTTATAGAGTGAAAAGTCAGTTTTCCTCCCTACTTATTTGCCAAACCTTAACTTTTCTTCCTCAGAGATAGCCACTGTCACTTGCTTCTTATGTATCTATCCATTCATACTATACTGCACATACATGTACATGCACCCCTATGAGCACACGTGTTCTTCTCCCTCTTTAGAAGTATAAACGACAGAATACCATGCACATATTCTGCTCTTTGCGTATTTCATTAAATATCTAATTTTGGAGATTGTTTTCTACCACATAGGACAGAATTGTATCGCAATGACAAAACAGTACACATGTCCAGGCTACCGCTAACATATTCTAACCTGCAAATAGCAGTTGGCACGAACAGTTAAGAGGTAGCCACTAGTTGGATGGCTGACAGTCGGAAGCCACAGAGAGGTGTCTTGGAAGACAAGTCTGAAGGTCTGTTTCTGGAAGGTCACAGCTCCAGGAGGCCCCAACAGCGATTTAAAGAAGCCGGCACCTTTTCCAGAAACATCCTCCATTGATTCTCAGGATGCAGATACTATTCAAATTGATTTTGCAGGAGCATATTTTTCATAAAGCTCAAACTGATCTTTTTCTTGGCTGAGTTTTCAGTGTAATCAAACCTACTCACTTTTAGAATCAGACAAGATTCCCTGGGGGAGGGTGGCCTGCAGGGTAAGACAACCTGCTTCCTCAGCACTTCTTTCCCTCCGTGAACTCAGCAGAGAGCTTTTATGGCAACAACACACATTGACTATAACCTTTGTGCCTCTTGGTTGATAACGGCCACGTATAATAATAAGTATCACAAGGGAGACAGATTTACAGGCTTCTACAGTCTTTAAACTCTAACCTTGAGTTAGTGAATGTTTTCTAGGGCATCAGATTAAAAGATGTTAAAAGAAAATCTGGTTATGTGTTCGAACCATCTTTTTGTTTCCTTTAATCTGATTCACTTTTCAATCTCTTAAGTAGTATTTATTGAATTCCTACAAATGTAATCACCATGAGTTGAAGTTAAATTGACAGTAATGAATTTGGCTTTTGGTTTATCATACAGTTAGAGCCCCTGGGTGGTGCACACAGTTCATGCACGTTACTGTTAACCAGAACAATGTTGATGGGCTGAGTCCATCTAGAATACCCCAGAAGAAAGCCCCGGTGATTTGCTTCGAAAAACCAGCTGTGATAACCTTCCTCTAACACATGTTGGGTCGTCTTGATTTAGAGTTGGCTAGACAGCTGGTGGCTTAGCAGGGAGTTAAGCAGTGTTCAATGCATTAGATACAAAGGCATAGAGAATTTTCAGTCTCACTGGGGATTAAAGCTATCCATAGCTAGTAAATAAGGCAAAAAAATATATCTGGCTGTGTGCTTCCAAATGAACCCTGTTGGCATAGTGTGTTATATATTGGGCTACTTTGTTCAATGTCAGCAGTTCTGAACCTCCAGCCATTACACAGGAGAAAGATGAGGCGTTCGACTCCCATGGAGATTTACAGCTTGAAAACCCACAGATGCTGTTCTACTCTGTCTTACAGGGTTACTATTAGTAAGAGTGGACTGATGGCAGTGAGTCTGCTTTTGATTTTTTGAATGTGCTTTAGTGACACGAAATTCACAATGTATGTAAAATATTTTCAACTGTATTATAAATACGTATTCATAGTAAGTGACGTGGCAAAGTAACCAGAGAACTGGCAAGATAACAGTGAAGAAAGTACACAAGGAGACAGTAAACCAAAATCAGTTGGAAGCAGAGGTCAGGCTCTTTGTTGGGCTCAGATTCTTCACTGTAGGAAGGTGTGGAGCTGAGTTCTATTCTGTTTTTTGAATAGTTATAGATTCTCAGGAAGTAGCAGAAACAGAGCAGACATATTCCATACACCTCTCATCTAGCTTCCCCAGTGGTAGATCTTCTATATTCCAGAACGTTATCAAAGTTGGGCTATGGAAGTTAACACAACCTACAGAGTGAATGCTGCTTTCACCATTTTCACAGGAGCATAGCAGGGTGAAGTTGCTCTCTGAGGATCACATTTAACAGGAGAGACAAAAGAGGGTCGACGAGTGAAAACCAACCAGCCAACCATCCAGTTGCTGTCAGGTTGTGTTGAGTTGATTTCCACTCTCATGTATCGGAGTAGAACTCTGCACCAGAGGGTTTTCAACAACTAATTTGTACAAGGCTATTGCCAGCCCTTTCCTCAAGTTCTCCTGAGTAGACTCCAACAGTCAACCTCTTTGGTGAGTATCTGAGCACCTCAACCAGTTGTACCCCAAACTAAAGAAAACCCAGAGTAAAAGCAGTTTCCCAGTGAGCCGTCACTTTGAAATGTTCTCTTTTCTTGGTTTTTGAATGCTTAGCCATTGCACCTAGTGCTGTATATTTCCCACCCTGTCTTCCTCATCAGGGGTTGGCTTGTTACTGCCCCCAATGGCCCCCAATACTCCTATTATCTTATTCCAGCGATCTAAATATAGATTATGTAGCATTAAATATCTACATGTAGCAGTGTTTATCATTGCCATACATGGTGGTGGTGTTGGAGGGGTGGCAAAGAAAAGGGATTTCGGTGGTGAGAAGAGAAAGATTTCAGGTTGGGGACTCTGTACTATGTCCAATAGACTCGTGTGTGTGTGTGTGTGTGTGTGTGTGTGCGCGTGCGCGCGCGCGCGCACTGTGTATGCATACTGCATTTGAGGACCACATTCCCACTCTAGGAGCACTTTCAATCATAGCTACCATTCTAATGTTACATACTGTCACTGTGCACAGTGACAATCCTAAGAGAAAATACCCCTTTGCTGCTACTAACGCCACAAGTAAAACCTTGGCTATGTAAAATACTCGCCCATTTTACTCTGTTCTATATAAGAGATAACAGAAGGTGGTCCTTCTGAGGAGACAGGGGACTGATGAGGACAGTAGGGTGGAGAGGTCTAGGAAAGAAAGATATTAGAAAGAAACATACCAAGATGATAGTGGTTTTCCGCAGGTGGTGGAATTAGCAGTGCTAGTAGTCATTCTCTCTCTGTTCTCCAATTCTCATTTTTCCTTTGCCTCATTCTGAAGTTGCCATTCTCTACAATTAAAATGTGTTGATTTTATGCTCAGAAAAAACAAGAGTGCTTCTAGAATTAAAAAAATGTGCATCTGAGTTTTTGAAGCAGTTTCTATGGTCGGAAGCAGAGTAGATGGAACAAGTGTGCTCCTTTGAGGGAAGAGGTGGTTTCTAGGCCCACTAGTCTCATAGGAGAGCCTTGTGCACACACACACACACACACACACATGCATGCACACACCCTGCTGTGAGGATCTGATTTGTTTGGTTGATGATTAAAAACTAAACAGAATCCATTACTCTCCAATTGATCCTGACAAAATCATAGGTGTCTCAATGTCTGCGTTTTTGGCAGTAGATTGCCAGTTCTTTCTTCTGAGGTATGTCTAGGTGGGCTTGAACCTCCAACCGTCTGGTTGGTGGCTGAGCCCATTAACTGCTTGCACCATCCAGGGATTTCAAACGTTACATAAAGAGAGGTACTTATACTGACAACGAAGATGTAGCCCTGTCTGGGTCTCCAAATGTGGTGTGCAGTTACGGATTCCTGCTGGGCTACCAGTCTCTTCAACCCAGGTTGATGCTACCATCCTGGAGAAGTTAAACAGAAAACCTGGTAGGTCAGCTCTCCTGGTTCTTGGACTTCCTTGGCATCAGCAAGGGCTTATCTTCAACATGGGGAGAAGGAAGGCAAAGCCTTTGATCTTTGGTATTCACCTGGACTAAATTTCTTTTCTTGGATGCTTCAGACACTGAATTTGATCCCGCATCCTGATCACAGATCATCCATCTCCATTTCTGCACAAAACCTTAAATAGCAATGACTGGGCTGTCTAGGTCCTCCCTATGTTATGCTTTGTTTAGAAACAGGCTGTGTCCACAGCCTATACAGTCTGAAGTCCATACTTCTGCTCTGTTTATCTCACTGAAAACCAAACCAAATTCTCTCCATCGAGTAAATTCTGACTTGTAGTGGCCTCACAGGGCAGGGTAGGGCCCCCTGTGAGTTTCTGAGGTTGTAGTTCTTACTGCAGTTGAAAACCTCCTGTTTCTCTCTTGGGGTTGCTGTTGGGTTTGAACTGCAGACCTCATGGTTAGCTGGTCAGCGTTATCCTCTCCTTTTGTGACTTTTTTTTCTTTTAAATCATTTCCATTTTGTCAAACATCTGTACATATGTTGTCATCATCTTTTTCAAAACATTTCTTTCTACTTGAGCCCCTGGCATCAGCTCCTCATTTTCCCCCCCCACTTCCCACCCCCCTCCTCATGCCCCCTTGATAATCTATAAATTATTCCTTTTTTTCATGTCTTACACTGACTGCTGTCTCATTACACCCACTTTTCTGTTGTTGGTTCTCCTGGGATGGGGGCCATACATCAATCATTGTGATCAGTTTCTCCTTACTCCCCCCCGACCCCCCCAAAAAAACCCCACCCTACTCTCTTAGTATCGCTGTTCTTGAGGGGTTTAGCTGTTCTGAATTCTCTGTGTTACGAACTCTTATCTGTAATAGTATAAATGTTCTGGTCTAGCCAGACTTGTAAGATAGAATTGGGGTCATGATAGTGGTGGGAGGAAGCATTGAGAACCAGAGGAAGGTTGTGTGTTTCATCAGTGCTAGACTGCACCCTGACTGGCTCTTCTCGTCTTTGTGACTGTTCTCACAGGAGGATGTCCAACTGACTCCTGATGGGCTTTGCGTCTCTACTCTGCCCTCCCCCTGATTCCCATTTAAATGATTTTTGTTTATTTTGTTTGGGTCTTTGATGTTTTTTTAAATTTTCACTATGTGATCACAACTTTGTAAAGTGCAGTCCCTGACTTACCTCGATCGATGAGACTCCTTTCTGTCTACTACTCACGCCATTGTCCATCGGTTCTGACGTAATTTGGACACTCAACTTTTTAGTTTTCATTATTAGTGCCTTTTTTATCAGGATCTTTATGACTCGGATGTTTATTAGTCTTTAGGGTGGAAACATGACATCTTAGAACACTGATAACATCATGCAAGGAAGGAACAAAAACAAGTGTGTGGTCGTCATCGGAACACAAATTTATTGTAAATTAGGGATCTGTGAAAGCCAGAACCTGTTTAAGGTGGAAGTCTATCAGAGCATGAAACACAAATGTTTTCTACTAAATTGAGTGATACAAAAGTGATAAGACTGCACCCTTATTGCAGAAAACTCGAGACCTGGAAAAAGAATCAGTCTCACCTCATTCCAGCTCTCACAGGCTTTCCGTTCGGCATTGTAGGGAACTGTGATATAAATATCCACCATTTCCATTGAGTACACTTAGATTCACAGCGACCCAACATGGGGTTTCTGAGACAGCACCTCTCGACCGGCACAGGCAGGCTCTTCTTTCGGCTTTGAAACCACTGAGGTTAGCAGTCCAAAGCTCATTGGTCAGTGGCACCAGGGCTCCTTATGATACTAATAGATATTGTTTTTTTTGAAATGCCGTACTACATAAATCCTTTTTCTCCTTATAGATATAATTATGCTGGCTTAAGCACACTAATGGCATAAAAGCCAAAGAATGCTTCAGCTTGTTTATTATTATATCTTCACTTTTTAAAAATATAAGCAACCTCAGGTCCCATAAACTATAGATGCTTAGAATTTGTCTGTTTCTTGGTACTTTTAAAGCAAGAGAGGGCGATTTTCAACAAGAATGATGCTTTACTGAAGAGTATAAGATCATAAGGCTACTGCTGCCACTTGCTTGAATACATATTATTTGCAGCTTGGACTTGCATCTAAATAAATGTTGGTGTTGCAAAAGCAAGCAAGAAATAGATCTTTTCTTCAGGACATGTACTCTAGCAAAAGCAAAACAAAAATAGGGGAAGGTGTTTAAGTGGCTCTCCCTTCTGCGATTGTAGTATTCAGAGAGAGCAAAGTAATTGAGTGGATACAGGAAAAGCGATTGGGTTACGCCATGAGTATGAGGAAAATATTGTTATTTTTCTGAACCGCTTGGTAACCTCAGGTAGAGTAGAAAAAAAGTCCATGGTCCTACATTATCTTCATGTACTTGTCCCTTGTGGTAGTCATTGTATAAATCCTGCCAATGTAGGGGACCCATCCTCCAGCACTTTATCTGACAGTATCATCTTGAACAATAGCATCTTAATGGTCAGTTTTCAAAAGCAGATCGGTAGGCTTTCCCTCCTAGTCTGCCTCAGTCTGTACGCTGTGCTGAGACCTGTGCACCATGGTGATCCTGCTGGTATTTGAAGTATCAGTGGAATAGGCTCCACAATCCTAGCAACACGCAAGCTACCAGAGCCCGACAAACTGACAGAGAGGTTGTGGTGAGAGTAAAATAGGGGCCCTTCATATGGATGCCTGTGCATGAGGCATACCCTGAGTCTCTTTTGAACAAACAGGAGGTTGTATTGCCCCTTGTTCAAAGCTGGGACTAAGGAGAATTTTGTATAATCTAATGGGTAGGGAAGGACAGTAGAAAATTTGACAGCTACTGTATAGTAGAAAAGATGTTACAACTGGGCACTTAGTGGACACTCTCTTCTTGTTACACTTATGTGATCAGGAGGCAATTTCATTACCACACCGGCCAAACTGAGTCATTGCCAACTCGTAGCAAGCCCATAGGGCAAGGTAGAACTGCCCCTGCATGTTTCTGAGACTGTAACTCTTTATGGGAGTCTAAGGCCGTCTTTCTTCTGAGAATTTTATTAGAGGCATTAATTAATTATGATGGGTAGAGGAGGAGACTTAACAAAATAGAGGGTTGTAGAGAAGAATAGGTTTTTTCTTTGAATGATTGCTAATCATCCAGGGTTCCCCTTTCCAAAGGTCCCCCTTTGCAGGTGAGATCTGAGCAGTAAAGACTGGACCAATTACAGTTTGACTTAACTGTAATTGCAGTAATCTGTCCCATAATGCACTCATTCTGATAACAAGGCCTATCCCATCTTCGGTCAATACCTAGAGGTGATTCATCTGAGGCTTAATCCACTGGGGGATATACCAAATGAGTTTTGAGATCTTACTGTCACCTATAGCTTTCTGAAAACCATGTGTTCATAATTTAGGCTCTAATACCATTCCTTTCTCCGGGTTTGGCTTTTATTATTTACCAGTCTTATATCACAGAGGTCTGTGTGCTTCTTCCATGTGGATTTAACTGGTACCTCACTTAGATGGCTGCTTGTTTTAAGATAAGTTTAAGATTCAAAACGCTATTCTTTCTGATAGCTGGGCACCATATGCTTCCTTCACCATATTTTCTTTCCTTCTTAATAAATACTTTTATTGGGGGCTTTTACAGCTCTTACAATAATCCATACATCAATTGTATCAATCATAATTGTGCATATGTTGCCATCATTTTCTTTTTTTGTTGTTGTTGCCATCATTTTCAAAGCATTTGTTTCTACTTGAGTCTGTAGTATCAGCTCCTCTTTTTTCCCTCTCCCCTCCACCCTTCCACATTCGTGACCCTTTGAAAAATGATAAATTATTATTATTTTGATATCTTACACCGTCCACTGTCTCCCTTTACCCACATTTCCGTTGTTAATCCCCCTCGGGGTGGGTGGGTGTGGGTTATACGTCAATCAATCATTGAAATAGATTCCCCGTTTCTCTCCCCTCTCCCTGCACCTTCACCCTGCTCTCATGGTATCACTACTCCCGTTACTGTTCCTAGCGGGTTTATCTGTTCTGGATTCCGTTTTTTGAGAGCTCTTATCTGTACTAGTGTACATACTCTGGTCAAACCAGATTTGTAAGGTAGAATTGGGGTCATGATAGTGGGGGGGGGAGAAGCATTAAAGAACGAGAGGAATGTTGTGTGTTCTATTGGTGCTGTGCTGCACCCTGGCTGACTCATTCCTTCTTTGTCACCCTTCTGTGAGAGAATGTCTAATTGTCTACAGATGGGCTTTGGGTCTCCACTCTGACTCCGATTATTTGCATCGATATATTTGTTAGTTTTGGGTCTTCTGATGCCTGATACCTGATCCTGTTGACACCTCCTGATCTCGCAGGCTGGTGTACTTCTTTTATGTGAGCTTTGTTGCTTCCCTGCTGGAAGGTTGCTGTTTAACTTCAATCCTTTAAGACCCGTGTATCTTGTAATAGCCCAGCACCATCAGCTTCCTTCACCACATTTGCTTATGCACCCATTTTGACAGTGGTTCTCAACCTGTGGGTCATGACCCCTTTGGGGGTAGAATGACCCTTTCATAGGGGTTGCCCGGTTCATAACAGTAGCAAAATTACAGTTACAAAGTAGCAATGAAAATAATTTTATGGTTGGGGTTTCACCACAACCTGAGGAACTGTATTAAAGGGTTGTGGCATTAGGAAGGTTGAGAACCACTGCATTTTTACTTCAGTGATCGTATTGGGAAGGTGCACATCACAGAATGCCGTTATTAGAACAAAGTGTTCTTGCATTGAGGGAGTACTTGAGTAGAGGCCTGATGTCCATCTGCTTCCTTAATGCTTAACATTTAAATATATGTACACAGACCTATAT
>NW_022103919.1:14988591-14989899 GCF_000313985.2 Echinops telfairi | reverse complement strand
AACAACAAGACGATCAATTTAAAACTGGGTGAAGGATTTGACAAGAGAGTTTTCCAGTGAAGATATACAATAGCACTTGGGAAGATGATCAGTTCGATCCCAGCTTATGGTGACCCTACAGGACAGAGTAGACTGCTCTGTGGGGTTTCCAAAGCTAATCGCTCTAGACAAGACTGTCTGACCTTTGTTCGTTAGAGCAGCTCGTGGGTTTGAAATACTGACCTTTGGGTTGGTGGTGGAGCCCTTGACCACAGTGCCCACTCCTTGGCTGTATGACTATAAATATATAAGTAGTCATCTGGATGAGCAAACCCAAAACTTAATTCAAAATAAAATGGGTAATGAATCTGAAAAAAACAAAACAAAGCTGTAAGCTGTAATGAGAAGGAAAATTGGAGAATCAGAGTATAGATCACAGGCATAGGCCCTATTAGCCTGCTCTTCTAGCTGGCCCTACACATCATAATGGCATCCACATAGACAAATGTTTACGAGTCACCTACGAAACTAGATGAGGCTCTCTTTCTGTTTTGAATTTTTTTTTGATGGTACTGAGAGCTTGACTTCGATATATAGAGAGTGTTCTTTCTGGTTTTTCACTTGTCAGGGGTTGGTTGTTGGGTTTTGAGGTGGCCAACCACTGGACTGGGGGCTGAGAACCTTTACAGCTATGCTGACCAGTGTATAGCTTTTTGCTTTTGCTGAGTTTAGACCTTACTAGCTGTAAGAGAGTTGATACTCTTAGTGATGACTTCTGACTGTAGTTAATCCTTAAAGGGTTTGCATTTTAAAAACAAAGAAACAACAATTAGAATACAGCTTTTTTGGTAATCTATTGCTGTGCAACTTTCATTAGTTCTTACAGGTTTTGCATCAATTTATGATTTTGCATGGTTCTGAGAGCTGAGTGCGAGGTTCTTGGGGTTTGCTAGGTTTTCCAAGTACTATTTCTTTTTAGGTTGATGCAGCAAGGTCACTTGGGATCGAGGCCCAGGAAATTAAGCCATGCCACTTTGGCTCCATTCTGTTGGCCATGCCACAGTCCTGATGTTGAAGAGGAAAACTAAGTATATTATGGGCTGCTAGAATGATGAACAAGTCTATCTTGGAAGAAGTGTAGCAAAACCATTCCTTACACAAGAGGATAGAAAAACTTCACCTTGCTTACTTTGGATGCATCCTAAGGAAAGGCTAATAGAAAAGGATATCATATGTGCACTGGTACAGAAAAGAACTGGAAACACAGGGAATCCAGGGCAGATGATCCTTTCAGGACCAGTGGTGAGAGTGGTGATACTGGGAGGGTGG
>NW_022103919.1:14986380-14987897 GCF_000313985.2 Echinops telfairi | reverse complement strand
CAAAGCGGAGCGACTCCTTCGGGTTCTTGTGACTGCACATCTGCACAGGAGCAGACAGCCTCACTGATTGTCCTTACAGAGTGGATTTGAACTTACCAACCTTGAGGCTAGCAGCTTGATGCGTAACCTCTATGCCACTAGGGCGCCTATCAGAACGCCACTCTGTTTATTTTGCTTCATTTCTGTTTCTGAAAAGAAAAAGTAGCCGTGACCCAAATGAGACCCCTGAGGCACCAATGGCCATAGACTTTCATGGTGGCGAGTTGGACTAGAAGCTTTCCTATGATGCTGGGATTTTTCTGCCCTTGGTGCAACAAATAATTTTTCACTGAGCCATACGGGGAGGTTGAAAATTATTACTATGCTAAACTTCCAACAATCCCCCTCCAAGAAAGGAATCCAAAATCCAAACTAAATCCAAATCCAGCTTGAGGAAATTTTCTGGAGGAAAATAATACATGTATTAAAAATTATTCCTTAGTGACCACTAACTATTAGGACTCATTAATGTCTTCATTCATTAAAACAAACAAAGAAACACACACAAACAAACAAACAAATACATCAACATGTCCTCCGCCCCCCAAACTGACCACATGGATTTTTATTAGATGAAAAGCTAGCCAGTCATCTCTATTTTCAAATCAATTGGATTACATTAAAAGTTGGTGGAGTGTGTATTCTAAGACTATGCTTAATCAGGATTCGGCCAGTGATAGTGTTCACAAGACCTAAATTTAAATTTGGTAGCTAGCCTCTGGACATGGGCCAGAAGACTTTTAGAAATGAGATAGTCAATTGATTGGAATATTTATGAAAGATACAGATTCCTGGGCCCCATCCCAGAAGTTGTGGTATAAGAACTCTGGCATCAGTAGTGGGTGGTAGGACCTGGGGCAGTTTCGGAGGCAACTTGGGAGCCAACCCAACTCATGCAAACCAAACATATTGTCTTCAAATCGATTCCGGCACAGTTCGATGCCAGGACACGAGCGCTGGGGACTACATGCTATGAGTAAATTTTTCAGAGATCTTAAATTTGGGGAGTGCCCTGCTATTTTGGTTTTCTGCCCCTTACAAGCTTGATCTGAAAAGAAGATATGACAATTCTAACATAGAAATTTACTAAAGAGATACGTTAGAAGAGATTAGTCACGATGGATCAAGAATCTGAAGGATGTAAGTTTCAAATGCCCAGTCCTCTTGCTGGGTCTCTTTCAGAGGAATCCAGTCTCTAACAACCTAAGTAAGGGTCAGTGGGTGCAACTGTGTGGTGATAATAGGTGAAGATTATAGGAAAGTCACAGAGAATAGGAAAGATAGGAGAGAGAGTAAAATAAAGAAGTCAGGCACATTCCATGGTCGGATGCTCACCTCAGCCCCTCTTGGTGGTCCACATGGAAGTGGGAGAGAAGAGAGTGTCTTTACTATCTTGGGGTATTTATAGGTAGCCATAAGGCATGCATATTCAGTAATTACATCAGTAACAAGGTGGGTGGAATCTACAGGAAGGTCCC
>NW_022103919.1:14969003-14986170 GCF_000313985.2 Echinops telfairi | reverse complement strand
GATCTGTGAGAACCATGTTTAAAGCAGGATAATGTTCTTGGACTTTATTTCTAACTTAGAAAGCGGAGGCTTTCCCACCGTGGAATACCAGCTTTCCAGATTCCCTCTGTTATAAGTTCGGGAATACCGTCCTCATCATATTTCCCTCAGTGTTCGTTTCCCACAGGTCTTCAGATTTCTAAGAGCTCCTTTGGGGTGTTCCTAGCTGCTCATCCTGTGAAAGATGAACGGAACTGGGGTGGGGGTGGGTGTAGGGATAACACAAATCCGGAGAAATGTACTTTCCTTTGGAAGAGCTTCTGAGTCTGTTAACTATTTACAGATCATCAACTCTTTGAAGAAAATGAGTCAAAAGGAGGAAGGGAGATTAAATGTGTTAATAGAAAAACAACCTCAACAAAAGGCCAATATACATATGAGATGTCCAGATTTTAGTTTAATTTTTTAAAGTAATTGATTTAACGTTTGTTGTTATTGTTGAGTATACACCGTAGACCAATCTATCTGACTGGTACATGTACAATTCAATGACCTTGACTTGCTTCTTTGAGTTGTGCCCCCATTTTCACCCTTCTTCCAAATTTTCCAATAAATAAGCCAGTGCCCATTATAATCATATTGTGAAATGGGTAAGTGTTTGTTAGCATATCTGCAAATGTGAGCTCACTGGGCAGAAGTTCAGAGTGGGCCAATGGGGAAGTTCTCTTATTTTAAAGCCAGCACCAGGAATGAATAGGTAGCATTGTTATTTATAGCACTTATAATAAGGCCAGTATCATCACGCCCAGGTGCTTTAGCCACCTGTGCCTATAGGCAGGCCTCCACCGACCACAGCCTTTCTCATGGCCACCTAGCTAGAAATCCCCATGGAAATTCCCAAAACATTTGTATGGTACTTCAGAGCACAGTCCGCGGTTTCTTTGATTCATTATAACTCTTTGATGGAGATGGATTTATTTGTTATTATTTCCATTGCATAGAGGAGTAAACTGAGACCCACAAGGGTCACGGCATGTGGCGAATATACAGGTGTGCTGTGAACCCATGTTTCAGGTACCTTGACCTCACTACAGTAACTCAACCAAGAGCAGACGTCGATGCTGTGAAATCTCTCTGTGATGTTGGGGAACAGCTCGTTGGATCCTCAAGATACTCATTTTATTGAAATAAATGCAGCATTACCACCTTGCTTTGCAGGGGGTCACGAGGCCAAAATGTCCTGTATAGACCCACAGGCTGTAACTTGCAGCGTGAGGAGGTGTCCAAATCGTCCAGGACCACAGTCAAAGTCTCAGAGGAGATTTTGATGGTGGGCCAGGAAGTCAAGAGTGAAAGCAACATGTGCACTAGCAGGTATGCTTGGGTAATGCCCGGTGTACCCATTCCTGCAAGTATAGACATGCCTCGATTATCTGCAGCGCTGGGTGCCCAACATCAGGTCGTTATACGAACTTGGTAGGGGGGCAGATTTAGGGTCTGCAGTCTTCGGGCTGTTGCTCCCCACCTCTCCTCTCTGCCCAGTGGTTGCCAAGGCCTCCCGCATGACAATATCCTTGGTGGTGGGCCCGAGTGGGCACACTGGGCATACACAGTGACGTTTTAGGACTCAGTGTACTCACCTATGTAGTGGGAATAATAATGAAGACATCCACCTCCCCCTCATCCACTCAGAATTTTCAAAGTTGTCCTGGAAAATGTCAGGCAGTGACGAGTAAGCACAAAATGGGATTCAAGTATCCTTGTCAGTGACCAAAGACAGCCTCCCACCAGGGATTTACTCAGGGCAGGTATCCCAAACCCTGATTTCAGGACCAGAATGGGAGCCTGGGGTAGGGTGGCCTCAGGCTGGAAACCTAAAGGGGGTGGGGGATGGGGTGGGGTGGGGAGTGGGGGTTCAGTTCAGGGTAAGGGGGAGACATTTTGGGACCCGAGGCTAACTGCAGGACAGAGTTCACATGCGATAGGAATTGGAGCTGCGAGGAGAGAGAGGCGTCGTTCGGAGGGGTCAGTTCCCTGTCGGTCCTGGCCTGCGGCCGCGGGCAGTAATAGCCAGGGCGGGGACAAGGTGAGCTGGGAGTCACGGTTTGAGGTGTGGGTGGCACCGAGCTCAGGAAGCTGAGTGCAGGCGCCTCCGCGAGTCCCTGCGCACCCCGGGCACCAGAGTCTAGGAGTGACGAGAATGCACATCAAGGTAAACGCCGTCACTTTCTGTTCCAACCCTTTACGCTCCCTTCCTGGGCTCCCTCCGGAAGGCTGGCAGCCAGCGCCAGGAGGGGGGGCGGTGCGCCAGGAGCGCAGCGACAGCCTCTGGGAGGGTACAGGCGAGAGGAGGGCATTCTGAGTTGCTTGTAAGGCAGGCAAACCTCCAAGGGATTTACTGCTCAGCTGTTTCTTTTGGACTTGAGTACGGCGTGTGTGAATAAGCGATGCCTTTTGCTGAGCACCTTGGATTTCAAGGCACTGTACAGGATGCTCGACACACGTTAGTTCCTTTCAGCACAGTCTGATTGAAGCCACGTTCCCTGGGGCCCCAGGACCTGAGAGAACTGCCCAGCTCTACCGCTTACTTTATGGCAAAGACCTTGGGCGAGCTTTTAAACTTCGTGCCCAGGCTTTCTCATCTGTAAAATGAAAATAACTGTTATACTTTGCTACTTAGATATAATGCTGTATGTCATGCACTTACAAGAATGCCCAATGCATTATAAAGTGGTAAAGAGGGGGGGGAAATGAAGCAGGTTGTAAGACGGAATCAGAATTGACCTGGGGGCTGGGTGCAGCTAAAAAGAGTTTGCTACAGTTTGGGGAAGGTGCAAATTTTTAACAGGGCAGGTGCCTGGGAAGAAAGGTCAGGCGATCTACTTCTGAAACATCAGCCATTGGACTGTCAGGAGCCCAGTTCTTCTCACACCCAGGGCTGCCACGAAGCAGAGTCAACTCTACCAGCAACTGGTCTTTTAACTACTGTTATTATTTCGGTTTCACAATAACTGTATGACATCCAGGTATCCAGCCTCCTCCCATTACGTGGTATATACGTAAGAAATAGACCTGAGAGAGTCAGAGTTGAGAACTGAACCCAGGTCAGTGCTTTAAAACAGGAACAAGCACAGAGCTTCTGTTTATGCAAAGGATTTCGATCGTGTGCTCCTAAGGAGAGTACCTTCATGGTCAGATTCAGCATCTCTTCTGTAGTGTGCAAGTTGTTTCATTTTCATTTGCTTTGGATTCTTCCAAGGCATTAAATATTTGGCTTGAATGGTACTCATCCTCTGGGGGTAGCTGTAACCATCTCTTTGGCTGACTCTTAGGTTTCCCAGCAGGGTTTGCAGACTCCTTGAGGTGGAACTCAGAATGAGCTTCCTTTTTTGGCCCAAGACTCGGGACTGGATAGTATTAGACTTGTCTTAATAGATGTGAATAGGGACCAGGGCTATTCAAATAAATAGTATTTTGAGTTGATTGTAACCCAGAGAAAAGGGAAAAGAGAATCAGGTGGTATATTAATGAATTGCCACATGTTTTGGTCTTACCTAGCCTATTTTCCATTCCCTATCACAGCTAATTTGGGGACAGGACCTCTATGCCACCACTATTGAGCAGTTAGTAAGCACTGTACCTGAAATGTCTTGCTTCTTACTGCCCCCCCTCTGGATTCTTAATACCCATTTCCATTGGGTTTTACCTTGTAAAAAATATAACTGTGTTTTAAATCATGGGTTTAATGTATACGCTAATGAACTCAAATAATCTCAGAGTGAGTTTTATTATATCTCTGGAACAATTAGATAATGCTGGAACTGAATATGGCTGTCCTATCTGCTATCTGGTTATTTCTTTGTATCACACCATACGGCTGTATAGCAACTCCTTCAGCGATCATGCTCATCCTTCGGTCAGGTGTTCTGATATGTGTTTTAGTACTTGTCTTTGTACTTTTGGGGGGAAGTTTTAAATACACATCATTCAGAATCAAGTAATTCCATAAGGTTTGTTGCTAAAAATCAGTAGAATCTTTCTTATTTCTTCTTTTTCATCTCCTTTAGGTAGTTAGTATTTCTTCATGGCCTTGGCTATAGAAACAACAGGTGACAGAATTTTGAGATCCCAATGACTTGTTTATTACAAATACCACTAAAAAAAAAACCCCAAACAAACAGTATAAACAGGGTTATACACTTCGACCTTGCTGGATGGAATGGGATACGCAGGAATCAAATCAACTATATCTGGTAGTGTACAGGCTTGCACTTGGGCTGATCTTCGCAAGGTCAGCAGTTTGAAACCTCTAATGGCTCTGCATGGGAAAGATAAGGCTTTCTGCTCCCATAAGATTCATAGCTTCATAAACCTGCAGTTATATTATGTCCTATGGGTCACTGTGAGTTAGAATCGATTCAAAGACAGTGAATTCATGAATGTAAAGAGACAATGGAGAATCTCCGTATCACAAGTGAGAATAAAATCAGGGCTGACTGTGGAGCAGAACATCAATTGCTCAGATGCAAATTCAGGCTGAAGCTGAAGAATATTAGAAAAAAATGTACGAGAGCCCAAATACAGCTTTGACTTCCACTTGAATTTAGATACCATTTCGAGAATAGACTTGGCACATTGAACACTTTTAACTGAAGACTAGAGAGTTGTGTGATGACATCAAGAATATTATATACGAAGATAGTAGAAAGTCACTAATATGACAAGACAGAAAGAAAAGACCAAACGTGATGTCAAGAGAGACTCAAAAACTTGCTGTTGAATGTAAAGAAGCTAAAATAATTAAGTAAAAAAGTTGAACAGAAAATTTCAGAGGGCAGCTCAAGAAGGTTGCACTGAACTGCAGAAACCTGGATTTAGAAACCAAACGAGAAGATGCTCAACATTTGTCCATGGGAAAAAACTGAAGAAAAATTCAAGAATTGAGTTTAATATTGAAAGATTCTATGGGCAAAATATTGAAAGACACAGGAAGATGAAGGAATACACAGAGTCACTTTACCAAAATGAATTTTGGTTTAACATCCAAACATTTCAGGAGGTAGAATATGACCCCAAACCAATGGTTCTGAGGAAGATATCCAAGCTGCCCTCAAGGTATTGGTGAAAAACAAGGTTCCAGGAATTGACAAAATAACAATTGAAATGTTTCAATAACAAATGAATGCAGTGTTGAAGATTTTTACTCATCTATAGCAAGAAATTCAGAAGACAGCTACCTGATCTACTGATCAGAAGAGATCAATATAATTAATATCACATGCAAGTAAGAAAAAATTTTAGATTGTTTCAGCAAGACAGGGAACTACCAGACATTAAAGCCAGATTTAGAAGAGGCTGTGGAATGAGGCCTGTTATTGCTCATGGCAGATGGATCTTGGCTGAATGTAGAGAATACCAGAAAGGTGTCTACGTTTTATGGGCTCTGCAAAGTCATTTGACTGTGCATCATAACAAACTATGGATAGCATTGTGAAGAATAGGAATTCCAGAACACTTGTGCTCATGCAGAATCTATACATAGACCAAGAGACAGAACAGAACAGAGCAGAAGAAAGTTTAAAATTAGGAAAGGTGTGCATGAAGGTTGCATCCTTCCACCATACTTATTTAATCTGTATGCTGATTGAAAATAACCTGAGAAACTGGATTATATAAAGGAAGATTCACTAACAGCCTGCACTATGCAGATAGCACAACCTAACTTGCTAGAAGTGACTCACTCTTACTGCCACTGAGTCAATTCCAACTCATAGAGACTCTATCGGACAGAATGGGATGTCCTTGTGGGTTTCTGAGACTGTAAATCATGAGACTGTAAATACCATGGAGGGACTGGTGGATTTGAAGTATTGATCTTGCAGTTAGCAGCCCAGCACTTAACCCATTACAGCACCAAGAGGTTTGAAATACTGATTGAAGAAGATCTAAGACTACACAGCCATCTCTATGGATTACATCTCAACATAAAGAGAACAAAAATTTCTCATGGATGACTGAGCAACATAATGATCAAAAGAGAAAATATGAAAGTTGCCTAGGATTTCATTTTACTTGGGTCCACAATCAATGTCCATGGAAACAGTAGTCAAGAAATCAAAAGATGCATACTGGGTAAATCTGCTGTACAAATGTTAAAGAGCAAAGATGTCTTTCATCCACAGTAATGTTCATTCTGTCATAGGTGTAAAAAACTAAATGGAGCAATGCTTGTACTATTTATTTTTTCATTTCATAAAACTCGTTATACTTTTGATGAAGTATTAAATTTCTCTTTTCTCGTGTTTGTTGCTTCAGCAAACAAACAATAAGTCAAGAGAAAAGGTGCCAAACAACCAGAGGGTGACATTCGTTTCAGCTTTGTGTTATGCCCCAAATTCCCACTAGATAAGATGAGTGAATTTTATAATTCCTGAAAGTGTTCAAAGAGCTAAAAATATTGTTAGAACAATTGCTCTAAGTGCAGCAGAAGTAGGAAGGGGGTTTTCAAAGATGAACATAATATGTTCAGAGAAGAGAAGTCGCCTAACTATTTCTAATATATCAAACAATCACTATTTTCTAATTGGCCTACCTAAAGGAATGGGATCCTACTCCTACAATGAAAAGATGGTTAAGGAGAAATCACATAGTCAATGATGCTTGGATAAAAGTGAATAATATTGCCAGTGAGAATGCCAATCATGAAGCAATATGGAAATACAGTATCTTAAATAACAGTTTTGATTTTTGTTAGATGTTATTGAATATTTTCATGAATATTATTCAACTCCTATAATCTAGTTTTGTGTACCTTTTAGTATTACTTAAGTATTAACTCTATGAAATAATAAACTACCTTTTGATATATCTCTTTTTTATACTTAACATGGTCATAGGGCATCGAACCAGTTGTTAAATTATTTGAATCCCACCCCTGCATGTACTGGCGGAAGAGCGAACACATCTGTCTTGGAAGACTTACAGTTGGAGTACTCCTTAGAAGCAAGGATTGTGAGACTTTATCTCACACGCTTTGCATCAGTCCCCGGAGGAGGGATATCACAATTGGGATTGTGTCAGTGAAAAAGAGGAGGACCCTTACGGAGAAGGATTGACAACGTGGCTGCCACACTGGGCTCAAGACTAGGAAAGACTTAAGAGCGATACTGGACTGGGCGGCATTGCATTCTGTTGTACACGTGCTCCCTCTGAAGTGGACCCGATTTGTCGGCATCTAAAACAACATCAACAACAAAATAGTATTTCCATGAAGATGTTTTCATATTGTAGGTTTGATAATTATGTACTTATATTTTGAATGTAACATGAAGATAGAGCTCTTTTGGCCTTTGAGGTAGTTAGTTTATTGTGCCAGTCTGGATGATAAACACATGTGGGGTTAATTGAAGGATGGAGGGATAAATGGCTCTGTGAGCCTCGCCTTTCTAGTTCTCGGGTCTCTTGCTTTCTGATGGTCGGACCAGGGTGTAGTTGCCTTAGCCAGTTCCCTGCTTCAGCTGGCAAGGCTCACTTCCTGCAAGACATTCCTGAGGAGAAGCTGCATGGACCTACCCCATGCAGCCCTGGGTGCTGGAGCAGCTGTGTGGAGAACCCTGCCACTGCTGAGATGCTTACACATTCACTGACTCGGCTTTCCTCTTGCAGTTGGCATCATAGTGTGTGTTTTGTGAGATGGAGGAGGACTTTGTGGATTGGTGTCAGACATATGGGTTAATGTTGGCCTTTTGTGGGCTTGGGTAGCACTGAGTTGGGATGTTTTCTTGATGTGCACTTGCCCTTTATATAAAACTCTCTCTTATACACGAGTTTCTGTGGATTTGTTTTTCTAAAGTACCCAGACTATCACAGCCTTCTTGCCCCTACTGTGCACATTCACCCTTCTTGCTACTTCCATTCATGCTTAGATTACAGTCATTTCAATATTTTGTTAGGTCAACCTTATTCTGCCTTTTGAAACAGTGGTAAGAGTTGGATTGTGTGGTATGCTATGCATACTTTCCAGTTATTTTATTTTTTTGGGGGGGGCCTTGGGTTCATGTGTAGGTTTGTAGAATTTTCTATGGCGTTTCCTTCAACTTATTGCACCCCCTGTTCTTGGGCAGATGTCTAGACCTCCTCACAAGATGCTTCAGTGGAGTAGCTGTTCTGATTGCTTGTATCTTCCTGAAGGCGGCATTTCTGGAGCCTTCTGCTCTTCTTGGCCAATTTGGATTGATGTGTGATTTGAAACGGTTACCTTGGGCTCTGCCTCCTCACCTCAGGGATTCCTATTGGCTCTCTGCTGTGAGATCTGCCTTTCTGTCTCACGTCCTATCTTTTCTTGCTTGCCTCCCTCATTTTAGTGAAGCACATTTTCCAGTGGCTTTCTGGGAAAGAGGGTATGTGTAAAGTCAATGGAATGGATACATTGCTAAAACAAGGTGGGAGAAGTATGATGCTGTTTGCTCTTGTAAAGATTTACAGCCTCAGAAGCCCAAAGGAGCAGCTCTGCTCTGTTCTGTAGGGTCACAGTGAGTTGGCGTTGACTCTTTGGCAGTGATTTGGTGTCCATTTTTCTTTGTCCTAAGTATTTTCCAGGCTGTAACTTTTACTTGAGCAGAAGAGCTCACCAGGTCTTTTCTCCTGCAGAGCTGGTGGGCTTGAACCACCAACATTTTGGTTAGCAGTCAGCATCTGACTCACTGGGACCTGTGCACAATGGAATCAAAAGGGGTTTGGTTCTGTTGGATCCCTCTGATCACAAACGTGTGATCTGTGGAGCTTTTCTTGGCTGGATTTTGGAAGGAGATCAGCAGGTTTTTCTTCCTACTAAATCCACCTTAGTATCGAAGCTCCAGATTCCTTTTCTTTAAAAATGTTTACTAAAAATACACCCCTATTTAATTATAAATCATTCTAATATTACAAAGAGAAATTCGTACAGAAAATTCCCATGTCAATGCTTTACACACTTTATACGCTTCCACTCCAGAGGTAAACAAACTATTATCAGGGTGGAGTCAGTTATTTAGGCATATCATGATGTAAATATATATTTATTGTTTTTATTTTCTCATAAGTAGAATAAGGCTATATATATATTGATATGTAACTATACACTTAATAGTTTTTGGATATGAATGTCAATTCCTATTGATGCTCTCAAGATGTTCTGTCTCAACTTTAAAACTTTTCTTTGTGTTGCTCAGTTTCCTACGGTATTCTCTACTTTTTAGAGTTTAGATTGGCAACCGAGTGTTTAACTATTTGCACTGCCCAGGGACTCTTCTATAGTACAAGCATCACATAGTCAAGTCTTAGTATGAAATCAGGAACTCCATGTCTGACATGCCCTAGATTCATAGAAGCGTAGTCTTGAGATATGTAAATGACTTCACAATGGGCTCTGATTCACACCTCAATGCTGGTGATTGGACCTTCTTTCAAGTGGCAATCTCCAGCTCTTGCCTGACATCCATAACTGGTGCCCTTCTCCAAGGTGTGGGGAGGGAGTGGCAGTGTACTACCCCTGGGAATTTTCTTCTGACGGACTGACTTGGCACCCTGGCTTTTACCTGGTACCTGAATTACAGACAGCCAAAGGTCTATTTCCCGGTGCCAGAATTACAGGCAGCCAAAGGTCTATTTTCTTATTCTTGATAGTGACAGGAGTGTTAGTTTTTTGTTTGCCTTGGAGACAGTACTTTCTCAGGGTTTGTGAGAGAGAAATGTCCTTTTCCCTCCGAGAGCTGCCAGTCGCACTTTGTTTTGAATGGAGCGAATTTGCCTGTTGCACAGATAAATGCCACCGCAGGCCTGGCTTTCCTGTATTTTCTTTCTGGCATATTTGGTTGGTAGCTGAAGTCTGACTGAGAGGACCCATCAGCAGGGTCACCCAAAGTGAACAAGTCTCAGTGGAGCTTCCAGACTAAAACTGACTACAAAGCAGGAATAGGCTGTCGATTTCTGAGGGATTCACCTCTGAAAACCTTTTGGATTGCAGTGGACCACTATCAGGACTGTTGAGTTAATTAAAGTTTATTGTGCTAACCTGGCTGATAAACAAAAGTGGGGTTAATTAAAGGGCAGAGAGATAAATGGCTCCGTGAGCCTTGCCTTTCTAGATCTTGGGTCTCTTGCTTTGTGATGGTCGGACCAGGGTGCAGTTGCTTTGCCAGTTCCCTGCTTCAGCTGGCAAGGCTCACGTCCTGCAAGACATCCCCAAGGAGAAGCTGCATGGACCTACCCTGATGCAGCCCTGGGTGCTGGAGCAGCCGTGTGGAGACCCCTGCCAGCGCTGAGATGCTTACACGTTCACTAATTTGGCTTTCCTCCTGCAGTCGGCATCATTGCGTGTGTTTTGTGAGATGGAGGAGGACTTTTTGGATTGGTGTTGGACAGATGGGTTAATGTTGGACTTGTGGGCTTGGGCAGCACTGGGTTGGGATGTTTTCTTGATGTGCACTTAACCTTTATATAAAACTCTCTCATACATGAATTTCTGTGGATTTGTTTCTCTAAAGTACCCAGACTAACACAACTGCTTGGGGGTGAGATACTCCAGGATTCTGACTGTGCAAGTTAGATCAGCCTGATGAATTTGATCATTCACCATTTTTCTAGTTCCCCTAAACTATGTTGGCACCATGCAGAATTTTATTCCAGGAAGACTCAAAGTGAGGGCAAGTGAATGATGTGGGCAATCAAAATTCTCCCCTCAGTTTATTGGTTGTGGACTAGAAGGTTCTTACCAAGTGTGTGTGTGTGTGTGTGTGTGTGTGTGTGAAACTATATATATTTTAAAATCATTTTATTGGGGGCTCGTACAACTCTCATCACAATCCTTACATCCATCCATTGTGTCAAGCACATGTGTACATTTGTTGCCATCAACATTCTCAAAACTTTTGCTTTCTACTTGACCTTGATATCAGCTCATTTCCCCCCCTCCCTCCTGTGTGAAACTATTGCCACTAGATCTCTTCAAAATGTTTACACTCCACACAGAGAAGTCATTTTTGACTTGAGCAGACCACGTGGCCAAGGGAAGAAAACATCCCTATTGGTCATATAAGTGTGATGTCTTGAAAGAGCATACTTTATATCGAAGAGCAATTGTATATTGAGAAATCCTATCAGCCCAGCCAAGTCAAGTCCATAATTCCAATATTAGCCCGTAAGTCTGATATTAGCCCATGAATTCCTCTTTAGACTCACGCAGCACATACAATGGATGCCGAATGCCGGAAGATCACAGGTCAGTGGGTGAAAAGTCTGGTGGCAGCATCTGGGTGCTGGCGTGGCTCTCCATGTGGCTCCTCCAGTGCCAGGGCTCTGGCTGCCATCAGCATGGCTCCATGTGCCTTGTCACAGGCTGGGGAAGCAGAGGGACAGAGTGTGGCCCTCCTCCAGAGGAAAAAAGAGGAAATTCCCAGAATCCTCATGAGAAGGCCACGCCCACACAGAGGTATCATTGTATATGTATATGATCTGATTGACAAGTTAGGCTCCGCCCCACTCACTCATAATATCCTCAAGTTGACACATGATTAGGTCACTACCACACTGTGTCCTAGGGATTTTTTTCTTCCTTTGTGTGCAGGTTTGACACCCTGTTCTTCCCTAGTATCTCAGCGTGTTGGGATATAAAGAAACTTGGGTCAGGCAAAAATATTTTCCTCGTGATGGAAAGATTATAAAGTATGGAAAGTCATGTGGCATTTTGGGCTATCAGATTCTTTCTGGTCTTTTCCTCCCTTAGAAACCGAAGGAATAAACCCAAACCCATTGCCCTGGGTAACTAGGCACCCACAGGACAGAAGAGTTCCCTGGGGTTTCTGAGGCTGCAGTCTGTTTAGCTGCAGCCAGTATTATCTTTTCCTTGTGGAGGGGCTGATGGGTTCAAACCACTGACTCTGTAGTTAGCAGTCCAGTGCTTAACACACGGTGCCACCAGGGCTTCTTCAAATACAATTGTTTTTCTTTGTTCCTAATTCCAAAAGTGAACTTTTTTTCAGTGTGGGGTATCATGCTGAAAGTACCGATTGATGTAATATACCAGTGGTTCTCAAACTGTGGGTCGCGACCCCTTGGGGTGTGTGTGTCGAACAACCCTTTCACAGAGGTCGCCCGATTCATAACAGTAGCAAAATGACAGTGATGAAGTAGCAACGAAAATAATTTTGTGGTTGGGGGCTGTCACCACAACCTGAGGAACTGTTTTAAAGGGTCGCGGCATTAGGAAAGTTGAGAGCCACTGTAATACACAGCCACCTGGCAACAGTCCTAGATTAACTAGTATCCAAGCAATCCAAGCCCACTGCCATCAACTCAACTCTGACTCTCAGAGCTCCTATCCCTATAGAAGGCTTCAAAGGATGTAAATCTTTCCGGGAGAGGATAGTTTCATCAGTTTCCCTTGAATGGCTAGTAGGTTTGAACCATCAAACTTCAGGTTAGCAGCTCATCATAAAACCGGTTACACCACCAAGGCACTGGCGAAAAAGGACTCAAACCAAACCCAAAACACTGCTGTTGAGTCAATTACATCCCACAGTGACACAATACGGCCGTGTAGAACTGCCCTGGCGGGTTCTGAGACGGTGACTTTTAACAGCATCAGGAAGCCTCATCTTTCTGCTGTGGAGGAGCTGGTGTTTTGAACTGCTACCCAGGCAGTTAACAGCCCAACTCGTTAATTTTTTAAAAAGGAATCAAAACTCCTGCCATGGAGTAGAATCTGACTCACAGCGAACCCTTGTGGCCGAGTGGGTTACTCACTGGGCTACTAACTGCAAAGTTAGTGGTTTGAAACCACCAGCTGCTCCATGGGATGAAGAGGAGGCTTTCTATTTTGGTAAAGAGTTACAGTCTTGGAACCCCACAGGGGCAGTTCGACCCTGTCCTGTAGGATAGGGAAAAAGACTAGAGGATGCTTATTTGAAAATAGACGAGGGTATGTGAACTAAGGCACATTTGTATATGTACATCCACTTCTCACTTACTGCCTTACTTAGGTTCCAAAGCTCAGGCTGTTGTGCAAGAATAAAAATCACATTATGTAAGAGTCGGGTGTGTCTGCTCTTTGATGCTGGTGTCTCCTCAGGCTACTCACAGGTCGCCTAGGTTGCATCGAGGGGTGTGTTGGGGGTATGATAGCCTCCTTAGCCACCAGGCCTTCCCCATCTCTGTGGCTTCCGTGGAAGTGGGGTATGGTGGCAGTGATGCTTGGCTTGGTGTTGCCTGCCACCTCCAGAGAATCAGGGGTGCACTATTACCTGGCCACACTCCAGCCCTTTCTGTGGACCCGCATGACTCCCCTCACCACCTTTCTGCTCTGCTGGCCCTGAAACAAGTTTTGGTGGTGGGTGGCTTGTAGAGGCTTTGGAGGTGGTTAGAGGTGCTTTTTTGAAACAAGAGACTCTGAGCCCTTCTGTCTGACTCCTGGAGTCTCTGCTTCAGCCACCTCCTAGTAGCACACTCCCCCTCCACCCCCCATGCTCCTCTGCCTCTGCATAATACGAATCACTAGCCTATGGACTGTGTGCCCTTGACCCGCTCACAAACCTTCCCTCCTCCAACTTTCCCAGCTCTTCATTAATGAGCAAAGTAATCCCATAGATTTTTTACGATTGCCAAAAATGCAAAACGTCAATTAATGAGATAGTCATTAAGTCAGGATCTATTCTCTGAAGCTTGAAAGCAAGAGTATATAAACTTCAATGATAACGAATATCTATTAACTCAATTTACTATCAGTAAGTTACCGAAAATCTTGGAAGTTATTTTATGCCTCTTTATCACAAAACAATTACTTTGGAGGTGAAGTTCATTTAAATAGTCTTTATTTTCACTCAAAATGTTACCATGCCCCATAATTTCCCCAATCAACTTTAGCTCTAAAGATTCTACCAAACTTTTTTTTTTTTTTGCTTTTGTTTTTGGATTCAAACTCTTTGCTAAATAGGGCCCATTATTGGTATTCTCAAACTGAAAAACCTCACTGCCATCAGGTCGCGTCCAGTTCCTAGCAAGCCTGCAGGACAGAGTGGGACGGTTACTGAGCGCTTCTGAGACTAAAGGTTCATGCAGACAAGCTTGTCTTGCTCCTGCGGAGTGGCTGGTCGCTCAATCGCTGACGTAGCAGCTAGCAGCCCACCTCATCCCTCATTGTTGTACAATGTCGCTGAACAATAAACACACTATTCTTTAAATGGGAACCAAATTTCCTGTGTAAACTTTCATCAAAAACTCAGTAAAATATTATACATATATCTGAAGGAAGGGCCATATGTACATGTGTATACACATATTTTATTGAATTTTTGATGACAGTTGACAACAAATTAGGCTTCCATTTAATAATTTGTATACATATTATTACTGACATTGGTTATGTTTTCTACATTACATCTTCATTCTTTATCATAAAATTTTATCACCTATAACCTCATAATTAGCAACCCCATAAATACTGAAACTCTTTGGCAATTTTGTAAAGAATCCATCAAGGTACAAACAGAATGCTCCTAAGAAGTGAGGATGGGGAGCCTACTTCTCATGTACTTTGGCCATGTTATTAGGAGGGACCAATCCCAGGAGAGGGAAATCATGCTTAGTAAAGTAGAACCCCCAAACCAACAAGCAATGAAAACCTCTAAACAGCCCAAAACAAGCAAGCAGAAACACCCCGCCGTTGAGTCAATTCTAACTCATCCTGACTCCCTAAGACAGAGTGGAACTGACCCTGGAGGTTTCTAAGACTACATCTTTATGGGAGTAGAAAATCTCATCTTTCTCTCATGGAGCACCTGATGGTTTTGAACTGCTGACTTTGGGGTTAGCAGCCCAACATGCAATCCACTGTGTCACCAGGCTGTCATTGGCAAAGAAGAGTTAGTGAAAAAGAGGAACACTCTCGTCTAGCTGAATTGACACTGTGGCTATCACAAAGGGCTCAGACATAATGGTAATTTTGAGGCTAGTGCAGGTCCAGGAAGTGTTTTATTCTGTTCTGCTTGTGGTCACTGTGAGTTGGAACTTCTTGATGGCACCTAACAGCAACAGCAACCACAACATCAATTGTCAAAACTAAGATCTAAGTTATTAAATCATGATGCCTACATGACACAGCTGTAAGGAGATGCTTCACACATTGTAATAAATTAAGTAGACTTAATATCTCCAGAAGTTAATGAAAGGTAATTTATTCTGGAAAAGGATATTATCTTTTGTTCTATGTCAATCATAAGGAGTTTCTTAAAAATATAAAATATTTCTGAATAACATTCCATATGTTATAAGGAATGTATTTTATTTAAGGGAAAGAGATAATTTTGTCTTGAGGTTAAGCTAGTAGTTCCAAAATTAGAAAAATAGGCATAGGACAAGTTTAGAGAAAAACAGACTAGAAAGGCTAGCCAAGAATTGCTGCAGTACTGATAGCTTCCAGCCTCATGGCAATATGTTACCTCAGTACAACAACCTGACAGATGAGTGTTTTTTTTTAAATTGGTACTAGCTAAATAGACCAGTGCTCAAAGTGACCACTAATTTCACAGACTGTTGTTAATGAGTTCAAACCAAACAAGACCTACTACATCCATTGATATTGCCCAAATATTGGGAAAATCATATACATTCTTGGATTTTGGCAGATTCTGTTTTGAGATGTTATAAGCACTACAAAGCAACAAATTCATCAACTTCACAATAAATATTGGATTCAACTTCAAAATGCAAAAGAGGGCAAGACGTACTGAGGTTAACCTCCAGATAGTCTGTAAAGACAAAGTTGACAGAGAACACTGTAGGAATGTTGATAAACCACTTCAGATCCTCCTCTGACACCAGAAAAAGTAAGAAGCCTGAGTGTGCAGAGCAATGCCAAAGGTGAGTCTGACAGAACACATTTGCTATGAGGAGATACGATCTGAATGGCGCAGTGTCGACTGGACGGTGTCATGGGCTCTGACAAAGGGAGCGTGAAAAGAGGTGAAATAAGCAGGCTCTGGGCAAGGGGGTTTCCTGCTGGTCTTGGTAATTCTCCAAAAAAGCCTAACACCTAAGGGGAAGCAACCCCTACCAGGCTGCTTACTGGGCTTCTGTTTGACTTAAAGGTAACTTTAGGTCAACAGTTGCTTAAAGTCTCAAAGTTCAAAATGACACCTCAGGGTAAATGACCTGAGTGGAGCACCTCAGCTCGATGGGGCCAGAAATTTAGATTTCCAGAGAATTAAAATGCTTTGTGTGGATATGGATTCTCATTTCTCTTGGGCGTATACCGAGTAGTGGAATTGCTGGGTCATATTGTAAATATGTTTAATTTTTTGAGGAGTTTCCACCCTGTTTTCCAAAGTTGCTGCACTAGTAATGCATGATAGTTCCATTTTCTCCACATTCTCATCAAAAGTTTTCTTTAAACTTATTATAGTCATCCTAGTGAGTATGAAAAAATATCTCATTGTGGTTTTGACTTGCATTTCTCTACTGACTAATGGTGTCAAACAGCTTTTAGTTTTTTAAAATAGTTTTATTGGCACTTCATCCACGTATCATACAATTTAGTGGTTCAATCATATCAAGAAGAGTTGTACAATCATTACCAAGATCAATTTTAGAACATTTTCTTCTTCCTTATACTCATTCATGAAATTATTTTTTTTACTTGTGGCAAAATTTACCCAACAAAACATTCTCCAATTCAACAACTTCTACATGTATAATCAATATTCTTCATTTTGTGCAACCATTATAGATATCCTTTTGCAAATTTTTCCACATAAATTCAATGTCCCCGTAGGCAGAAACTCTTCTTCCTTCACCCATGGTAAACATTGTTCAAGTTTGGTGTCCTTTTCCATTTTTTTAAAGTAGTTTTTTGATATAATATTCACATATCATACACGTCCCCTTAAATCTCTTTTTAAAAGAGGTGTACAGTATATACATCGTCACAGTCAGTTCTAATGCTCCCTCCCCTCTCACACCATCATTGTTTGTTCTCCAATCTTCTCCCCCTCTTCACCCTCTGTTCCAATAAACCATTGCATCAGTTATTGTCTCTATGCATCCACTCCTTCTATGCTTCTAAACAGAAACATAATAGAACAATAAAGACGAAAACAAACTAGGAATAATAAAATAATATAAAGATAAAATAAAAATAAAGAGTAAAAATGGAAAAAAA
>NW_022103919.1:14965821-14967644 GCF_000313985.2 Echinops telfairi | reverse complement strand
ACCATCACAAAGCAAGAGACCCTAGAACTAGAAAGGCAAGGCTCACCGAGCCATTTATCCCTCTGCCCTTCAATTAACCCCACATGTGTTTATTGGCTAGGTTGGCACAATAAACTACCTCACGTGCCTATCAGATTAATCACTGTAGTATTAAGGGGAACATTGAGGTACTAAATATATGATGGCTCTGGGTCCCTTTTCATTGGACACTCACAAAGCCAGGGGTCCTACCTGAGGTCTAACAATAGCCATTTCCCCAGTCCTTGTGTAGCCATCCTTTGCTTCCATCAGGGTATTTCAGTCCTATGTCTAGGTTGCAGGTATTTTTGAGGTAGGGCCCAGTTGAGCATCTTCTCATGTGCGCGTTGGCCATTTGTTTCTCTGCTCGTTCATTCAGATCCTTTGTGTGGTATTTATTTTTGATCCAGCTCCTGAGGTTTTCACCTGAAACATGCACATATTAACCTTTACACACCAGTTTTTAATGTACTTTCTAGGGGATTATGCGATGTGAGGACATGGTATGTGGCTAATATTTTCTGTGCTTGACTGCTACTGAGTCGATTTCCTATAGGACAGAGTAGAATTGCCCCTGTGGGTTTCTGAGACTGGAAACCTTTATGAGAGTAGAAAGCCTTGTTTTTCTGCAACAGAGTGGTTGGTGGTTTTGAGATACAGACCTTTGGGTAGCCGCTCAACATATAACCACTACACCACTATCAGCACCTCCTTCCTAGTTTCCCTGCTTTGGATGAAATGAGTTTACATAAGCAAAACACCTTGCATTGTGTGGGAACATAGGAAGTTCTGAATATATTGCTAAACAGTTATTTGTACTATTTTTATAGAACGGATCAGTGGGTGAGTTTGGCCTTTGAATATGAAAACATCTTCCTCCTTGCCGGGAAGAACAGAAATACTCCACTGGCCTTTTAAAGGGTAAAACATTTCCTGTCTCCATCTTTTCTTTCACTTCTTCATTCCCACTTGCTTTATCTCTTCTAATAATCCCAATTTACTTTGTATTGCTCATTTGTTTACATTTACAGAAATCTCTTAGAAATCACTTTAAATAAACTGGATTAAAATGATTTAAAAAATTAAAGGGCACAGAGGTTTGGGTAAATTGAATCTTGTAATCTTCTCAGAAAAGAGAATTTTCTTCCAGAATAGATTTGTTTGTTCAGGTCCATCCTTGGACAGTTAATCCTCTTTAACCTTTGTCTCTACGGTTGGTGTCACCTTTAGAATAACGTGAGAAAATAAAACAAAACAGGGACCCTAAGCCTTTGTCTTTACCTGGCCTTCTGACCTGGGCAGTTTTGCTGTTTGATCCAAAGGTCAAGCAAGTAGATATTGTTGGTTTGGAGAGAATTGTCCTGAATCTGGCAATTTTAAATCCTCTTAATATGAGCTAGAGTTTATATAACAGGCCTCAAAAGACTAATCAGGAGGGAGCCCTGACACGGTGTGTGAACCTGATAGATGGAATTTTTGTTTTCCAAGGAGCTCAGGGGCCAGTCACAGGCCCAAGTCTGGGTCCCCTGTGCTCCTCACAGTGGCTGTCCTGAAGGAAACCGTGTTCCTGAGAAGCAGCACTGAAAGCAGACTGGTTTCCAAGTTGTCTTTTGCTGGCTCGGAGCCTGAGGTGAGGAATAGTGTGCTGAGAAGAAGCTCCGGCCTTGACCCTGAGGGAACCCTGCAAAGTCCTTCTCTGCCGGATCTTCCAAAAGTCTGCGCCCCTTTCTCTTTAGGGACAGCTGTGGTCAGGGCTGGCCGCAGAGCTGCTGGGAGACACTGAGATGCATTATTTTGTCCCTGTG
>NW_022103919.1:14961808-14965127 GCF_000313985.2 Echinops telfairi | reverse complement strand
TAACCTCCTCCCTGAGGGACAGACAACAGAACAGTGGGTGAAGGGAGACATTGGACAGTGTAAGGTATGACAAAATAATAATTTATAAATTGTTATGAGTTCATGAGGAAGGGGGGAGCAGGGAGGGAGGGGGAAAATGAGAACCTGATGCCAGCGGCTTATGTGGAGAGCATATGTTTTGAGAATGATGACGGTAACGAATGTAAAAATGTGCTTTTTACAATTGACATATGTATGGATTGTGATAAGAGTTGTATGAGCCCCCAATAAAGTGATTTATAAAAAAAAATTCAGGAAAAAAAAGAAGTTAGAAAATTTTATTCCAGCAAATGATAAGCCAGACTAGGAAGAAAGGCCTCTGATTTCAACTTCTGAAGCAAGAGCAATGAAAGCCCTCTGGATTTATCATGGTCCAAGACTGTATGGCCCTGGGCCGCAGCCAGCAGCAGGCAACAGTCGCCACAGTCTCCTTCACAGACAGAACTGTTGAGGCTCACCTTGGGCCTCCCTCTTCCTATGTTGTGCGGTGTGGTCTGGCCAGTCCTGACTTAGAGTGGCCCTATGTACAATAGAAGGAGCACTGTCCGGTGTTGTGCCATCTTTACATTTGTTCCGAGTGAACCATCGTTGCAGCCACTTGGTCAGTCCATCTGGTGAAGGGTCTTCCTCCTTTCCACTGACCTTCCACTTTACCAGGCCTGGAGTCCTTTCCAGTGTCTGTTCTCTCCTGATAACGTCCCTAAAGTACGTTAGATGTGGATTCTCACCATCCTCGCCAGTAAGGCACATTCTGGCGGTATATCCCCCATAGATGGGTTGGTTCTTCCGATCGCCCATGGTACTTCCAAGATTCTTTGCCAGCACCATAATTCAAACGTATCAGTTCTTCACCAGTCTTCCTTATTCATTGTCTAGCCAAAGTAAATATGTTTATTTTTGGAAGAGCACACAACAAACTATATCAGAGATTGGCTTTGGGGAGGGAAATTGGTTGGCAGGAAAACAAGGGTAGGAGGTAGATTTAACATTTCCTTATATCAATTTTTGTAGGGTTGGAAATTAGTACCATTTGTGACATTGGCTATCTTGACAAAACAGTTGTCAGGGCCTGGCTTATCAGGTCTCAGGAGTACAGACAAAGATTATCAGCAAGAACTCAGTACAGTATTCTATTGAAATAACATGGCAATTGGGTACATAGTTGCAAAGGATTAATACGAAGTGATTACAATGAGCTTTTAAATTATTTTTTTAAAGTCGACTGCCTATTTCTAGGTATAGCTAAAAGTGCTGATGATCCTTTCTAGCTGGAAATTACTGTAACAACCTGTGAGGTCATTCACATTGGGAAAAGGACATCATGTTTGGTAGAGACCCTCGATGAGATGGGTTGACGGAGTGGGTGCAGCAATGGGCTCAGACACAGCATCAAGTATGAGAGGGCTGAGGAGCAGGCGGTGCTTCATTCTGCTGTCCGTAGGGTCCCTATGAGTCAGAGCCAACCCCATGGCACCTCACAAGAACAATGATCCCTTTCAGATGCTCTTTCTTCCTTCCTCTCTGGTTCCCATCTTTATCCCTCTCTCACCTGGCCCTGATTTGTACAATCGTCCAGTGATCTTCAATTTTATGCCCTCTGGTCTACCCCAAATGTCTATTCCCTCTGTGTAGAATTGTGAAGACCTACGTATTCGGAGGCATGGGTGGCAAAGCTCAGTTTATTAGGGAAATCTATGGAGTGTGGTCTTGTGATTTCCCCCTTAAGGTGTCAAATGCGATATTAATCTGTGTTCCCACCGACCGTCTACCATCCATCTGTCATCCTGTACTGTCCTGGCTTGTCTGTTGCAGTGTTAATACAAGCTATGCTTTCAAATACCAAGAGGATCACCCTGGTGGACAAACTTCACTGGGGCTTTCAGACTACGATACACTAGAAAGAGAGGTTTGCTGAGCGGCTGGTGGTTTCGAGTTGCCAACCTTTTGGACTGCATCCTAACGCATAACCACTATGCTATCACGGCTCCTCTGGGTTGTTAGCTTCACCTAGATTTGGCTGTTGAGTATGAACCACCAGATGTTTATTCTGAACTTGGCCGTGAGACCCCATGGATGGGCTGTTGGAAAGGACACAGCTACAAGGTAGAACACGAGCAGTGGTTATGTGTTGGGCTGAGTTCCACATGGTTGGCAGTTTGAAACCACCAGCAGCTTCACAAGAGAAAGACTGGGCTTTCTACTCCCGTCAATATTTCCAGGCTCAGAAACCCACAAGGGGTGGCCATGAGTCAGCATTGACTCTGCAGCAGTGAGTTTGGTTTTGGTGAATTGGAAACATTTGTAAATTAGAGCTGCTGCTCTGCCCGCAGCATGGAGAAAAAGAGATGGGGGTTGCAGAAAGAAACCCTCTAATTTCTTGTGTATGCCCTAGACTTTCTGTTTATAGTTTTGGAGGGAAACTATATCCATGGGTTCCCAAGTTCTATTTTAAGTTGGTTCATTTTGTTGCTCATTCAATAATCATTGGGTTGGGCCCCAGGGCAACAGTGTTAACTGGCACGGGGTTGGTAGAATCTTGAGAACAGGGGTGGGGGGTGGGGAAAGTGGATTGGAAAAAGTAATTAATTTGTGGTATGAGAGGCCTTGTGAGTAGGGAGATTTGGAGGTCAAGAGGTATTTTCCTATGGAAAACAAGACAAACACACATAAAATGAATTGCCCGGTATACCAACCCAAAGCTAATTTTACTTTTGACATTGTGAATAATAATAACAACATCTCATTTTTATTCAGCCATAATAAGTCCCACGCAGACTTTTTCATCTTTAATTTGTCTCATACTTCCAATGACCCTATGAGGTAATGCTATTAGTGTTTCAGATGTAGAACACTTGCCTTCCGCTTAGGAGACCAGCATTCAGTTCCTGCACTTCCTCGTAGTCTTCGCTCACCTGTCAGTGGTGACTTACAGGTTGCGATGAGGCTGGGTAGGTTTCAGTAGAGCTTTCAGACTAGGAAGAACCATCTGCCTATCTAATTACGAAAACCAGCCAAATGCCCAGTGGCGCACAGTGGCCTGATGCCACTGATCATGGGGAGGGCATGGAACTGGGCAGCATTTTTTTTGGTGTGCGTGAGGTCGACATGCCAGGGCGACTCAATGGCTGCTAAAAACAACATGGGCTAGTAGTATCATCACTGTTTTGTACAGACCAACTTAAGTACACTGCTGTCATAGAGGGGGAAAAGAACCCTGCAAATCTGTTTAAAGTAAAAACAAGGAGTTTATTTTTATTTATTTATTTACTTTTTAAAACAT
>NW_022103919.1:14952696-14958743 GCF_000313985.2 Echinops telfairi | reverse complement strand
AAAACTATAGATGCAGGGTGTTGTAAAAGGGGGTTCAGGGACATTTTCTTAAAAACAGTTTTATTGGTCTATAGTTCACGTATACAATTGAATCATTCATTCATATTAAGAAGAGTGGTGCAAACACCACCAATTAATTTCAGAACATTTCCTCCTCTGTGGTTTGCTCTCCATTTCCCCCCCTCCTGCTCTGCCATGTCCCTAATCCAGCTATAATCCTTATAGGTCTATGTGTCCTGGATTTCATATGCAGAAAATGATACAAAACACAAACAGGAAGCAAACAAACCAAAAATCCCGAAAATAATGACTCGATAAAATATAGAAAAATCTCAATCTAAAAGAAAGCAGGTTTTGAGAATGATGATGGCAACAAATGTGCTTGACACAATGGATGTATGTATTGTGGTAAGCATTGTATGAGCCCCCAATAAAATGATCAAAAAGAAAAACAAACATAAGATAGAAAAAAAATAAAGCTAAATAAATAAATAAAAGAAAGCAGGAACTATTAAAATGGAAATAACTTTAAAAGGGATCAAGAGAGAGATCAAATGATAAAGTGTTACATTGTAGCCTAACTATATCTGCCATAATTGACTTTACAATGTCTGGGGATATTTTCTGAGAAACACTAAAATCACCTGTTTCCAACACTTTAGATCATCTAAGCCAGAAGTGGGAAACATCTGGCCCTCAAGTGTCTAAGGTCCTTGAAGTCATCAGCTGACACCATAACATCACACAGACTCATAGTGACATTTTAGGCAGGGTAGAACTGCCCCTGTGTGTTTCTGAGATTGTAACTATTCACGGGAATAGAAAATCCCATGTTTCTCCCCTAGATCTGCTGATAGTTTAGAACTGCTGACCTTGTGGTTTAGCAACCCAACATGTAAGTACTAAGTCACCAGTGCACCTTAGCTATAACATTACCAAAAATAAAACTAAACTAAAAGCACACTCATTGCCTTAGAGTTGATATTGACTCACAGTGACCATATAGAACAGAGTAGAACAATCCCTGTGAATTTCTGAGATTATAACTGATTAGGAGCAGAAAGCCCAGTATATCTCTCTTGGAGCTGCTGGAGGTTTTGAACTGCTGATTTACAGCCCAACTGGTAGCCACTATGCACCAGGGCTTCTAGCTATCACCTTAGGGGTGAGTGGAATAAATGTTTGACCAAGATGGCCCATGAACGATGTTATAAATATCCAAATGGCCCATGGCAGAAAAAGGGCCCTCACCCCTGATCTAAGCCAAAGGAGCTGTACTGGAGTTAGGTCTGCATTGTCCTGGTGGAGTCTGTTAACATATAAAAGCTAAGAGCTTGTTGAAAGACTACAATTATTACAAATGGAAATGCTAAATATTTTTATGTTTAAAGAGAGAAAAAAGGTCTTAATTCAGAAAAGCTTTAAGCAGGTCTCTAACATTAGTGTGTTCTAACTATGAACGCATCTCTATGAAACATAACCAAAACTTGTTTCTTTAACATCTTATTCTAGTGAGCAAAACCACAGTTTTCTTTAGAACTGCTTATTTCTTGGTCAAAGGTACAGAGAAAATTGTACAGCAGTAACAGGCTGATTTTTATGACAGAAAAATACAAGATGGAATCATTGATGACAAGGAGACATTTGGTCAGACCTTAGAAAGCTTGGTTAAGTCTAAAGTCTTAGTTAGGAATTCCAGGAAGATGTGGGATTTCCCAGGTGAACAGCTCACTGTGTTGGGGGAATGGGATGTGAGATCAGGTCCTGCAGCACCCCTGGGTTCTTTTGCTGGTTCTCCCACGGAGAGTGCAGATGTGTTTGTCAAGTGCATGGTCCCTTTTCACAGCACCCTCCTGCATTTTACATCCCTTGTCAGTGCGGTGGCAACTTGCCAGCGTGGGGAAGTGGGGCAGGACCGTCTATATCTTACAGGCCTCCCATGGATGCCTGCATGGACTCTAGGAGGCCCTGAATATTGGAAACCCTGGTGCCCTGTGGAGTAGAGTTCCCATCGGTGGTAATCCCTAGCCGCCAAGTCCCAGATTCCTCCACTGGTGGCTCTACAGAAAAATAATTCCAGCTAGTTGGAGAGAGATCCAGCAACAGGGAAACAGAGGCACTGTTAGAATCTGCAATGCATCAGGTTCCAGGTGATAGATAGAAATGTTCCTATTTTGTTTTGAGAAAGAAGACACAAAACTCCTCACTCTGCCAGAGGAAATGGAAACGGGCATTTCTGGGTTTCTTGGGGGCTTCCTTGCCAGTCTAGATAACCCTTCGATGAGAAGGTCATTATAATGGCCCATTTGTACCCAGGACCATGCGTAGGTGGATAGATCTGAGTTGTGCAAGAATCCAGTTATAAGCACAATATCGGAAAGGCTGTACTTTCCCTACGTGATACACAGGGTTGATAAGGGACTTTGGTAGGTTCATTATACCCTTCTCTTACCCCAACAATGTTAACCTCTGGGATCTGTTCCCTCCACCTCAGAAACATACGACCTCCTTTAACTTACCAAGTAAAATTGTACCTGCCATAGCCTTCTTCTTCAACTCATTAAAAACGACTATCCTAAAGGATGGCTTCCTGTGGTTAATTCCACCACTTAAAACTTACTCCTGAGAACCTAAACCCTAATCATCCTACTCACCCAACTAACACTCTCTCCTACACACTACGCACAATACGTTTTCCATTACCTATCTGAACCTCCCCAAACCCAAAGAGCCAGCCACTGCCCCACTACACATCCCAGAAGATTATGCTGCACCTAGAGCCGACCCAAGATGTACTGCAAGCAACACCCATCACCAGCAGCTACCATAAAAAATCTAGAGAAACAAAAGTCAGTTATTGAAGATGATACAAACCCAATGATTTACACAGAAAAAGCAGCCCTTGAAATGTCAGTGAACGAATGTTGAGAATATTGCTTAGTGCTGTACAGGAAATTAGGGGATCAATCCTGAAAACAAATGGGAAAAAAAACAGAGATAGTAGAATCCTCACACTGAAGGGAAGTCCAGGAGTTAAGGAATAATACAGCAGAAATAGATAAAGAGATGAATGATCTCAACAGTAGAATAGAAGATTTAAAAAAACCCAATAGGATGGAAGAAATGGAAAACAGAATCTGTGATCTCAAATATAGCCAAGCAGAATTCCACAAATGAGAGAATCAGTCAAGCAAAAAAGCAAAACAATCTGAAGAGAGCCTCAGGAGGATGTGGGGTTCCGTGAAGCGATACCATGTTTGAATTTTGGGGTCCCTGAACAGGAAGACATAAATAAATAATAAAGGAATTCTTGAAAGAAAATGTCCCCAATATCACAAAGGAGGAGACAAGAACCATTAAGGAAGCAGAGAAACTAGCAATGAGATTACACCCTTACCCTAACCCTCCCCTCCCTCCCCACCAAAAAAACCCCACATCAAGACATATAGTAATCAAATGATCCAATTTTGGAAAAGGAAAGAATCATGAGAGCAGCTAGAGTGAAGGAAGCATCATATATAAAGGTAAACAGATAAGAATCAATTCAGGCCTCCCCACAGAGACCATGCAGAAAAGAAGAAACTGGAGCAATGTGCTCTGAAAGTTGAAAGACCACAACTTCAATAGAAGACTCTTTTATCCAACAAAGCTCTCCATCAAATTTGAAGGAGATATTAAAGTTTTCTCTAATAAGGCCAGGATGTCAGAATTGATTATTCTTAAGTTAGAGCTAGGCTTTAATGGGAGCCCAAAACCCATTCCTGGATCTATGCTTTTTTAAAAAAAATTTGCTGTAACTTGGGAGTTAAGACATATGTCATATCATTCTATAATACGGTCATGTCAAACACAATTGTACAATTGCTTCCAGAATCAGTCTCCAAACATACTTTTATTTCCTGAGCCAACAATGAAAATTACACAATTCGAAGATGGCAATGGGGCATGTCGGGAGCCCCGATCCATCTGCAGAGTCTCTAGTCAGACTCAGTCACTGGCAGGTCTGCTTTAGTCACAAGTAAGAGTCTTGAGCAGCCTTATGATCAGTTAGGGACCATTGTTATTTTGATAATGCTGGATCAAACTCCACACTTGGCCAGCCGACCACCCTATAGATGCAACCTGAATTTGTTCTGGGTGCAAGTATCTCTTACTGGTTCCATGAAAGAAATTTCTTCCCTGGCTTTATGAATGTTAATGGGGCTCTTTGCCTTCTTAAGCATTATTTGTATTTTTCTCTTGGAACTATTATGATTTTATCCTTACCACCTTAGTGAGATTTTTTTTTTTTCTGTTGGGTCTCCTAGCTGTGAAGCACAAGTGGAATGGATGCATAATGATAACTCATAGAAGGGGATATTGGGAATACAGGAGTGGAGGGGTGGGTGATAGGGAGGGAAAGGGAATTTGGGGAGGAAATAATGAAGGCAGGAGGGGGGAGGGAGCACTAGAATGGTTTGTGATTGCATAACTGGTTTTAAAGGTGATTTAACCATGGGGGTTTGGGGGATGCTCTAAAATTGATGCAATGATTGTCCAGTTCTCCTTGATATGATTGAATGATTGAACTCTTGATTGTATGATATGTAAACCATGTGCCAATAAAACTGTTGGGGGAAAAAAAAGAGTTAGTCTTGGAAACTCACAAGGGCAGTTCTACCCTGTCTTATGGAGTCACTATGAGTTGGCGTCAACTTAGTCGATGGTAGTGAGTTTGGAGTTGGAGTTATATTAAAAAGTTCTGTTAAAACAATAACAAATGTCTTAATTCCAAGAATGCTCTTCCTCACTGCTCAAAGTGCTTCTGCAAAGAGTCATCCAGCTATCTTTTTAAAAACAGAGAGTAGTTAAACACAGCTTGCTTTATTCCTGCCTATATCCCCATTGCCACCCAGTGGATTACCATTTCTAGCAATGCTTTAGGTTTTCCACGGCGATACATACTGATGGAAGTAGACTTCCACGTCTTGCTCCTGCAGAGCATCTCATGGGTTCCAACTGCCAACCTTTTGGTTAGCAGCCAGACTCAGAAACACATAGTTGACTAATTGTACTTATTTTTAATAGAAACTTGTAAATGTTAAGCTTGCTAAGATTGACCTTGAGTCTTTAATTAGTGCCTATGATGTTCAAATACATCTTGCCTATCTGAGTCACTGTGGTTATATGGTCTTTTCATTTATAGAATATTAAATTAATGGCATTTTCTGTTCAGTCGCAGAAATCTTGGATTGAAGGAGTATTTGACAAGAGAGAATGCAATACGATTATACCCAGCTCAAAAGACCCCCACAGGTACAACTTTTAATTAAAAATAACTTTAAAAATAAATAGAATTCCTTGAGGGACTGTTTGTGAAACCTAGTTAGAGATATAACTATTTAGCAGGTTTGATAATATCTATAAACAAGTACTCATTTATCTTCAATCTCTTTTTTCTATTTATAAAAGCAATACTTTGTCATGGTAGAAAATTTGCTAAGAACAGGGGCCTTATTAAATAGTACTTCACTTCAACCTCAGTCTATAGCAGCATCTGCCACACTTGAGAAATATCTGTTGAATGAATTAATAAAGAGGAAAACATCAGCTATAATTGATGGAAGTGCTCTTAACCTTGTGGTGGATTTTATTTCATTCTTTTCTCTTTGATTCACTTATTCTTCCTGATGAAGGTAGGGGCATGGTAGCAGGAAAATATCTATTGCTACATACTTCCGGTGAGGTTTGGGTGAATAAACTTTCTGACAGCTGACAATTATTGTGACTGTTTCTTACCCACAAATAAATTGCTGGTATGATGGCTCTTTGGGGTATTTCCGGCCACTGTGTGGAGACTATGCAAACAACTGGTTTGAGTTCCATGTTCCTCCACAGATTTTCATACTAGCCAATGGTCAGCAACCCGGAATGACTTGAGGCTGAGTCCTCTAAGTTCTTGACCACCCGTTAGAAACTCTGCTTGTAGAACAAAGTTCACAACAGCAGTCAGTGAAAGAGAGAGGAAAATCCCCCAGAGTAATCGTGTCCATGGAATTACGATTGAA
>NW_022103919.1:14949291-14951457 GCF_000313985.2 Echinops telfairi | reverse complement strand
CCCCTAAATTCAGACGTTTCTTCTGAATCATTAAAAAATAGATTGTTAAGGATAATACGTATAATTGTACTAACTTCCCCTTGTATTGGTAGTATTTTATGATTTAAATATTGCTTTTATGTATATTTGCTTACTTGATTTTCAACAATTATTATAATTTAATAGTAATAATTAAGCTAGCATTATTATACACACTACAGTGTAAAATACTTTACACATATTATCTCAGATAATCCTTATGGTAACTTGATGCATCAGAAATTATTATGCTGTTTTAGCTGTAACAACAAATGCTTACAGAAATTCATATATTAATGAGATTGAAATTCAGGCACTGCGGTTCTAAACTCCAAGTTCCCTTCATAAAGATCCTAGTTGTGAGGTACTGCACAGGGGGTTCTGACTCATAGGGACCCCGTGTATAACAGAAGGAAGCCCTGCTGGTCCTGTGACATCGTCACAAGTATTCTTATGTTTGAGCCTATTGTTGCAGCCACTGGGTCAATCCATCTCATCAAGGTCTTCCTCCTTTTCACCCTCTGGCAAGTATGAGGTCCTTTGCCAGGGGCTGGTACCTCCCGAGAACATGCCAAAGTGTATGACATGGTGTCTCATCTTTCTCTCTCCCAAGTAGCATTCTGGCTGTACTTCCAACATACATTTGTTTATTCTTTGGGCAGTTCATGGTATATGTAATATTCATATGTAATATTCAGTGGTATAACTTAGAAGCATCAGCAGCTGCCATGTAATTATGTTTGGAAAATGACATATTTGGGAAATGATAGATGAGTACTTATCAAATGTTGATTTCTAGACCATGGAAGATAACAGATACTTACTGTATAAACATTATGCATGTTTTCACACTTGCCAGAAACTAACCAAGGTTTTCACTTAATTAATTCAGATGTACTGGAGGGTGCCAGGTCTGCCAGAATTTAATCAGGTAAGATTTGGATGAACACTGTTATTTAATTGTTATTTAAACCTAATTGACACAGTTTCTTCACATCTTCCCCAGAAATCTCATCCCTCATCCCTTCTTCCCTGCCCCCTACTTCAGGGCTGAACTGTTGTCTGGGGTGGGGTTGGGGGCGGCTGGGAGAGACTAGCAAATTCTAATCCCATGTAGTTTGTAAGGGTTTAGAAAGAAGCAAATGAAGCAAAGTGTTAATCCACAGTTTTATTAAAGCATAGGTAGGATCACTTCCAAAGAAATGAAGCAGTTCCTTCTCGGGAGGTGAAAAGGACTCTTTAATCATAGAAAATAAGCAATTTGATCGAGGAGAGATACCAGGATTGAGAACAGATGAGGTCAGGTCTAAGGGAAGACTTTTGAAGGGCGGAGGGCTGCAGCTTGGCAGATGGTCAAGTAACTTTCTAATTAGTTACATAGCTTGTCCTTGGGTCTATATAAGATAGGCAAGATAAACAATCCCAAGGTAAAAACAAAGGGGCCCATGGCTCTGGGGGAAAAGGGGAGAGGAGAAGTGGGGGAAAGGGAGTGGGGAGCCAACAAACCTAGGGACAAGGGAACAGAAAGAGATCCAAAATAGATGTTGAGGAGGGGATAGAATACCTGGTGGGGTTTGATCAAGGGAATTGTAGACTAGAGGCATTACTGAGAGCCAAATGAAGGTCAAACGTGATAGTGGGACAGGAGGTAAGTAAAAGGAAATAGAATAAAGAACTAGGAGGCTAAAGACATTTATAGAGGTATAATCATAGGCATGAACATATGTAAATATATTAATATATAATGATAGGGATATAGGCCTATGTACATATATTTATATTTAAGTATTAAGGAAGCAGACAGATATTGGACCTCTACTCAAGTACTCCCTCAATACTAGAACACTTTGTTTTAACAACCTGGCATTTTGTGATGCTCATCTTCCCGACATGATCTCTGAAGACAAAATGGGTACATAAGCAAATGCAGTGAAGAAAGATGATGGTGCCTAGCTTTTAAAAGATATAGTGTCTGGGGTCTGAAAGGCAGAGAAGCAATAAAATTGACATGGAAGAAGCACACCAGCCTGTGTGATCACAAGGTGTCGACAGGCTCAGGTATCAGGCATCAGAAGACCCAAAACAAACAGTAATATCAATGGGAATGAGGGGGGTTGGAATGGAGACCCAAAGCATATCTGTAGACAA
>NW_022103919.1:14946769-14948827 GCF_000313985.2 Echinops telfairi | reverse complement strand
TATCAAGGGTTCACAAGGGTGGCAAGTGGGAGGTAGGGAGGGTGGGAAAAAAGAGCTGATACCAAGGGCCCAAGTAGAAAGAAAATGTTTGAAAATAATGATGGCAACATATGTACAAATGTGCTTGATACAATTGAAGTGTGGATTATTATAAGAGATGGAATAGACCCCAGTAAAACATTTATCTAGTTTGTCAAGTTAATTGAAAAAAATCCTCTTGGGTTTTGTTAAATGTATGCAGAACTTTGGGAGAGAATACTGAGATCATTATACATTCAAATCTCAAAATGAGCTTTTAGTTCTTGTGGTCATGGTTAACTGCCGTTGAGCCTCTCTCTGACTGATGGTAAACCTGGTCTATTGTGATCCCTAGGATCTTCATCAGCTCATTTTAAAATGTAGATCTGCAGGCCTTCCATCCTAATCTTAGTCTGAAAACTTCTAAACATCTGTTGATTGTCCTAGCAATATGCACACTTCTGTTGATAGAGAGATGGGTGAAGTCTGTGCCCGAGGTGAATCGAACCTGGGCCCTCCACATCAAAGGTGAAACTTCTACCACTGAACCACCACTGGCCTCTAAGTACTTGTTAGAAATGTTTAATTTAGGACTTCTAAAAGTGATAAATAAAAGATGAACACAGAAACTTTGTTTGCAACATCTTTGAGTTATTGATCCGTTCGTTCTATGGGGTAAACTTGGCACAATTTAATGAACTGGTCAAAAAAGAAAAAAAAAGAAACGACACAGACTCTAATGAACTAGAAATGTACTTAGAACAAAGAAGTCCAAAGTGGACAACAGCCCATCAACGAGTAGCGCATTATCCCTTGTGCCTTACTCAATTGTGTTTAGAAAAGTGCACGGCCAGATCAGTCATTATTCGCTTGTATTTTATGAATAGATGATCCTGTTATACAACATTTTTGATTAGTAGATCTTGCCTCTCTGTTCTCCCTATATTGGGAAGTAGCCCTCCTCCCTTGAAGTATGGAACCCCAATGTAGTCGTCCATACCCTGACTTCTGGTTCCTCTTCATCCTGTCTCCTTGAGTGTTAGGACTCTACGATTTGAACATGTTTTATGTTATTCATTCGTAATCTCTTTGGAAAAATAAACCCAACACAGGTGGCCAAAAAACCTCAGTGTGTAACAAATAAGACTTCTTCCTGTGTGCTGTCTGCAGTGGCAGCTCACCAAGACTGCTGATCATCTCTTCCAGATGAGGGTTCTGAACAGTGGGAATGGCAGCATTTTCCAAATTACATAATGAAAGTGAAGGAAAGGACATTGGAAACCCTTGTTTTCACTGTGAACTCCAGATGTTTTACAGTGAGCATTAGACAGGCGTAGCTGTAATTGATAGAACGGAACATTCTTTTCCTTCTGTATTTTCAAGCATTACAAGAAAAATGTTGAAAAGTATTATTTTGGGACCTTCATTTAAAGCAATATTGTGAAAGGCAAAATGCACCCGAAGCCATTGTTGTTTTTTAATTGAAGGGTCATATAAGTCACTGATTACGACCTCTGACTAAAGTTACAAAGCCTATCCCAAGAAAAAAATACGTATTCAAATTTCTAAGCTTACTCTCTAAACAATATCCTGGTCCATAGTCCCCCACCTGATACTAATGCCTGCCAAGCTTTTCTTGGAAGAGTTAGTAGTCCCCTAATAATTCTTCAATTGAAACCTTGGTGAATATTTTCTAGTGCATATTAATGTACAGTTCATCCTGTGGACTATGTAAGGAACATTATTTCTTAGTAAATATCATCTTTAGCTTTCATTTTAAAAATCTGGGTTTTTGATGACAAACATATCAAATGCTTATATATTATTTAGTTTTTACTTATAGTTAAAACCTTTTCACATTTGTATTTTTACACATAAATGCAATTTTAATTTTTAGTCTTTTTAAAATTAAAGTTTATATACAAGAATTTTAAACATTTTATTGGGGGTGCATACAACTCTTATCACAATCCATACATACATCAATTGTGTAAAGCACATTTGTACATTCATTACCCTCATCATTCTCAAAACATTTGC
>NW_022103919.1:14941788-14946511 GCF_000313985.2 Echinops telfairi | reverse complement strand
AGGTTATATGTAGATCCCTGTAATCATTTCCCCCTTTCTACCTGACACTCCTTCCACCCTTCCAGTATGGCCACTCTCACCACTGGTTCTGAAAGGATCATCCATCCTGGATTCCCTGTGTTTCCAGTTCCTATCTGTACCAGTGTACATTCTCTGGTCTAGCCAGATTTGTAGGTAGAATTGAGATCTTGATAGACGGGCGGGGGCTGGTGGGAGAGGGAGCATTTAGGAACTGGAGGAAAGTTGTATGTTTCATCGTTGTTACACTGCACCCTGACTGGCTCATCTCCTCCTTGCGACCTTTCTGTAAGGGGATGTCCAATTGCCTACAGATGGGCTTTGGGTCCCCACTTCGCACTCCCCCTCATTCACAATGATATGATTTTATGTTCTTTGATGTCTGATACTTCATCCCTTCGACACCTCATGATCACACAGGCTGGTGTGCTTCTTCCATGTGGGCTTTGTTGCTTCTCAGCTAGATAGCTGCTTGTTTACCATCTATTCTTTAAGACCCTAGATGCTATATCTTTTGATAGCTGGACTCCATCAGCTTTCTTCGCCACATTTGCTTATGCACCCTCTCTGTCTTCAGCGATTGTGTGCGGAAGGTGAGCATCACAGAATGCCAGTTAAATAGAACAAAGTATTCTTGCATTGAGGGAGTACTTGAGTGGAGGCCCAATGTCCAACTGCTACTTTAATGCTAAGCCTATAAATATATGCACATAAATCTATTTCCCCATCCTTACATATATTTACATGTGTACATGCCTTTATTTAGACCTCTATGAATGCCCTTTGCCTCCTAGCTCTTTCCTCTGTTTTACTTTCCTCTTGTCTCACTATCATGCTCAGCCTTCATTTGGGTTTCAGTAATTCCCCTTGGTTACATTATCCTTGATCACTCTCTACCAGGCCTCGTACACCCTCCTCACCACCGATTTGGATCACTTGCTGTTTCCCTGTCCCTGGGTTTGTTAACACCACCTCCTTTCCTCACAACCTTCCCCTCTCTCCTGTGTCCCCCCTCCGGAACTTTTGGTCCCATTGTTTTCTCCTCCAGATTGTTCATCTAGCCTATCTTATTTAGACAGACCTGCGGAGATAATAACATGCACAAAAACAAGACGGAGCAAAATCAAGCAACAAAACATCAACAAAAAGTCAATGACAAACAAAACAAAACAAAAAAATCCACAACATTGCCAAAAAGAAAAGCTTGTAGTTAGTTCAAGGACTGTTTGTTGGCCTTTAGGAGTGTTTTCCGGTCGAGTCTGATGGGGTGCCAAGCCCTGGCCCCAAAGTCTATTTTTGGTACTCCCCGGGGACTTCATTGCTCTGTTCCCCTTGCTGTTCCGTTGCTTGCCCTTGGTGTTTTGCCTCGGTGTGATAGGATCAGATTGGGCGCAATTTCCACACTGTTTCCAGTGTGGTCCCCTGTAGGCCTATGGATCAGTGAGAGATGTTGTGTCTCATAGTGGGGCCAGCCATGTGGTCTTCTCTGTGGATTGGCTGCCCCTAGTGGGAATCTCGTCATCAAGGCTTGGTGGGCCAGGATGTGCTCCACTCTCTCTTCCACCCCTTTCATCCGCTCCCGGGTGCTCTGCTCAGACACGTCCCTCTCTCTGAGTCACAGCCTAGGTGCTGTCCTCTGAAATAAGTTCTTCTGGGGGCAGGGGCAGCTGTCCATGTAGTTGGGACTGGGGCCGGCCCCTCAGACCTCTCCACTGGTTCCCTACTCCACGCCAGCATATTGCATTCACGTCTTGGAGCACCAGGTTGAAGTCTGGTCCCTCTTTCCCTGCGGAGATATAAACAATACCGCCCCCTTGGGTGGGTTAGTGCTCTGTGGTTTTTTTTTTATGACAAGAGTATCAAATGTTTATTTATTATGTAATTTTTGCTTACAGTTAAAATTTTTTCACATTTGTATTTTTACACATAAATGCAATTTTAATTTTTAGTCTTTTAAAAATTAAAGTTTATATATAAGGATGTTTGTGTTTTAAAAAAACATTTTACTGGGAGTTAATATATATTAAGAGTTATATATCATCCCATAGTTCAGTCACATCGAGCAGTATTGCACAATTGGTACCACAATCAGTTTCAAAACATTCTTTTCCTTCTTTTTTTAAATCATTTTATTGGGGGCTCATACAACTCTTATCACAATCCGTACATCCATCCATGTGTCAAGCCCATTTGTACATTTGTTGCCATCGTCATTCTCAACACATTTTCTTTCTACTTGAGCTCTTGGTATCAGCTCCTCATTTTTTACCCTCCCTCTATTGTTTCCCTTCTTGAACTCCTTGGCATCAGTTCCCTGTTACCCCCCTCCCACCATTCTACCCCACCAGAAACCCTTAATCCACTTGCTGTCCTTATAGATCAGTGATTCATTTTCCATTTCTTCCCAGGGAAGTTATTACTACTGGAATTCCTAGCAGAGTGACGAACATCTCTGCTGTATCTGGAGTCAGAATTCTGTCTCAGAATCCTGCTTTATTCTTTTGACCTGTGTGTCCATGGGAAAGTCACTTGACCTCTTTAACCTTGTATTTGTCATTCATTCGTGTCTGAGGGGGGCTTAAAATGTCATAGAATGATTGAGTGAAAAGATACTGGTATTTTTCCATGAACTTTCCCAAGCCATATATCTAAACAAAAGGCCCACCTTCGGTGCCATTGAGTTGATGCCAACTCAGAGTGACCCAATAGGAGAGGGTAGAACTGCCCCTGGGGGTTCTGAGCCTGTTCTTGTTATTGGAGCAGAAAGCCCTGCCTGTCTCCTGAGGTGAGTGGCTGGTGGCTTCAAGTTGCTGATTTTGAACTTGGTAACCCAAAGAGTAGCCACTAAGCCACTAAGGCTCCCAAGCCACATATATAAGGCATACACACACATATGTACTCATCCCCACATATGGATGCAAATCAAACATTTATGCATATGTTTAACAAGAAATATAACCCAGATATACATTTTTATGTGAAGTTTTAAAAGTTGTTAATTTGTGCCATCTATACATTACCTAAGAAAAAATTTGAACAGTTTTATCTGTACTCTAAAATTGATTTTGATCTTGACTTTTAGGTGTTACTGTGGACGATTGATTGGAGACCATCCTGGAGTAGATTATCCCTGGACTGTCTCATCCGCCCACAGAGGTGAAGATGAAGAATGGTCCGTGGAAAAACACACAACAACAAGCCCCACGGATACCTTTGGCACGATTAATTTCCAAGATGGGGAGCACACCTACCATTCCAAGGTTTGTGATAAAACAATTGTTCCATCGGCTTTTAGCAAAAGGAGTTTCTAAATGTGCTACTATTGCCAAATGTAGACAATCAAACCTGGTTTGCAAATGTGAACAAATTTACGGACCTGTGAGAAAACAAAAGATGGCTCTTTATATTTCCTTTGGGTCTAAGGGCATTGTTCCTTTCCAAGTTGCTCTGCAATCAGATTTTATCTGACCTATTTTGGCAAGTGTCTACTCCCTACTTCTCCAGAAGAGAATTACCTGTTCTTGAGGCAATTGTATTGTGATGTACCGAGGAGTCTTTTTTTAAAAAGGAATGCAAGAAAAGCGAAGAGTGTGGCTTTAGCTGAGGTATAACAATGACGGTACTTTATAGCCAAGCACACCGTTCCAAGTGTCCTTGGAAAGGTTATTCTAGGATGGAAATAAGGGAATTTCCTTCTGTACTTGACCTTTTCAGTCCAGTATTTCTACTGTCCTTAACATACTAATTTTGCATGTGATTTGCATAATATTAAAATGTGTTTTCTCTTGAGCCTGTTAACCACCTACTGCTTTATTTAACAGAGATGGGTTTTCATGGGGTGACTGCAGGTGAATCTCATATCAAGAATGCTTGAAATCACCTGGTACCATTTGCTCAGATGGATTTGAAACAATAGTTGTAAGGAGTACAATCACCACACATAAACTTATCCTACTATCGAATAGTTATCAGTGTTCTTAGATTTAATTTCATTTGTTGATATTTTCTCTAAAATTAGCAGGTAATCTTTCCTCATTTCCCCTTCCAATCGTTTTTGGGAGCTGGCTCTCAGAGAATCCTGGATGCAATTTTTCCATTCTGTTGGAGTCTTCTTTTTGCATTTGTGCTTAATACCATCATCTTCATTCATTCATTCACTCATTCACTCATTCATCAACAAGTTTTACACACTGCTCTCCTCCAAGGAGCATACGCCATCCCAGGTGCCGGTACTGCTACTAGCTGAGCCGGGAAACAAATACCCAGTTTGCACAGATGGCGAAGATGCTGAAAAGGGAATTTGGGATGCTTAGAGTGCATTCAGAGGGTTCCTCCTCTTTTTTGGCATGGGGAGGAGAATGAGAAACCATCTGGACATTAGAGCAGTTAAGCTGAGATTTTAAAGACAAGGTCAATGTATGGTTAGGCAGAGAGGTGAGGCCACTCTTGACACAAGGAATAAAGGTCAAGGGAGAATTCGAAACATTGAGGAAAGCTGAATATATGGTTAGATAGATCTCTTGGTCATTAATGTGCCCTTACGTACTTGAAAGCATTTTATTTAATCTTGTATAAGCCATCAGACAATCATGCAGATTTAGATCATAATCATATTTACTTCATGCTTATGTTGAGCTATGGGAAAGTTTGCAAGAGTTGTACTCTCCCCCCTGATGCATTCCTTGTGTAGGTTTTCGCCTCTCAA
>NW_022103919.1:14930430-14940940 GCF_000313985.2 Echinops telfairi | reverse complement strand
CAGAACCCAGCAGAATGACTTCATTGGGTTTCCAAGACGGTGAAGCAAATTGGCACGTCTTTCTCCCACAGCGAGCAGGTGGACTGAACAGTCAGCATTTTGGTTACTACCTGAACACTTGGACCAGCATACCAGCAGGGCCCCTTCTGTCACAAAGATCACTTTTCAGTTTTCTTACTAGGTCAGCATTTAGTAAAGGGCTGTGGCTCAATTTCCTCACTTGTAATTTGAAGCCTGATTCTCCTCAGAGTCTTTTTGTCTCTTACATTGTGATAGCGGCATCATCTCCATGTTCACGAATTTGAATATTTTTATTAATTTTTAAGTAATTCAAAGAAGAATTAATATTTATTTTTTAGGATGTTCTCTAAAACAATGTAATAATTCTGATTTGTATGCTTGAAGATATAACCTGTGATTATTTTTGGCATAGCTTTATGACTCATTGATTCTTACTGACCTTCATTCTGGTAACTAGGACTTGTTCTTGCTATTGGTTGGCAAAGATTTAAACAAGCAAAGTCATGTTCCTTTGATATGCATGGTCCTAGGTGAGTGCATCTGCTGGAAAGACAACAGTCAATCAGACAATAACTTGTAGGCCAAAAACATGCTTTGAGGATTCCCAGTTGTATGTCCCTCAGTGCTTGTGACTTCTGGTTGTCGTAACTAGTCAGAAAAGACTGTTTTGTAGAAAATACCTACTTGGGGAGAAGCTGTTTTCAATAGGGTCATTCCACAGAAAATATATGAATGAGAAGATTATAAAAATTTCAGTACATTTGATATCCATGCTTTTTGATTTTAATATAAATTGTGTGACTTTGTGAATGGTTAAATTAAAAGCGGTGACATTTATACAAATTCCACTTTTAACCTGTTTCTCCAAGATACTTATTAGCAGGTTTACAACAGCAGAGATTTTTGCCAGCTATTTGAAGCATTTCTTTCTTACCTCAGACCTTTCACAGAACACTGCCGGGTCGATCTCGAAACCCAGAGATCTCCCTGCAGTGACTTACTGTAATTCCCAGTAGAAGGAGTTTACCAAGGGTGTGGAATCTTTAAACACTTTCACTTTATGAAGACCAGGTTTTAAAGAGACTCAGGCCACTTTCTTCCAAGTTTGGGGTTGCCTTGTGAGGTGCTTCTTGTTTTTATTTGATATTTGTCTTTATGTTGTGTGCATGTCTTTCAGTACATTAGAACATCGTATGATACCAAGCTGGATCATCTGTTACATTTAATGCTGAATGAGTGGAAGATGGAACTGCCGAAGCTGGTGATCTCTGTCCAGGGGGGTCTACAGAACTTTGAAATGACCCCCAAACTTAAAGAGACCTTCAGCCAAGGTTTGGTCAAAGCTGCAGAGACAACAGGGGCGTGGATTCTGACCGAAGGCATAAATACTGGTAACGTATACTCCTCTTTCTTCTTTTCATTCCTTCTTTCTAAGCCGTGGATAAGGCAGCATGACGCCGAATCGCTGCTTTGCGCACCCTTAGGGGATGTGTGTGCGAAGGCGAAAGAGGAAAACCCTAGGAACTGGTAAACCCAGGAGGAACAAAGGCCTGCCCTGGACGGTGATCTGGCAATTGTCATCGGTGAACTTCTGGCAACGAGAAAGAATAAGCTTTCCTGAGATTCAGACGTCAGTGAAGATAGAAGGGACCATGACTCCAAGAAGCTTTGTAATATGTGTGGGAATGAACATTAGCTAAGTTCATATTGTCATTGTCAAATTCACAGACACTGGAAATCAGTGATGCGTATGACAATTGCAGTGAATATATTGGACAAGAACAGATAATTGCTTCATATATATACATGCTTCACATATGTATTATATTATAGACACATACAAGCTTATGTATATTGCTTTACTTATATGTTTTACACATTTATTAAACAAGGGGGTATGCCCAAAAATACCCAGATTTTTTTTTAAAGCTATGTATTTAAATGTTTTCACAAAACAACCCGATCACCTTCAAAGTATTCTCTATTACACTGAATACATTTGTCAAATCTGTAATTCCATTCTTGGAAACATTTTTCAAACTCATCTGTTTGGATGGCTGACAGTACTTCCCTTGTTTTTTTCTTCACCTCCTCTACATTGTCAAATTACTGTCCTTTCATGTCCCTCTGCATTCGCAGAAACAAAAAGAAGTTGTGTTGAGTGAGGTCAGGTGATTCAGGTATATGAGGGGCAAGAGAGGCATGCTGGTTTTTGCCAAAAACTGATGCACTGAGAGGTGAGCAGGTGCATTGTTGTGGTGGCAACACCGTCCCCTGTCTGCCACAAATCAGTCCATTTTTGTCACACACTGCTAAGCAATCTTTTCAGAACCTCTAAATAGAAAGCTTGATTAACAGTCTGAACTGGTGAAACTAACTCCAAATGCACTATGAGTTGACATTTTCGCACATTTGGGAAGTTGATGGACATCCAGCGGAGCTTTTTTTGATTTTTTTGGGGGGGTACCCCCTCTTCTATGTTTCTATAGGTATATATGCATATAGGTATATATGCATACACACATAGAAGCATATATCTATATTGCTTCATATATATATATGAAACAATTATCTGCTCTTCGCCAATGTAAGGGAGCCCTGGTTATGGAATGGTTATGGGTTAGGTTGTCATCCGTATGGTTGGCATTTGGAAAACATCAGCTGCTCCACAGGAGAAAGACAGGACTTTCTTCTCCCGTAAATAGTTACATTCTTGGAAACCCATGGGGAGGCGGCTGTGAGTCAGCATTGACTTGATGGCAGTGGCGAAAACCCCCTCACAGCTCACCTCTTCACTTTACTTATAACTACGTCATTAACAAGGCACTTGTGTGAGGCTGGGTTGACTAGCGAAGCAAACCCAGGAACACTCATACATGTGTAAGACAGAGCTTTATATCCAGAAGTAGTTATACATCAAGCAAACATCCCAGCCCAGTCCAGATCAAGTCCATAAGTCCAATAACACTCCTTAAGTCTGATACTCATTCATAAATCCCTCTTCTGACTCACACAGCCACATTCAATGGTGCAGAATGCAGGGAGATCACTGGGTACAAAGTCTTGAAGATACAATGGTGGTGGACGCATCTGCAGGGCTCTGGCTGCCATCAGCGTGGCTCAAAGTAGCTCGTCAACAGGAAGGTGAAGCAGAGAGAGAGGGTGTGGTCCACTTCAGGGAGAAAGAGGAAGAGGTCAGCCTTTATTTTGGCCAGCCTCCAATCAAACTGCAACTTGATTGACAGGTTAAGCTCTGCCCACATGTTTCTACAGGAGCCATGTTGGCTCAAAAACTTAACTATCACAGCTCACTCCTTCACTTTATTTATCAAATTGAGATGAAATTACGTAATTACCGCAATACTTTTATCTCTATTTGCTTCTCATGGATTCTCCTTTATATCCCTTAGAATTTCAGGTAGGGGCATTTTAAGGCTAACTTTACCCTTTGCACTAGTATTTATGAGCTGGCTGCACATTAGCATCATCTGGGGAGCTTTTAAAACTAACCCAACCCAACCCACACCACACCACACCACACCCACACCAAAACATCCACAGATATCTAGACTCTTCCCTCAATTGATTAGCTTTTTGGAGGGTCCAGCTTCTGAAGAATGTCTGTTGCCTAGCTGGGGCTGAGACCATGCCACCATAAATCCTCTCTGAGCAATCAGTTATTAACTTTGTGGGTTTCAGTTTTTCTCTGTGTTTCTTCTTTTGGATCTTCCCACTTGGACTGTAGCCAGTACCTCCTAGTCTACTTTGCCCATCCCTTTAGATCAACATAAGGTGGCATGAAGTGTCTTGTACATTTTTCAACCACACGCACTGGTATTTGTTGCTGTAGTACACCTTGCCTGCAGCACTCACACGACTGATAGACCGAATTAGGCTTGTGAGAGCTGCAGCGTGATCTTTGCCCGTCTCGACCACTTTCTGCCTTCACGCCGTCTCACTCCTGTTCCGTCACTCATCTGAGTGGACAGCATTTGGGGGGCCCTTCCCTGACAAAGGTGCGCAGGTGAGAGAAATTGAGGCTGTTTGCTCCCGTAAAGATCGGCAATCTCAGAGCTCCAAGGGGCCATTCTACTCTCTTTCATTGGTTGTTCTGCGTCAGAGTTGATACTATGGCAGTGAGCTTTTTTTTTGAGGGTTTTTTCCTAACAAGTTTCCACCTTAAATGGGCTTTGGCTTAGAATATTTTATGTGGGGACTTAAAAAGTTCATGTACAATTCAATTTTCCCACAAACTTTATGAAGCCCCTCCGAATGGCATCTCTTGGGATGAGTCTATTGCACAGACTCATTTACCACTCCTACCAATCCGGAGGGACCTTAGAATCAGCAACACATTTTGATTGAACAAATAATTCCTTTGGGGCCTGACTGGAAAGAAAGGAATGGCATAATGACTGCAGAGAAAAACCTAGCAAAACAAAGTAAAACCGAGGGGCTCGTCCTATCACTAATGGGTAACTCAGGAGTCCATCCCGTCGTACCTTTCATTAAGGTCACTGCCGCTTCACGTGCTTGGTAGGAAATGAGGTTGGCAGAGGTCTAAGTCCACTGTACACTCTGTGTTTTATTTCCAGTTAAAAAAAAAGAGGTGGTGGTGGGGGGTAGGTAGGCATGGTTCACAGAGTTCAGAAAAAGGTAAACGGAGGCAAAGATTTTCTTTGAAGAACTCACTGCCTTCAAGGCTTTATCTTAAGATTCTTTTCCTTCCCTTTCATGCTTCTTTTATTTTAGGGACAATCAAGGAATAGAAATAGAAATACAACAGTGTGAAGATCATGGAAATAGTTCCTATGAACCAAAGAAATGGGAATTAGGGAATCTTGGGGCTTGCTTAAGCAGCAATCAGGATCTGACCCCATTGGATCACAACTCCTGTGTGGCCTGGCTGCTGAAGGAGTGGTCCAGGGACCAGCAGTCTGGTCTCAGGGGATGGGGGTGGGGGGCTTTGCTGGTAATGCAGAAGCTCAGGCCGCACCTCAGAACCGAGGAGGCAAAATGTGCCTTTTAAAAATCGTCCGGGAATGAAACGAGGGCTGCAGGTCGAGGCTGTCAGGCGGCACCGTGGATAGAGTAGAGGGAGAGCCCGGATGGCCTGGATGTCAGGGCCGGCCTTGCTCAAGAGGGCAATGCTCAGGATTTTCTGGCCAGGGGAAAGAAAGCAGGGTTTGAGGTCAGCTTGCATGCACAACATGCCCACAAGGAGCCGGACACGTTCCAGGTGGAGAGACCAGCACTAAGGAAAGAGGCTTTGAGAGGGAGTAGAAGTAGGCCAGGTTTTAGAAGCAAATTATTCGGTCCCAGCCACTTTCCCTAAGCTTTTACCTTTTGTATAACAGGTAACTCCTCGCTTTTCAAAAATTCACTTTACTTTTACGAAAGACTTCCATTAGTACCTGTTTTCACGAACTGAAAGAAATCCCAGGAGGATTTTTGCTTTCAAGACATGTGGGTGGATAAAAAAAAATAATAAAAAAATAGAAATGTGGGCGGTGGGGTTGTGGGATCAAAACTAGCTTCAGCCCTTTGTTTTGCAGGCAGCCTTACAAAGGCAGCGCCCACCCTTTTCCATCCACAGCAGTACGAGTGAGGTTGGCAAGCTCCTTCCAGGAACTTGCATCTCCGCCTCAAACCTCCATAGCGTTGAATGGTGTGAAAACTCTATGTTAGAGGTGCTTAGGGTGTTTATGTTGTTTAATATGAATCGGTAGTTTATACTTTAGGTCTGGAAAGCTCATAATAAAATTCCCATTGGAATGAATGGTAATTGTTTCTTTGCTGTACAGCATTTCACCTTAGGAAAGTTTCACAGGAAAGTTAACTGTCAGGTAGCAGGGAAACCTGTGCTTGCTTACATGCTTCTTTTTGGCAGCCACGGTGCTTTGCATGACTTGAGAGTTTGACTTCTAGACTTGTGTTCACAGGAGTGTCCAAGCACGTTGGCGATGCCTTGAAAGCCCATTCCTCCCACTTGCGAAAAATCTGGACAGTCGGAATCCCTCCTTGGGGTGTCATTGAGAACCAGAGGGATCTTATTGGAAGAGATGTAAGTGAAACATTACTTCACCCTAAGTGGAAATGAACCTACATCCATTAACTAACTTGTTACTGCACTCGGATGTCTTGTTAATAGCTCAAATTTAATACAGGTAGTCCCCAGCTACGACAGGAGCTGAGCAGATAAGTACTAGTCATTTCCGACAGAAGTAAAATACTTCATTAAAAACAACAACAGCACACCATTAGTGTCTTTTATTATCAGCAGCTGTATGAATCCAACTGTTACTTGTTTTGGGATAATAGAAATATTACATATAAATTTCAAAACTCACCTCTTTGCTTTGTTTCTAACTCATAGTGACCCTGTAGGTCTGAGTGGTCCCTGTAGTTTCCCGAGGCTGTAAACCTTGATGGGACCAGAGAGCCTCCTGTCTCTCTCTCTCTCTCTCTCTCTCTCTCTCTCTCTCTCTCTCTCTCTCTCTCAGAGGCTGGTGGCTCTGAACTAAGTCGTTCACATTTACCTAGATATTTTAATGCGTGTGTGTATACAAAAACCATACAAATCATAAGAATTTTCTTTGCCAATGATGAAGAGTTGGACGATTCTGTCATCTTATCAGTTGGGGCAGTAACTTCACTGTGGCAGATTCTGGGCGACCTGTGGGAATGGGGGTGGCGTTTCTAGTCAGACAAGTAATAGGAGTTGTCCACATGGTTCTGTCATTTTTACTTCATGTATTTCGTGGCAGCGACTCAGTTTCCCTAAACTTCCTGTTAACGTTAGCAAAGTGAACAACCTTTGGGAACATGTTTCAACCCACTGAAAGGGCTCCTTCAGTTCAGGAGGAGCTCCACCTAATACTTCCGTGACATTGTGGACAACTCTCCTCCCTCTGTCTCAGCTTTCCTGTCTTCTTCAGCCTTCCTTTCCTCTTCCAAATCCTGGGAGTCCTGATTTCCTATTTCTTTTCTAAATAGCCTTTGAGCTGTTCCACATCAAGTTCTAAATTCATTGTTGTTGCCACACAGGTAATTTTTTTTTCACCAAAACTTTCCATTAGATTCTCTGATCAAATGCTTAGGGGGTATTCACAGAACTTAGCAAATTTTGTTTGCCCTGCAAGTGTTTTTCCCACAACTTCTTTTCAGCAAGATCTATTAATAAGTTGTGCAAAAAGGGGAACTTTTTAACTGCTGCTCATCATATTCCAATACAGGGCAAGTAAGGACACCCTGACCCCATCTTTAAAATGTCAAAGCCATCTTTGGAATTACTCAGGCCCCAAACCATGGAGTAATCCATAATGATTTTTGTCTCACACTTCAAATACTGACCCATCAGTAATTATGTGAACTCTAGTATTATTATTAATTATCTAGTAACTATGTGAACTCTATTCTAAATACATTTAGAATCTGACTTTTCATTTCCTCCACTGTTCTTGAAGAGGTCCAACACACCAATATCTGGACCTGGAGAAGGAGCCTGGGAGGTACAGTGGGTTATGTGTTAGTCCACTAACCCATAGGTCAGTTCAAACCCACCAACTCCCCCATTAATGATCTATAATCCTGAAAACCCTATGGAGTAGTTTTACTCTACCACATATGGTCCCTGTGAGTACTCTATCACCTATGGTCACTGTGAGTACTCCTTCATATACGGTCACTGTGAGTACTCTATCACATACGGTCACTGTGAATACTCTATCACATACGGTCACTGTGAGCACTCTAGCACATACGGTCACTGTGAATACTCTATCACATATAGTCACTGTGAGTACTCTATCACATACGGTCACTGTGAGTACTCTATCACATACGGTCACTGAATACTCTATCACATACGGTCACTGTGAGCACTCTAGCACCTACGGTCACTGTGAGTACTCTATCACCTACGGTCACTGTAGTACTCTATCACATATGGTCACTGTGAGTACTCTATCACCTACGGTCACTGTGAGTACTCTATCACATATGATCACTGTGAGTACTCTAGCACGTACGGTCACTGTGAGTACTCTAGCACCTATGGTCACTGTGAGTACTCTAGCACAAATGGTCACTGTGAGTACTCTATCACATATGGCCACTGTGAGTACTCTAGCACATACGGTCACTGTGAATACTCTAGCACATATGGCCACTGTGAGTACTCTAGCACATATGGTCACTGTGAGTACTCTAGCACATATGGTCACTGTGAGTACTCTAGCACCTATGGTCACTGTGAGTACTCTAGCACATACGGTCACTGTGAGTACTCTATCACGTACGGTCACTGTGAGTACTCTATCACGTACGGTCACTGTGAGTACTCTATCACGTACGGTCACTGTGAGTACTCTATCACGTACGGCCACTGTGAGTACTCTATCACATACGGTCACTGTGAGTACTCTAGCACGTACGGTCACTGTGAGCTCTAATGGACTTGATGACCGTGGGTTTGAGTTGTGTTTTGCCTGGATGATTGTCATAGTCTTCCACAATTTTTCCGTGGTCTCTTATCAGAAACTAATTTTTTGCATAGTAGTCAGAACGGCTCCTCTAAGTGAGATTGGGCCATTCCTCTGTGCAAAACCTTCAATGGCCTCTCTTCTGCTTGGAGCAAAATCTTAGTTTCTTGTAATAGTCTGTGCATAGTGAAGCAGGGAAGATTAGTGATTTACTCCTGTTTAGTCATTCATCCATCCATCCATCTACATCTGTCTATCTGTCTGTCTGTCTATCTATCCATCTTTCTATCTATCTCTTTATTCCTTAAGACTACCTATTTGAATTTGTTCTTCGGAGTGGACTTTATAAAATGAATATCAATGCATTAATTTTTCTATTTTTAGTGAAAATATAAAATACTACAGAAGGTGTATAGAATATAGCCACAGTTATTAGTTTGTGTGTATCATTACTGTTTTTATTAATATGTGGATATATAGAGTAGTGTGTGAATATATATTTGATCAGAATAATATGATAGAAGAAATCTCATTATATTGATACATAGTAAAATAATTATGTGTGTAAAAAGAATGATGCTACAAAGCTGCTTCTGTAGCTCTTTCTTTATAGGTGTTGTTGAACTTTTGTCTGTAGCTGTCATTTATATGTACAACTAACAGGACTGCATATTGATCCATTATGAATGGGAAATTACCCAAAAAAGCAAACTGCTCCTTCACTACAGATAGTTTGAGAAGAACAGCTCTGTGGACCAATACCATTTCTTCAATTTTGGAAACAGCTCAGCAGTCTAGTTGGGAGTTGCCGAGGCTGGGGAGTAATCTTCAGCTCTGACCCCTCCTTGTCCTTGCTGTCTCTCAGGTGGTTTGCTTGTACCAGACTCTGGGCAACCCCCTCAGCAAGCTCACCACACTCAACAGCATGCACTCACACTTCATCTTGTCAGATGATGGCACTGTGGGCAAGTATGGAAATGAAATGAAGCTGAGGAGGAATCTGGAAAAGTATCTTTCTCTGCAGAAAATACACAGCCGTGAGTACTGAGGAAATTGTGTGTGTGTGTTGGGTGGGGCAGGGCACTGTGGTGAGCAAGGCACTCCATTGGTTATCTACCGAGAATGTTGGTAGTTGCCGCTGAATTGGACCCTGGCTTATAGGTACTCCTTGTGCAAATGTGCTTAGTCCTGCATCATCCCTATGTTCATTGGCAGATGGAACTCTTGTGACCCGGCTTTCATTGGCGATTTGCAAAGCCTTTCATCCTTGCCTGTTTTCATCTGAAAACGCCACTGAAACCTGCTCACCAGGATAGCAACGCATAGCCCTTCACTGCCAGATGAGTGGTGGCATGTGAGGTTCACTGGTTGGGAATCAAATGCAAGTCTTGTGTAGTTGAGTGTTTGAGTGTTATACCACTGAACCCTCAATGTCACCACATCAGCCCCTGCCCTGGAGCAGCCGGAGATTACATGAGGATGTGTGAACACATGGCCAGAAGTCCACTGACTGTAAGGTGAAGTAGAATTGTGGGTGACAGTAATGAGAGGAAAACCTTTGGATGACAGCATATTTAGGGGATGTTTCATACAAGGATAGAGGTTGTCGCTGAAGCGTGGAGAGTTTTTAGGAGTGGACGGATATCAGGAAAAGAAGTATTGGTGGTAGAGCAGTAAGAACACTAGCCTGAGAAGAGTGGACAAAAACTTTGATAACCATGGAAGATGTCATTTCTTTTCCTTTCTTTTTTTGTTGTTTGTTTTCTTTATTTTTTAATTATTTTATTGGGGCTTGTATAACTCTTATCACAGTCGTGGATGTACATTTGTTGCTATCATCATTTTCAAAACATTTTTGTTCTACTTGAGCCCTTGGTATCAGTTCCTCATTTCCCTCCCCCACCCTCCCTCCCTCATGAACGCTTGATAATTAATAAGTTATTATTATTTTTTCATGTCTTACACTGACCGATGATGTCTCCCTTCACCCACTTTTCTGTTGTCCA
>NW_022103919.1:14919298-14929257 GCF_000313985.2 Echinops telfairi | reverse complement strand
TTTATCCTGCCTATCTTTATCTAGATCAGTGGTTCTCAACCTTCCTAATGCTGCGATTCTCTAACACAGTTCCTCATGTTGTGGTGACCCTCCCAATTATAAAATTATTTTTGTTGCTACTACATAACTGTAAATTTTGCTACTATTATGAATCGGGCGACTCCTGTGAAAGGGTAGTTCGATCCCCAAAGGGGTCACCACCTGCAGGTTGAGAACTGCTGATTTAGATAGACACGCAGAGACAATTAAAGAACAAAAACATGACAGCAAAACAAAATAACAAAAGAAAAAAAAACACAGCAAAAGCAACAACAAAAAAGCAACGACAAAAAAGAAAAGAAAAGTCTATAAATAGTTCAAGGTTTGTTTGTTGCCCTTTAGGAGTGTTTTTCAGTTGATTCTGATGGGGTGCTGTGCCATGGCCCCAAAGTTTATTTTTGGTATTCCCTGAGGACTTTGTTGCTTTGCTCCCCTTGATGCTCTGTTGCATGCCCTTAGTGTTTCGCCCAGGGAAGATGACATTTCACAAGAGGGTAAACCTAGATAGAGTTTTTTAGACACAGGGATCTTTTGAAGGTGTCACAGTTGTGTTATGTTCACAGTGGTGTTGAAGAGACTCATCTTGGTTTTCTTGAGAGAAGGGGATCAAGGAGGGCCAGAGTCTGTGACTAGCCCTGGGTAGAGAAGTGGTCATCTTTTACAGAGAAGATGAGCCTTAAATGTTGCCAGGTGAGAAAATGGCCTGGGACAGGGGGCATAGTTGACCTCTTCTGCCTTCTCTGTTGCCACAGGCAGACATACCATCACTCTTCTTCTTTCTTTCCTTACCTGACAACAACCACTTAATCAGCACTCTACTCTCCTGGGTTTGATAAGTCATTGCCTCAGCCACACAGAAGGCACAGACAGAACTCATGATTAAGGGGGGTTAGTACGAAAGTTACCAGGTTACCAAAGTCAGGATCAATAAACAGTATTGATACCGTCATTGGTCTATAACAGTGTTTCTCCTTAGCCAGCAGCCAAGTCTCTATCTCTGGTTCTGTCTCTAAGCCACCTGGTCCTTTAATGTCTGCCTCCAGGGGCCAGGAGGCCTGCCTCTATGCTGCTCTTCTGCTGAGTCCCGTGGTCTGCGTGCACAGCCTCTGTCGCCCGTGGTCTTGACCTCTGACAATTCAGACAGAGGTCTTCAGCGTGCACTGCTGGAACACGGTGTTTCTCCTTCTGACATGGCTTCTTTTATACGGAGGTGTGGATTTGTCTCTTAGCAGACCATACCCCCAAGGAAACAAGAAGTACACTATGGCTAGCAGGACCATATTAAGTAACGAATCATGTCTCACCAGGGGAATGTGGCCTTATAGTTTGATATAAGAGAATTAAAGGAGTCACTGTGTGAGGCAAATGGTTAAAGTGCTCAGCTTCTCTCTGAAAGATGGAAGGTTTAAGACTATCCATGGAGCTCTGTAAGAATGGCCTGGTAACCTGCTGCAAAAAAACTCCCCAGTCTTTGGAAACCCAAATAGCACAGTTCGACTTTGACACACATGGCGCCAGCATGGGATCGACGCTGAGGGCAGTGGCAGTGGCCGTGGAACAGAAGGTGAGCGCTGCCTCCGGTGCGCATTTGAATCTTCCACCGAATACTGGGGCATGCCACGTAGCACCCTGAGAGCATATGCAGTGTTTTTAAAAAAGGGATGGCTGCTCTCCTTTTGATTATTATCCCTGCCTATGGGTTTAAAGACCCCAAACCCAGACGCTTGCCGCCCTGAGCCCTGAGTGGGATGCATGGCCGGGAGAGGGCATGGCTGTAGGCACGGGCTCTCTGGGATCTGTCTGGCAGGTGGACAGTGGGGACTGTCGGGCTTGTTCCTGCTGCTCAGATAGGCGGTACTGAAGGTAGCGTTTCCTTCCTGCTTGATTCTTCTCCATCCACTTCTGGCTTCTGCTGTCACCTTCTCAGTCACTAGCAGCTGCTGCCTGTTCCTCCAGCCTCTGACGGCAGCAGCAGCGTTAGCAGGAGCCACAGGATGATTGGCAGTGGGCCCCCCTAGGATTCTAATACGGTGTTCACACCATGTCCAAATCTCCAATGTCCTGGATCACAGAATGTACTGTGGACATTAAGTGTCACCTACCTGTCTTCTCAGGCTTTGGAGCAGAGAGTCAGGGAATGAGAATCAAAGAAATTGAGGTTCTCTCTAACTTTTGACCACTATCTGGTAAATACTGAAGCTCCTTTTAGGTTCTGGCTTTGACCTCCCGAGGCAGCAGAGCGTAGTCACATCAGGTAGACAGAAGCTTGGTCATTTGCTCCTCTGTGACCTTGCGTCATGGAGTTAACATCTGGCAGACTCTGTTTCCTTACAAAAATGACAGGAGTTACCTCTCTCGGATTACTTTTATTGTGATAATAATAAAAACAGTAAGAGATATTACTTAGTTGTACCTAGAATAGTGTCCACTGCATACCACGTCCTTAATAACTGTCTATTTCTTTCTTACTCCCTTTCCTCCACTGTCAAAGAGGTCATCTCCTGGTGTGGGAGAGGCGAGAACGCTAAGGACTGTTGTCAGTTACATAGTGCGACTGCAGGCTTTTTGAGGCTCAATTAGGTCAGGTCCAAAGGAGAAGGGATTAGGCATGTGGTCACTGTTGATCGGAGGGAGGGAGGACAGGCTGTGGATGAATCCCTGCTGGGAAGACCCAGGCCGGGCTCTGAAGTCTCAATGACCGGAAATGTTGATACCAAACCAAACTCATTGCCATCGAGTCAATGCTGACTGACCCTAGTGGGTTTCCAAGACTGTCACAGTTGACAGGAATAGGAAGCCCAGTCTCTCTCTCTCTCTGTTGTTTTTGAACTGCAGACCATGTGGCTAGCAGCTCAGTGCTTAACCACTACACCCACAGCTCCAAAATGTTGATGAGTCACCTCTATTGACAGTGCTAACCATGTACATCGCTCCAGGTTCTACGCAGCATTGCAATGGAAGTTCAGAGTCTTTGTCGTCCTTCGTCCCTGGTCATGTCCCCTTGGTGAATGAGGGAAAGCCACTCTGAGCTTACCCCAAGCAGCGGGTGACAGTTCTACTTTCTACCTTGACATTGAGGATTTACCCTGAAGATGGAGCGAGTCATAAGAATACGGAGGCAAATTCCAGTGGACTGGTAACACTTAGGGATTTATGGAGAGTTAATATAGAAACAACAAAAATAAAGAAGTCCTCTATGCACATACACTCAAAAAAAGAAGGGGAAAAAAGTCCCAACAAAGACAAAATACTTAGGTATCAAAGTGGATTATGCATCAGGCTTCTAATTGCAAGGCCTGCAGTTCAAAGCCGGCAGGCCCTCCGAGGGAAAAGGTGAGGCTTTCTCTTGTAGAGTTACAGTCTCAGAAACCCCAGAGGGGTAGTTCTACCTGTCCTGTAGGGTTCCTACGAGTAAGAATTCACTCAATGGCAGTGAGTTTTAAAGTCGATCTTTGTACCTGATGTGCTGCTACATTATGGAGGTAGTTCTAGCACCTGCCAGTTTGAGGTATGGTGGTCGCTTGCATATAACTAGGATGCTGGAAGCTATGGCGTTGGTATTTAAAACTCATCCAGTGGACAGGTTTCGGTGGAGCCTCCAGACTATGCGATTTGAAGTAAAGGCCAATGAAAATCCTATGGATCAAAACATCACATGCTAGAATTGTAGGTATAAAGACATTCAAAATAAATGGTGACTTTGGCAATGGGGAAGAGCAATTCAATGGTCATGAAGATGGTGGTTGCAGGACTAGGCAACACTTTGTTCTATTGGACTTGGGATGGCCACACATAGAGCCCACACAACAGCCACTAACAGATTTGTCTGGGAAGTGGTTCAGAGGGATTTGCTGTGATAGACAATACTTAAATAGTTTGATGATTTCTTTCATTTCTCTTACTGTGGCCCTGAGGCAGTTCCCAAATTAAAGACTGAGAAGAGATACAGCACTTTACTGCCTGCTCTGTGTTTTTCAGGATGCCAGGCCTTATGGAATCCAAGGCAAGCTCTTGATACTGGCAGAGAATGCTACAAAAACAGTACACGCTTGACAAAGTTGTAGTAGGAACCCTTCAGACAATGGAAATGCAACGAATATAGGCTTTGGTTGTGCTATTATTATAAGTGTTTTAAAAATAGTCCTTCATTTCTTTTTGTTGTCTTTCCTTTAATACAGCAATATTAAGTTATGATAAGAAATTCAAACAGCAAAGAATGGGGAGTTAGAAAAAGAAAAACCTTTTAGGGGTTTACACTCAATAGGAAGGGGAGAGATTAGGGGTACACATGTGACAAGATGGGCTGACCCTAGATTCAGGATTGCAGCCTAACTTTGGATGTCACTGAGCAGGTTTGACCTGTTCTCTTGTTTCTTTTAATGTGGCCCTGAGGCAGTTCCTAAATTAAAGACAGCCTAAGGCTATCTTTTCCTATTCCTATATCTCAGAAATAACCACAATTAAATTTTATTGAATATGGAAGGTTGATCATTTTGGTTATGAGTGATGGATATTTTGGGATCCAATTATTCTTCTTGCTTTTGGTCGTACTTGAAAATTATCATAAAGAAAAGTTAATATTTCCTGATGACTACTTATATTTTGGAGTCCTGGCTATTGCAAAGGAGCCCTGGTGGTGTAGTGGTTACGAATTGGGTTGCTAACTGTAAGGTCAGCAGTTCAAAACTATCAACTAGCTCTTCAGGAGAAAGGTGAGACTTTCTACTCCAATAAAGAGTTACATCCAGTCTCAGAAACTCACAGAGGCAGTTCTACCTTATTCTATAGGGTCACTATGAGTTGGCATTAACTCAGTGGCAGAGTTTTGGTTTTGGTTTTGGATGTTGTAAATGGTTAAGCTCTTGGCTACTGACCAAGAGATTGGCAGTTCATATCTACCCAGAGGAGATCAGAAGAAAGGCCTGGTGATCAGGCTCCAAAAGATCATAGACATTGGAAATCCAATGGAAAACAGCTCTCCTAGTTCTGCTCTGCATAGATGGTGTTGTTATGATACGGTCTTGGCTTGATGATAACTAGCACTTACATTATGAAATATGCTCAAAGCTTGTAAGTGCTTTCCCCACATTTTTCAAATACTATCTTTGAAATCCAAGCCCCTCACTTGGTCTTAAAGTAAGGAAGCCTGAGCAAAGTAATAGAGATGTGGATTATACAAGTCTTATTAATGTGAATGAACTATTGAATTATATGATCTGAAAAGTATATTATGTGAAGTATATTTCAATAAAATCATTTTTTTAAAAGAAATGCATTTACGGTAATGATGCCTTTTTTTTTTTTAGCATATCTCTAAACCCTTCCTTTAAAAGTAGGAAGGGTGCTGTTACATTGTGTGGGTTCCAATCAATGTCACAAAATAAGTGTGTATGAATTGTTGAATGGAAAACCAATTTGCTTTGTAAATTTTTACCCAATTGCAATAAAAAGTTTGTAAAGTTTTAAATAAAATGAAACCTAGGGAAAGTGAAAAAAACAAAAGAGAGAGAGACGTGACAAGGCAAGTGATGTGCATGTGGTACTCAGAAGACTTGTGTCTGGAGAGTCAAATAGATGAGTGGCTTACGGGGGCATCTGTATAACCTTGTGGCATGGTTTGTGATTTGAAACAGGTACAAGACAAGGTGTGCCTGTGGTGGGTCTGGTGGTAGAAGGAGGTCCCAATGTGATCGTCTCAGTGTGGGAGATTGTGAAGGACCGTGACCCAGTGGTGGTGTGCGAAGGCACAGGCCGAGCTGCTGATCTCCTGGCTTTCGCCCACAAACACTTAGCTGATGAAGGGTGAGTTGTTGATTTCCATTTTTTACATCATGGAGGCTATTTATTCTTCTATTTTAGTTCTCCACACCACGCAGTTATATGGGTCATAAGTGCTGGTAGTGAAAAATTTTCAATATCAGTCAAAGAAAAAAAAAGAGATAAATTGCTTTGGGAAATTTGCTGCAAAAGACTTCTCTAACATTTAAAAAGGAAAGATATCCTTTTGAAGACTGAGATCCACCTGACTCACACCATGGTGTTGCCATCTACCTCACCGGTTGTAGGAAAACTAGGTAACAGGTATGAAAGACTAAATAATTGATGTCTTCAAATTATGGTATTGGTGAAGAATCTTGGATATACCATAGACTGTCAAAAGAAGAAGCCAGTATGTCTTGGAAGAAGTACAGCTAGAATGCCCTTAGAAGCGAGATGCTAAGAGTTTCCCTCTCATAATGTGGACATGTTGTCAGGAAGGACTGGTCCCTGGAGAAGGACTTTAGCACCATGTTTATGAAAGGAGAGGGTCAGCAAAAAGAGGAGGACTTTCACTGAGATGGATTAACACGGTGGTGGAGCAATGAGCTCAAAACCAGGAGTGACTGTGAGGATGGTGCAGGAACAGGCTGCTGGAACCAAGTTCATGGAACCTTACAAAAAACAATCCTGGTAGTTCAGAGATTGAGACTGGAATTCATTTATCAGTGATGAAAAAAAATGTGTTAATCAATGACGAGAGCTGATGCTTCCTTCGCTGAAGAGTGGCCTGCTGAAGCTTCAGTCCCAACGAGCTTGAGAAAGAAGCCTTTCTTAAGGGGAGAAGGCAGAAGGTACTCAGGGTAACCAAAACAGCCCTGCACTGAACCAAGATCACCTTCATTTCCTTATATTTTAAAAACTAGTAGGAATTGCTCTATTCATTTCTCCAAAATTTGTGGGAAATTGATGTCCTGGCCATACAGAGCCTTTGTTGTCCCTATTGGGGAATTTAAAATACTTTCTTTTTCAAATAAGAAGGTAATTTTTCTTTAGCCATTCCTATAGTCAGTGTGGTTCTTTCCTGCCACGTATTTCAGCTATGTAAATAAATATGGCGCGCGAGAACAAGGATGTAGTCCTCACTCATTTACTTAGGAAGTTCTCAATTACTGCTTTTGAAATAACTGCTCTGGGACTCTTTCCTTCTGATTCCTCTCCTCCTTAGGACCCCTGTGCTCTACTTACTCTTTCTACCCCTTTCTCTCTCTCTCTCTCTTTTTTTTTTAACACTCTCTCCTTCCTAAAAGCACCCTAGATGATTAGTTCATAAATATTTTGATGTCTGAGATAGTTTTGAGCATCTGTTACACATAACTTCTGGAGGTCCATAGCCTTGTCCCGCCCCCTTGCTGTGGAAATCTTTCAGTCCCCGCAAATTGAGAAAGACCAAACTTTATTAGTGGTTACAAGGGGCAGGTGGAATGGAAAGAGGAGAGCAATTATTTAGGAAGCATTGGGTTTCCATTGGGAGGATGGGAAATTTGGCAACAGACACTGGTGATGGTTGGCACAGCATAATTCACGTAATTGATGCCACTGAATTGTACATGTAAAATATATTGAATTAGCAAACGCCGTGTTATATATATTTTACAAGAATTGGGGGTGGAGGAGCTGCTTCTGTGTCCCTATTTTAGGGTCCTGGGAGATCATTCTGTTTCCACTTTAAAATTCAGCCTCATTCAGAGCCACTGCTTCTTTTTGCTTCCTGCTGACTTGCCTTCCTGGCAGAACAGTCTATGGAAGTCGTCTCAATTAGGTGGGAGGTTGGGATTTCTTGTTCTGATGTTTCTGGACCATTCCCTTCTCTGGGCTGTGTCCAACCACAACCATTTTTCTCTCTCCTAGGACTCTTCGTCCTCAGGTGAAAGAGGAGATCATTGACATGATCCAGACCACTTTCAACTTCAGTCTAAAACAGTCCAAGCACCTTTTTCAAATTCTGATGCAGTGCATGGTGCACAGGGATTCGGTGAGTATGAGGGGTACAAGGTTCGGTGGGATTAAAAAATTTCCGATTTCTAACAATTATCCTATTTCTAATGATTTTCACAAACATGGGATTAAAAATGATTTCTCACTTGACTATATATAACTCTGCTGAACTTGACCCACATTTAAGTAAGGTGGGTTTCTTATTTCATCCTCCCCAGCCTTGAAATTCTAGACTCTACTTGGGGTGGAGGGTAGGGCGGAATACATACGGAACATGGCAGTGTTGAAGAAAAGATTTCAAATTGAGTGAAAAATACGTGTAAGTCTTTTCTGAGGGTAAGTGATGTCAAGTCTGTTTCCATCATGGTACCCTTAGTAAATGCAGCAGGAGAATTGAGGAGGTAATTGCACGATGAGATAGGTGAGAAGATAGCCTGAGCTAGAAAGTGGAGTCTACTGTGGGCTGTAAATGTAATGCAGAATAAAAGAAAAGAAAACCTCACTGCCATTGAGTTGGTTCTGACTCATAGTCACGCTGTAGGACAGGGTAGAACTGGCCCTGAGGGTTCCCAAGACTGTAACCCTTTACGGGAGTAAAAAGCCTCCTCGTTCCCCCTTGAAGCAGCTGGTGGTTTCCAACAGCTGACCTTCAGGTCAACAGCTCAGTGTGCAACCCACTGTGCTACCAGGGCTCCTTTGAAGTGGGGTAAAGGGGAAGGGCTTAGTGTTTTAGAGTACTTTGATCGAAGTACTTTTTATTAGCGATTTGGATCAAAGTTTGTTGGTGCTATGACCAGAAAGATGTGAATCAGTGTGATCTTTCTAGAATTTGAAGGCTAGACCAATTTATATAAGATTTTTTTAAATGATATTTCGGTACCTGGCCTTAAAAACACAATTTCGGCTAGAAAAAATGTGGCTAAATACATGTGAAAAATGACTTGCGATTTGTGTTCACCTAATAACAACAATAATAATAAACCACATTTATAATTAGCTGTGTGTTTTTATATACATTCATATATGAAATAGCTCCATGAATTCAATATGCCAGCGATTGTTTATTTCAGTTTTAGAGATGATGAAATTGTAGCCCAGAGAATTTAAGTAAAATGCACAAAATCATGTCATTTAAGAAATGGTAGAACAGGAACTTGAGCTGAGGACTGGTCCTCTAAGATCCCAGAAGCTATTCTTTCTGATAGCTGGGCACCATCTAGTTTCTTCACCATACTTTTCTATAGCACCCATATCTTCAGTGATCTCTTCATGAAGGGGAGCATCAAGTAGAGCCATGCTATATGAACTAATTGTACTTAGATTGAGGCAAGAATTAAGTGCAAGCCCAATGTCCATGCGTGCATCTATGATTTATATATTTCTCTGGCTTGCTTGACAGGCATCATTATAATTGTATGTTAGAGAACATCATCAATCACTCCCCTGGGGCATCATCACTTCCACTGCCATCAAGTCAATGCTGACTCATAGTGACCCTACAGGGCATGGTAGATAGAGCTACTGCTATGGGCTCATTTTGTTTGGTTGTTAAACCAGCTCCTTCCACTATATAAAATATATTTGCCTGGGTGAAGACTGAGATACATTGACTAATAGAAGGTGATTAAAAAGGCTAATAAAGTCCTTATTTGTCTTAAAAATCCAGTCACTTATCGGTACACTTTGAACATCATAAAGATCACCTGCCCTATCCATTGTAACTGCTCATTGCCTCCCTTGAGATAAATCCTGGAGGGTTCATTTCTCATAGAGTGAAAGTCTTAGTTTCTAAGGGGAGGTACACAGAAGGATCTCATTTGGAGGGTGATTTTATGTATATTAGGAATTGATATTGGTATTCTTTTATAATAGCATTGTGCACAATAAATTAGAGCAATGTTAGAACCCAGGGAACTTTTATTTATTTTCCGCAAGGGTCCAAACTTCTTTATTAGCTCATTTAAAAAATTATCTCTTCTATAATGAAAATAATTAAAAAATTATTTTATTGGGGCTCCTACAACTCTTATCATAATTCATACACCCATCCATTGTGTCAAGCACATTTATACATTTGTTGCCATCATCATTCTCAAAACATTTGCTCTCCACCTAAGCCCCTGGCATTAGCTCCTCTTTTTTTCCCCTCCCTCCCTGCTCCTCCT
>NW_022103919.1:14894917-14916591 GCF_000313985.2 Echinops telfairi | reverse complement strand
GTGCTTGACACAATGGATGGATGTATGGATTGTGATAAGAGTTGTATGAGCCCCCAATAAAATGATTTTTAAAAAAAAGAAAAATATTTCTCTTCATTCATTAGGTCAGGGCAGAAATCCGTGGGTACTTTTGAAAGCAGTGCTTTGCTGGGTCTTTCAAAGGCATGGTGTTCTCTTTTAATTGTTGTAGATTACCATATTTGATGCAGATTCTGAGGAGCAACAAGATCTCGATTTAGCAATCCTAACAGCTCTGTTGAAGGGTAAGTGTTTGAAAGGGTTACAGTTGTTCCACTGAATGGCATGTTGTGTTTTTAAGTAGATATTTTGAATATAAGTATGCATTGCTTAACATCCATGATATGCTTTATGAAAGAGAACCTTAGGTTATTTGGACGTTGTGGGAACACCGTCTTATAATATACAAACAGTCCCTGTACAAGCCATAGTTAAATCCCTGTAAAGCCTATTATATTAAAAGCTGCAGACAAAGCTAGAGGCCTGTAGCCACCGGATACAGGAGACAGACCTTGCTTGGTGGAAAGCTAGGACAGGTGGAGGTTATGCACTTGGCTGAATTCAGGGTCTGGGACTTTGTAGATGTCCAGGTAAAGGGGGCAGGGGGAGCAGGGAGTACTGCTGCTGGTGGTGGCCTGGGCTGCCGGTGCTTCCTTAGTCACGGTCACATGCTGCCACTGCCATCACTGCGCAGAGTGGTTGCTTCAGCAGGCACAGAGGAGCCGCAGCAGGGTCTGCTCTGTGCCCACAGGGGTTGCTGGGTGGGTGAATGAAGACGTAAAGAAGGGGATGAGAAGGTGGCTTTCCCGAACTGGGATGTGCCCTGGAGCTGCAGTTCTTTCTCACTCCAGGACTTTGGGAACTTTGATGTCAGTACTCCCTGCTATCAAGTAGATTCTGACGCAACTTAAGGGATATAAGTGTATAAGATTTCCAAGACTAGCACTCTTTACACGTGTAGACATCCTCCTCCTTCTCCCCTGAAACAGCTGGGGGGTTTGAACTGCCGCTCAACAAAAGGTGAGTGAGTTTCCTTTCAACAAAACCGAACAAAACAGGACAGACCAGAACATCTTCTGGGATGTACGTATATGTGGTTGGATGCTGCCCTAATGGACACGGAGGGACAGATATCTGCATGTGATTCCTTTCACCCTAGGCACGAATTTATCAGCCCCAGAACAATTAAATCTGTCAATGGCATGGGACAGAATGGACATTGCCAAGAAGCAGATTTTAATTTATGGACAACATTGGAAGGTACAGTGAAAACTTTACTCTTGGGAATTCTTTTAGCCTCTCTGTCTTGTGTTAGAACTCCTGGTTCCTTATCCCATGTTGGCCTGTTCTTTGATTCACACCTTGTTTTTGTTGGCAAACATCTTTGAGTCGCTTCCTGAGAAAGGGAGTATGTCTGAAATTATTTAAATTTAAGATTGGGAAACCTTTTTCTTCAGAATTTTGGATCCTTAGTTCCCAAGCCCCAGCATGCTGTTCTGTTTTCTGATCCCCTATCACTTTTTTTCTTTTCTTTCTTCCTTCTCTGGAAATTTTTAGAACATTCTATTTTTCCAGTGTTTTGAGATTCATGATATGTTTTACGAATTTGTTTGTATCCATCATATTGGGCACATGATTTCAATCTGTCAGTCATATTTTCCTGTGATATGGAATTTCTTCTCTATTTGCTCAACTTTCTGGAATTCCTCTTATTTGAGTATTGGACTTTATGGACTGCTGTTATAATTTTCATAGCTTTCTCCTTTCATAGGTTTTTGGGGTTTTAATTTCCAAGCTTTCTATGGAGTTACTAATTTCTGGTAACATACTATTAATTTCTAAAAGCAACTTGAGCTGAAACTGTATCCCCTCCAATTATTTCTTCTTTTTAAAATAGCACGTTGGATGCAATATCTTTTAAAAAATATTTAATGATATTAATGATAGATGTTGATGTCCTTTTAATTTGGCATTTGGGGTCTTTTTGTCTGGATGGTTATTATTTAAGATTGGTCGTTAGAGCTCTTTAGAAATGCTGAGACTGTAGGAGGAACTTAATTAGTTTTAACCTTCAGGGAAGGATGGTTTAGCTGCTATTTGTTGGGAATACTCTGATATTGACATATCTTTTCTCTTGTGTTAGTCACATTACCAGAAAATGATCGTTTTATTTCCTGCTTGGAAGGTAAATGCCTCTTGCTGGGAACCTAGCAGAACACTGCAGGGGAGTGGCTGTAGACTGAGAAGGATTCACCACTAAGCCTTCAGTATTTTTTATTTCTCTCACTCTAATACTCATAGAATTCTGTGATATCAATCTAATTCAGTAGTAGGCTTTCTGGAGACTACAAATCATTCACCATTGGTCATCTGTTTTATAACTTCGAAAAATATTGTACTCTATCTTTAGTCTTATTCTCTTAAAAAAATCATTTCACTGTAATTTAGGGGAGGGTTGTGTTAGAGTAAAATCATATGATTTGTGTTCAATATACCATGTATATCTAGAAATAAGTTATAGTTTAAGGGGTTCAAGACCATGGTGGTTCAAGATCACTTATGTAAGGTTTCTTTTATGACTTCAAGCACATTTTCCCTCTCCCCTTTTCTTGAACATTTCTTAGTAAGCTTGCATTTCATCTTTACTTCGTCTGTTTCTTTAAAAATTTAACCTCATGTAATTCTATTTACATTTTTTATTTATTTCTATCCTGTGAAGCCTGGCTCACTGGAACAAGCCATGTTGGATGCGTTAGTGATGGATCGAGTAGATTTTGTGAAACTCTTAATAGAATATGGAGTAAACCTCCATAGATTTCTCACCATCCCCCGGCTGGAAGAGCTGTACAATACTGTGAGTATGGGGTCATTTCATCAATCAGCTCCCTGAAGTTTCATTTATTAGTGAGCTTAATGTTTACCATGTCCTTAATTGTTCATGTACAAAGATAGTTATAGAGAAAAAGACTTCCCAATCAAAGAAGAAACGTTCTTATCATTTCTGTTTTATCCTATCATTTTCATATTTCCAATTTTAATACCCCATGGTAATTTTTGTGCTTCCAATTTTAATAAAACATGCTTTAAGAGCCCATTGAGGTTTCAGTCATTACATAGCATACCACATAAGGATATATAGAATGCTATAGAAGTGTAAGCTAATAAAATATAGAAGTAGGTATAATTAAAGCAAAAAACCTGAATAAGAACAAATGGATTTTATTAAGATATTGAAGGCATATCAACTTAAGGCCACTGCTAAAATTCTCTTCCTGACAAATATCCTGTGCAAACTCTTTGTTGCTATAAGACACACTTCCTCATTGTGAGAACACCAATTGCCCAGTGCACCTGACTTCAAATGTCTTCCCTTTTGGTTTTAGTGGATTTTACCCTTACTCAAAGCCACAGTTAGATCTTGTCTCCATTTTTACTCAGTTTTATCCATCTAGTGTTAGTGGTGATTTGATTTTGAGCACACACATTTTCACATTATCGCTTTCTCAGTGTAAGTACCCAGTCTCTTTTATTGCTTGTAAACAACCTAAGAAGAAAAAGCTAGTATTCTTTCTTTACTGAGTTCTTTAAATCTTGGTTAAACATAGTAAGCATTCAATAAATTTTTTTTTTTAGACTGAAATTGTATGATAGGATAGATTACAGTAAAATGTTCATAAATGATAAAGGATACTTATAAATTACATAAGATTAGGAAAAAAATTTCTTCCTGCCTCTTGGCACATTAATTTAATTTAATCCTTCTTTCCCATCCTCCACCCCCACGCCCCCACCCCCACACACTTTGCTTTGAAAAATATTTCATTGTAATTAGATCTCTTGTGAAACACCTTCCTTAAAGTTAATTGGCTTATGCTTTACTGATAAAGATGTTGGGCTCAGATTGGGCTACTTATATATACTGAAACAATTTTCTCCCCTTAGCACATAGTAGTCTTAGGGAATAATTCTTCCTTTTGTTTATTATAGAAACAAGGACCTACTAATATGCTCTTACACCATCTTGTCCGAGACGTGAAACAGGTAACCTAATGATAAAGGTGTGGAAAGAATGTTTCTGTGTGTTGTTTGGCTTTATGATAGAGATGCTTTGCGAAATATAGATTTGGGTGTTTCTAGTGAATTACCTCTTAAAACATGTGGATCTGAACAGTTTCTTTACCAAACCAAACATTTCCCTTAATTTTACTGTATATTAAGTTATCAAAAATTTTTAAATTTAAGACTTGATACTCTGTACCTTCTGTTTTAATTATCAAGAATTTTTATTCAGATCCACAAAATAATTGAGAGTGCCTTTACTTGCCATCATGCTGAAACGCCCTTAGCAGCACATGCAAAGGGGCTTGTCTACCACAGTCCTTAAAACAATCCTCTTTCTAATATTTAATATTTGATGGAGAGAGTGTGGGCTTCCTGGGCATGTTGACTTTGTGGGGGACAGAGTTGCAGGACTTCAGAGGAAGACATTTAACTGGCAAATCAGTAGTAAGCAAATGTGCCCATGCGGATGTTAATTTAGTGTGTGTTGATTCCTATCAAAATGAAGCCACCTTGGTGGTGTCACTTGTAAAGCACCCAGCTACTAACTGAAAGGTCAGTGATTTAAACCCTCCAGCGACCCTGGGAGACGGTGTCTGTGAAGATGTAGCCTTGGAAACCATATGGGGGCAGTTCTGTTCTGTTCTAGAATGTTTCTTTGAGTCAGAATTGGTTTCCAACTTTAATGTTTTGTTGGCCTTACTCACAACTTCCGTGTGTCAGAGCCTATATTCCTGAAGCACTCTGGGTCCCTCTGAAATTTTACTATGAAGTAGATAGTCACGAAGACCCTGTCTTTCTAAGACAGATTTGAAAGGGCCCAAATAATCTTCATTTTGATGAGGACTCATCGCACTAGTAAATTTGTTGCACGGCCCTCCTACCAGCAGGAGTATTAGTCTTTGGACAGCCTCATGCTTGCTGTTTCCTTTGACTCTGTCTTCCCATGTTCCCTTTTCTTTCTACATCCTTCCATGCTCTCTGACATGTGACACAGTCAACCCAGGGAGAAGTGTTAGAGCCATTCAATGAAGAGTGAGGCTATGGATTTAACCTCAACTTCATGTTTGATCATACATGCTCATCTCCTATGTGGTTAAGTTCAAAAGACCAGGCCAATGAAACAAAAATCTGTGTTAAGCAAAAATGGAGGATGATCACATCATCTCACCCCCTCACCTGCTCTCTGAACACACAGTCGAGCTGGACCCTGTAGAAGTCACCTACCAGCATCACCTCCCTTTCTCTCATGTCACCTCATGAGAACTTGGCCCCAATTGCCACCTGCCTGGAAGGTCTTCCCGGTCTTCCAGAGCTAGTGGGGTCCATCAACGCCCTCTCCATCCCTGCATCCCCTTCCTCATTTTCAGGATGAGTGGTCCTGTCCTCTTAACAACCACAAAATGCCCTTGGTGTGGTTTGGTTGGGGGAATGGAGCACATAAGGGGAGGCAGGAGGGCCTGGGTTCCATAGGAGAGGGCACATGATGCCCACCAACTCTTTGCCCCAGCATCTTCTGGTTCTTGCTGAGTGGCCTTGGCCTCTTCCATCCTCATGTTTCCTATGAGAATTAACAATCCAGAGCAGAGAATATGGTGGCCAGGCTCTGTCTCCCCGAGCCCAGTCCACCTTTACCTGTGCGGGGCTGCTCAGGTGCCAACCAGCTGGCCTGGAGTCCTGCAGGCCCTGGTGCCTGAGGCCTCTATCTCACAATGCTTCTGTTCACGACCTGGTTCTACTTGGTCACCTCTTGGGGCTGGGAGCGGCTGATGTGGAGCCCACTTCCTGATGCTGAGGTTGCCTGCCCTCAGGATACTGGTTATAGCTGCCCCAGGCTTAGCCTCCAGTGGGGACGCAAAACCTGCCAGAGTGTCCAATCACTGCTGGTTCCATTTTAGCACTCCTCGTGATTAACCAATGCTCCCCCCCACCCCGCTACCTGGCACCCTGGTAGCTCAGGGAGACTGAACCCCCCGCTTATGAGTGGTAACATGCTATGCAATGGGAACTTCCTTTCTGTTTATACATAGGATCTACTCATGAGGGACCTCTGGGACTGTTATTGACAGATGCTTGTCATTGATACACAAAACAGCTGGATGGTAGACTTTTTACTATTGTAAATGTGAAATGTTGGATAATGAATCAGGACGTGAGGTCTAGGTATATATTTTCCCAGGGACAAATAAAATTTGTACCTGTATTTACATATATTTTATTCTAAATTGTGAGTGCATATGTGGATGCATGAGAGAGTGAGCTAACACTGATGATGCTACTTTATTAGCAAGTAGCTACTAATGCAGCGGCTTCTATTACTTGATTGGTTTATAGAGCTTATTAAAGATGTGAGTCTACTCTTTGAGTGAGGTCGATTTGGTTACGGTGAAAGAGATCGAAAAATAGAACCGAAAGTTATACATTTTAACTTGTTGCTTTTGTTACAGAATACCCTTCTCTCAGACTACAAAATCACACTGATTGACATTGGACTGGTCATCGAATACCTCATTGGTGGAGCATACTGCAGTAGCTACACCAGAAAAAGCTTCAGAGCGCTGTACAACAGCCTCTACCAAACACGCAAGGTAGCAACAATGGAAGGTGTCCTAGTAAAATTGAGGAAGATTAGGATTTGTAGTTTTAGGGAAAATGATGGGATTCACTTTTAAAATGGGCCCTCGGTTCATCCTTTATGGAGGAGTGCCTGCATGTCAGCTGTTGTGCTAAGGACAGGCACGCTGGCTAGATGGGAATAAAGACGGGGCTTTAGAAACTAGAGAGTACAGCACATATTCCTGCAATCTATGCGCTATGTGAACATATATGCTGTTATGCACGTGTTATATTGACAGCTACAACCTGGGCCATCATGACAGAGAAGTAATGGGATGTGAAAGGTTAGAGGAGGTGCAGCCAGTTCTCGTTTTCACTCCTCTTTGTTCCTTTTTTGAAAATACAGAGGTGAAAAATGTAACAGGACTAGATGTTTACACCACCATGTTCTACATCAAAGGTTGACGGATTGGGGTAATTATACAGAGATTGTATTAGAAGATACATGCAGAATGTACTTTAAAAACTAGAATAGAAAGTAAAATGTGCAGGATATATATTTTAAGTCTAGAAATGAAAGGTTAGAATTGCTGGTTGGTAGATTGGCAGAGATAACACTACCCATTTCTTAGAATTGCCTTTATAGACCAATAACTAGACTAATTCTCGTTAGAGGCCAGGGAAGCATTAGAAAAGGCAATTGGAGTTAGCCAGGGTGCAGGCAGCACCAATGAAACACAAAACGTTCCTCTCGTTGTTTAATACTCCCCCCCCACCACTATTATGACCCCCGTCTACCTTAAAAATCGGACTGGACCGGAGCACATACACTGGTACAGGTAAGAGCTCTTCACACATGGAATCCAGGACAGATAAATCCCTCAGGAACAGTAATGGCAGCAGCGATACCATGAAGGTAGGGGCAAGGTGGGGAGAGAAGGGGGAGAAAGGGGAAACTGATTACAAGGATCGATTTATTATCCACTTCCCCTCCCCCCTCAGGGGGACAAACAATAGAAATGTCGGTGACAGGAGACAGCAAACAGTATAAGATATGAAAATAGAAATAATTTATAGTTTATCAAGGGTTCACGAGGGTGGGAGGAAGAGGGAAAGAGGGGAAAATGAAGTGCTACCAAGGGCTCAAGTAGAAAGAAAATGTTTTGAAAATGATGATGGCAACATATGTACAAATACACTTGATAACAATTGATATATTGATGTACAAGAGCTGTAAGAACCCCCATAAAATGATAAAACAAAAGGTAATTGGGGGACCTTTTTGGTTGAGGGAAACCACAGATAGTGAAAGGTAAAGAGCTGTGGACATCAGTGTGTTTTTGCAGTGACCAGGAAACGTGTGTTGTTGGGGAAGAGCCCAGACACTGAATCCGAAAGGGAGTTTGGTCTACCACACTGGAATGCCAAACCAGTTTTAACCTTTGTTTTAAAAGGATCAGGTAAAGTAAAAACCACCGGTGGCTTTCATAATTGAACAAACGAAGCAAAACAAAATAAAAGGTAACCCACAACAATAATAAAGAAAATTTTCTTTATTAAGATTTCAGAGGTATTGGGATACACTGCAGGAGGGAGGGATTAACTGCTTCATTTAAATGGAGGATGTGCGCTTTGTGGTGAGGTTGCCAGGGGCAAGCATGAAGATTTCTTAGTGGGAACCCCTGTGGAGGTTGTTAGGGGATGTTACTATAGGGACCTTTCTGAAAATGACCCACCAATATTAAATTACCCAGTTCTCAGGTCCTTCTCCACAGAAGGAGCGCAGAGATCATCTATTTCATAGTAAACTAGATTGAACCAGTTGTCAGCACGACTTAAAGTTAGAGAGAATTCAGTTTCATGTCTAATTTTGCTAATTAATTAATCTGCAGCAAGAAATTTAACTTCTCTGTGGTCCAATTCCTTCACCTATAAAACAGGAATATTAATATGCCTCTCATACATTTGCTAGAGGAATTAAATAATATCCCAAACCCATATTCCTGCTACATCAGAGGTGAAGAGTAACTATTAACAATGATAATCAGTGTGATTATTATTATCATGATGTTCTTAATTTTATATCATAATACTATTAATTTGGTTATTATGTTTTAAATGTCTTGTTCTCATAATTTTGAAGTCTAATTTTTGTACATAAAATTCAAACTAAGAATAAATAAAGCAATCTAAGGCTTATGATTTGTATCATATTTTTTTTATCTTAGTCTATTTTAATGCTGCCTTTTTTGTTTCTCATTGATGAGTATACCATAATAGCAGTGAGTGGCTACTGGGTCAAGCCACTGGAATCCCAGTGAGTATCTTATATAACACCTGGAGAAGTTAGAGTAACATTCTAACTTAACCTTAACCTTGGAGCTGTTTGTGGGTAGAGGGTTTTTCTTATCAGAATGGTGAATCTTTATTGCTTGTTCTGAGCTTGTTCCAGGATAAAATGCCCATTGATGTCCATGGAATTTCCACCTGGAGAAGGTGTGCAGATATATAATTAGGAACAAGAGGGCATGCGTTCTTTCTAGTAGGAAATAACAATGGACTAACAAGAAAGAGGCTTTTCTTAGGTGGGCTTTCCTCGAGGGAGGTTAAATGCTCATCATGGATGAAGACAGAGAGAAACACGACAAATCTGTTTTCATTAGAAATGAACTTGTTTCTTTTTCTCAAAGAAATAAGCTGTTGATTGTTACAACGATCATGTCATTTTCTCTTTGTGTTTTATTTTAACAATAACACAACAACCAACACCAGAGCAGGAGCAGCTGTCCTCCGAGCCTTTCCCAGTCCACGCTGCACCGGAGACGGCCCTCAGGACACAGCCATGAGCCCGTAGACATCACATCCCATTCACAGTTCATCAGAACGGCCCAGCCGTACAGACTCAAGGTACCGTTGGCTGGTTTTAGGCGTGGAAACAGCAGTGGTTTTGCAGACTCTGGCTTTGTCTTCATTTAAAGGTGGACACAGGAGGCACAAGTAGAGGAACCGTTTGTGAGCACCATAAACCTGTGCAAGTCCGCAGCATGACACACTTGTCCTCTAACCACCATGCACAAGGGTTCAGGGCAGAGAACTGGCGACTAACGGACAGCCTGGGCTTGTACTTCAGCCTCGCTCCCGTATCCATCCCCGCCATGTCCCACGAGTGACTCAGGAAAGTAGTGCGAGTGTCATCATTAGACCAATACCACACCCCATTCCTTTATCCTCAAGGTTAATTGGATGTGACTCCTTGCTTCTTCCCTCCTCTCTTTACATCTTCTCCCCTCTGTGAATCTTTCTTGAGATGAATATTACAGGTAGGAGAGTCCAAGGGCATTTGTATGTTTGTGTCTGAGAGCGACCTTGTGGCCCCTCTCTCCTGGTGCCCCTCACACCTGCTTTCCTCTAGGCAGGAACGCTTTGGCCCAGAGTTTCAATGCAAATAGCTACTGGCCAGCGAGGTGTGCTTTCCATAGCCCCTAGAATGAAGATATAGTTTATAAATTCACTCTTGGTCATCATCAGTGAACACAGTTCCCTTTATTTATAGAAAAGAAATAAACATATGGCAATCTTTCCTATCGCCCCTCTAAACCCAAATAATAATCACTGAATTTTTTATTTGCCAGACATTATGCTAAGTACTTAGTTGAATTTGGGGGTGTAGGTGGGTAGGGAAAAATAATGCTGATTAGGAAACTGGTCTCTCTCCAAAGTAGTAATCATAATAGGATCTGATGACCTTTGAAATAAAAGGTCTCATAGACATCACGGGGAGGGAGAGAACAGAATTTGTGCTGAACTCCAAGTGGTGGGTTACCCACGTGGAGAATATAATTCTATTATTATATCACGATAGCTAGAAGCATAGAATCAGAATAAATGAAAAGAAACTAAAAACAACCTATTGATTTGGGTTCATGAGGGCAATACCAATGGCATTTTTTTCTAAGGGAAAGATAATGAATCTACCTGCTAAAGTGAAGTTAGTCTTTTATACTTTTCATTTATCCAAATAAAGTGTAATTTCAGTCTGTTCTCTTGAGTACCTAGAGCGATGCTGCTTTAACTTGTGTTAAATGAATGGAAGCCATCGTCTGAGAGACACTGCCTCTATTTAACATAACAAGCATTAGATTGCCTTTAAAAAGTCTAAATATTGGCTGCTGACTTATACAGTCCTATTATTTCCACCTCTTTTTTAGTTCTGATATTAAAAACAAATTCTTTAAGATCTTTTCTATGTTTCATTAGGTAAGCAGAACCATCACCTGACAGGGTAACCAGCCCCTAACACATCATCACGCGTCCAGGAGGCGCAATTGTACAGCGATAATAAGTAAAGATTACAGTAAAGTCATAAAGAGCATGAGAGATAGAAGAGAGAAGTAAATAATGGAGTCAGACACATTCCATGGTACCAAGCTCACCTCAGCCCCACTTGGTGTTCCACATGGAGAGAGCGAGACATTTAATGCTAACCAAGGCTTTTATATTCTCTGGGGACATGCAAGCCCCCTAATTACAGGTGAAGACATATGCCACAGGAAACAGTTGTGCTATAGGTAATACAGTAATGGGAGGGGGTTGATCTAGGGGTATACATGCAATAGGAAGAGGGATTAGGGGTATACATGTGGCAGGATAGGCGGATCCTAGATTCAGGATGGCAGCCTAACTTTGGATGTCACTGATCGGGTTTGACCTGTTCCCTGACTCAACTATGGAGACCAGTATCAGTAGGGTGTGAACTCCACTTACAGGAACCAAATCTATGACTGCAAGCCTTTAGGGAGAAGTAGCCCATTGTCCTTAGCACCAGGGGACAGGCCTACCATGGTGGGACCAGACAGTAGGCTGGCAGCTGACTGCCATAAGGGAAGTAACTTGACAATTATTTACTATTAGCTGCAAGCAGTGTCCTAAGTCTAACATATATCTGGGGGAGATGATCTGGGGGAGACGATTTGGGAGAAATCTTTCTGTTTCCCACAATTGTCCTCTCAAGTATTTGGAAATTCATTGCCATGTTATTTTCCAACAGGAAAAGACTGTAGCCCTTCATAAACAAAGGAAGAAGTCAAAAGAACAAACCCTATCAGAGGAGGCTGAGTCTACTGGCTTTATATACCCTTACAACGACTTGCTGGTTTGGGCTGTGCTCATGAAAAGGCAGAAGATGGCCATGTTTTTCTGGCAACATGGGGAAGAGGCCACGGTGAAGGCCGTCATTGCTTGCACACTCTACCGAGCCCTGGCCCATGAAGCTAAACAGAGCAACATGGTGGATGACGCCTCTGAAGAGCTGAGAAATTACTCAAAGTAGGCATTCTCTTCACTTCATGATAAACACCGACATTTCATTGACTGTTTAGACACTTTTATCTCCCTTACCGACCAAGTTATACACGTATAGACTCATTGTTGTGCATATTATGGACTTCCCTATTTAAAAAGTCCTTACGTACTTCAACAAGGAGCCCTCCCTGGTATTGGGTTGTGAATCACTCCAGGTGAGAAAAATTAGGCTTTCTACTCTCCTTAAGATTTATAGTCTTGGAAACTCACAGGGAAAGCTCCGCTCTATTGTACAGGGTCATTATTAAGTCACACTAGACTCGAGGACAGTGAGCAAGTATTCAAAGGGAGTCCTTATGGCATAGTGGATTACACATTGAGCTGCTAATTGTAAGATAAGCAGTTCAAACCTACCAGCCTCTGCTTAGGAGAAAGAGAAGGCTTTCTACTCCCATAAAGATTTTTAGCCTGATCCCAATTCTACCTTACAAGTCTGGCTAGACCAGAGCATGTACACTGGTACAGACAGGAACTGGAAACACAGGGACTCCAGGACAGATGATCCCTTCAGGACCAGTGGTGAGAGTGGTGATACTGGGAGGGTCGAGGGAGGGTGGGGTGTAAAGGGGGAACAGATTACATATAACCTCCTGTCTGGGGGATGGACAACAGAAAAGTGGGTGAAGGGAGATGTCAGACAGTGTAAGATATGACAAAGTAATAATCTATAAATCATCAAGTGTTCATGAGGGAGGGGGCAGCGGGGAGGGAAGGGGGAGCGGGGAGGGAGGGGGAAATGAGGAGTTGATGCCTGGGGCTTAAGTGGAGAGCAAATGTTTTGAGAATGATGAGGGTAACGAATGTACAAATGTGCTTTACACAATTGATGTATGTATGGATTGTGTTAAGAGTTGTATGAGCCCTTAATAAAATGATTAAAAAATAAAATAAAGGAAAAGTTAGGTGCAGAACAGTTTTAAAGACACACACGTAGCCTTGGAAATCCTAGGGAGTAGTTCCCCTCTGCCTCATAGCAATGTGATTCAGATGGGACTCTACGGCAGGTTTTGTGTGGTGGGTTTTAAGCAGCGTAAGGAGCTGTGTGGCATAAAGTGAAAAGAGGTGGCCTTCAAGTTAGATGACTTGGGTGTGCGTCCCAGTCGAGCTGCTTACTTCTGGGTCCAGTCGGGAGGCGTTTGTGGGTGAAAGCATCTTAACTGTGGACTTGCTTTGATGACACTGAAAGTCCCTCCTGACCCTCAGTTCTTTAACACTCAGTCGAAGGAAGAGCTGCGTCTCAAGCGAGAGAGTGAGCGAGAGAGAAGCACCATGTTAAGGAATCAGAGTGTGATGGCTGAGCAAGAAATTAAAAAACAAACAAAACTTTTGATCAAGTTAGAAATATGTGAGACTTAAAATTGTTCTTTGTTAGTGAGGAAAAGGGGGGAAATGCAGTTACTGGAAACTAATGTATAATTTTGGTTAGAAAATAAAGCCAAGCGCCAGAAAATGAAAGCATCTGTCTGTCAGAGGAGCAGCCTCGTGGAGAATGACAAAATCAGAAGCGGAGGGTGTTCCTGGTCTGGCTTTTTTCTGTTATTCATCGATTTTGCAGAATACTGAAAATCTACCCCATTTAAAAATAATCTTCAAAATGCAACCAAACTGGTTTCACAACAGGTTCCCATAATTACTCGTTCAGTGTGGAAGTCATTTTTGTCCAGAAGTGATGGATTCTTATTAAAGAGTTCAAAGATACGGGCTTCTCTCCATGAGTCAATCAGGCACTTCCGGTGCAAAGCAAATTCTGTTGTTGTTCTCAGGTGCCCTTGAGCCATTGCCCACCCACAGTGACCCAACAGGATGAAGCACTGCCCAGGCCTGCTGCATCCTCACATTCATGCCTGTGCTTCACCATCAGTGACCCAACAGGATGAAGCACTGCCCAGGCCTGCTGCATCCTCACATTCATGCCTGTGCTTGAGCCCGCTGCTGCAGCCACTGTGTCCATCCGTCTTGCCGAGGGTTCCCCTGTCCTGCCATCCTTCTACTTCACCACGCACGCTGTCTCTCTCCCTCTCCGGGGACTGGTCTCTGTTGACAACATGTTCAAAGTACACAGGACGAACTCTCTCCATCCTGGCCCAGACGGAGCACTCTGGCTGTACTTCTTCCAAGACAGATCTGCTTGTCCTTTTAGCAGTCCATGGTACTTTCAGTATTCTTTTCCAGCACCACAATGTAAATGCATCAGTTCTACGTCAGTCTTCCTTATTCAATGTCCAACTTTCACATGCACATGAGGCAATGGAAAATACCATGGTTTGGGCCACGTGCACCTTACCTCAAAGTAACATCCCTGCTTTTCATTACTCTAAAGAGGGCTTGTGCAGCAGGTTTACCTAATGCAACGTCTTTTGATCTCTTGACTGCTGCTGTCATGAGTATTGGTTGTGGATCCAACCAAGACAAAATCCTTGGTCATTTCAATCTTTTCTTCTGTAGCCTAACGTGCGGCGCGTGCGCGCGCACACACCCACACCCACACCCACCCACCCACACCCACACCCTTTCCGTCCTTATGAGAGGCAATACCTCTAAAATAACTTCTGTAAACTTAGTCCAACAAACTGCTGCTTGCTTTCTACCGCGGCTACCCAGTTGGTCATTTTGCTGAGTGTTCAGAGCGTTTCTGAGCCGGCCTGCTTTGGTCTCCTCCATTTCTGCAGACAGTTCGGCCAGCTGGCGCTGGATGTTTTGGAGAAGGCATTCAAGCAGAATGAGCGAATGGCCATGAAGTTGTTGACCTATGAACTCAAGAACTGGAGCAATGCTACCTCCTTGAAACTGGCAGTGTCCGGAGGATTGCGGCCCTTTGTCTCACATACTTGCACCCAGATGCTCCTGACCGACATGTGGATGGGGTGTCTCAAACTGAGGAAGCACACTTGGTTAAAGGTAAATTCGCTTGCCTTATGGAGTTTAATCTTAATTTGGTGTGTAGCGCTAGGTCCCTGAATTCCATTTTCTACTTGTTCTGAAGTTTATCTTTCACAAAACGAATTTGTATCTCTCATTCTCACCTATTAGCTGAGGGTCCTTACCTGTAGAACCTCTGACAACCAGTTGAGCTTCCACTACTGCAGTTTATTTTTTAAATGGGGGTAATTATATCTGTTTGATCCACCTCAGAGCCACCTAGGACTAGAGATGCTTAGAGATGTAAAAACGTATACAGGCAGGCGACAGCTCCTTGCCATCGAGCCAATTCCAACTCATAGGGACTATTATTTTCAAAGTCCTTTGGCCTGACCATTCGATCGTCACTAAACTCACTGCTAACAAGTTGATTGTAACTTGTGGCATCCCTATAGGACAGGGTAAAACTGCCCCTTTGGCTTTCCGAGACGGTAACTGTGTAAAGGAGCCGCGGCTGGTGGCTTGGCATTGCTGACCTTCTGCTTTGCAGTCCCAGGCGTAACCCATTGTAGTAAGACTTTTAAGTGGAAGTTTTCTCTACTGATGATACTAAGAGATAATAAACTAAATAAAATTAGTAAGCTAGATGCCTGTTTCTTAAAGCCTACTTCACACGCTTGTCCCCACACACTGCTGACCACCTCCAAGGCCCCGTTTCATTGTAGTTCAGTCTCATTGCTCACTCCTGAATAAGCAAGAGCAATTTAGTTAATGCCTAAGGATATTTGAACTCTGACAGAAAACCCAAGCCTAATACTTTAGGGTATGGTCAAGCTTTAAAAAGCACAAGTGCTTATGAAACTGAATGAAGGAAAACAAAGTATAAGCATTAAGAGGTTCGCCTTATATTTTTATTTTCCTTCGCAGGGGAAAACAAACAAATACTTTCTAGTGGCACTGACTCATGGCAACCCTGTGTATGTTAAGGTAGAAGTGTGCTCCCTAGACCTGGAAGGGCTGACTTTTTTTTTTCTTCCAGAATTAGATGATCAGGCTTGTCTTCTGAGGCATCTGTCAGTGAATCATACCGTCAACCTTTCAGTTAGCAGTCGAACTTAACCACTTGCTCTGCTTTGGGATTCCTCTGTCACTCAGAAAATCTCAGTGCCATCGAGTCAATTTTGACCAATAGCAGCCCTATAGGACAGATTAGAATTGCTCCTCTGGGTTTCTGAGGCCTTGAATCCTCACTTGAGTAGACAGCTTCATCTTTCTCTCATGGGAGTGGCTGGTGATTTCGAACAGCTGACCTTATGGTTGGCAGCTCGGTGTGTAGTCCACTATTGCACTAGGGCTCCTTCCTATTCTCCCTAAAGTTCTTAAAAATAAGATGTATCCCATTCAAATGACTACTTTTGATGAACCTTCTAGACAAGACTCCCCAAAATAAATGAAAGCAAACTATAAAACATGAAAAAGTCTGCACATCGCCATGCCCCAATGAGGTAATATAAATAAATGTCAATCTGATTGCCTTACATAGCTATCTCTTTAACAAAGGATCAAAGAAACAGAACGAAATTGTTTCCAAAAGAAATTCTTGGAGATGAGGAAATCACTTTCATCTGTGACGAAGTTCACGTCACAGCTCCAGGAGCAGCCAGTGTGAGGTGCTTATAGACAACTGCAAGTTTGGAAATAATTGTCCCCTGGCTGGGCGGTCTGCATATGTTAGGTGCTGTGAAGCAGTGAAGACTTCTTGCCCTTCCTTTGTTCTTAGCTGCTTGGAATTCCAAGCCCAGTGGGCCTGCCGCCAAAAGAGAGATGTAAAGAAGCAAGGTGAAACTGCCCTAAAACATAGAAGCGAATTAGTAATAAAGGAGCCTAGATCAGCTACTTAATGTTTCTGATGTGTGACATCACAATATAATAATAATAATAATAATAATAATAATAATAACAACAATATTATTTCCAGTGTCTAGATCCTAATTCAATCAGTGCTTGTCTTCTGAGTTTGGCAAACACGTGCAAATAATTCTCAGGTTTCCCTGGTTAGAATAGTTCCAAGTGGATGGGGACTGGAGGAAGACCCCCTAGGTTATATGGATGAGCACACTCCTTACATTGCTTTTAGGGTAATTGGTTTGATGTTAGCTCTTAGCTATGGGCTAATGATGTCATCGTTCTCAAGGCAATTGTTCTGTAGTAGACAGGGGCAAGAGGATGTGAGACCTCATCAAGAAGTGAGTTAAGAGTGAACGAGTGTCATATGATTAGTGTTTGTGCTAACTATGATATTTCTAGAGCTAAAAGATTTCATTTGTTTTGTGTTTAGCACCTGGATAGAAAATAAACAACATTTGGGTATGATTCCATCTAGGAAGGGAGAAAGTCAGAGAACCTTCACTGAGATCAAGCTATAAAATAAAGCAAGAAAAGACCATTTCAGTATGGAAAAGCCCATGGTCAACCCTGCAAGGTTGACCCGTGTCTGATCAGTGGTGTCACGAGGTTGGAGCTAGCCAGATGGCAACTCCTGCTCCTGGCAGCAGCACTGTTATCCCCCTCCACTTCCAGAACATAGAGAATCCTTAGTAATCTTTAGTATTACCTTGAATCACAGAACAATATGATAAAGACAGTTGCAAATTGCGTACGTGCCATTCTCTTAGATTATATAGACGCTAACAACAATTTTTTCATAAAATATTTCTGCATGGAATTGAAACATTATTAGTAACTGAGCAGAAGCTATTTTTAACTTGCATTCCTTGTTATAAATCATTTCATTGTCCTATAATTCATGTATCACACAAGTCAATAGTTCAATCGCATTAACAAGAGTTGTACAATCATCACTACAATCACTTTTAGAACATTTTCTTCACTTTTGTGCTCATCGTAGTTGGCTCTTCATCCCCCAACGTGCCCTGCCATTCTTCCAAGGAACCATTAATCCAATTACCTTCTTTATATATTTACCCATCCTGAATTTCATACACAGAAAACATTTTTTAAAAACCCCAAACTAAGAACAGTAATAAAGTAAAACAAAAACCTCAATCAAAAAGAAAGCAGAAAATAATAAAAACGAACAAATAGAAGACGGGTCATAAAGGAGATGAAATGATAAGGTGTTAAATTTTAGCCTAACTGTACCTGCAACAATTCACTTTCCACTGTGTTTGATTTTTATTCCTTTTCCTTTACTTGCTGCTTTATTGTCAAGAACGTTATTGACCTAGGTTCACAAATATATACTAATTGCCATAATATTGTAGCTAAAACACCAGGGAAAAAATGACAAAATCAGTGACTATAGGAAAACTGATAGCAACAGAAACAACAGGCTTGAGGTACCTGCAGGTGAAGTCAGGTGACTTGAAGCATCTTAGTACTTGGGTAACAGCCCTGGCTGCAGTACATTAGAAGGTTCCAAAAGAAGATTAGCCTAAAGCTGTAGCTTGTAGGTAGAGCTTGTGTGTCTATGGATACTCATAGACTAGACTTCTGAAAACTGTTTTTGTTGTAACTACCGGCAGGGGTTTTCAAATAAACAGTATAACCGTCTGCTTGGACACTGCTCAGACCGTCCATCGTCATTTTGGTGCCACCTCTCTGACATTGTCACTGAGGATAGACCGAACCCCTTCCCCGCAACATCCCCAGTGACATCACGGTGTATGACTTCAGTTTATATCATTTTGATTGGTATGTGGTTAGGTTGGATTTTGTCTTTGTTCCCTGTATTAGAGAACACTAAGGTCCACGAGAAACAGTGACCGGCAAGTGATTTTGCAACTTCTCCAATATTTAGTAAATCTAAAAATTTTTTAACTTTGAAAGGCCTCAAAATTGACTATATAAAAATACCATCATGAATGTAGCACAATATACCAAAAATGTGGGTGGATCTACACATTCCTTGAGTTTGTCTAGCATAGAAAATATTTACCGTATGTAGGATGGGTCATAGAGCTAACAGAATGTGGCCCTTCTTGGCTTTATAATATGACTAAATTTTAGCGTGCTTTTTGTGTGATACTTACCGCTTCATGGCTTTTACACATTATTAAAGCAATTTGTGCATTGAAAAATATTTCAGCATTGAAAAACTCCTTCTCATTGGCCCCTCTAAAGTCCAAACAAACTCATTGCTATCAAGATCATGTGACACATAGCAACTCTATGTAGAGTTTCCAAGGTTGCCAATCTTTAGATGAACAAGCCTCATCTTTCTACAGAGGAGCGACTGGTAGATTTGAGCAAATGACCTTGCAGTTAGCTGTCCAAACCTCACTTGGCAAAACCACCTAAGTCCCTGTCGGGGTAAACAATGGCAGTGTGATACACATGTTGTAAAAACATTCAAATGCATGTGTGTATCTGCTTGTCGCACTGCTGTTGAGTCAATGCCAACTTATAGAGACCCTACAGGACAGAGTAGAACTGTCCCTGTGCGTTTCCAAGGCTGTAACTCTTTCTTTCCAAGATTACTTCTCCCATGGAGTAGGCTGGTGGTTGCAAATGGATGACTTTATGGATTTCAGCCCAATGCTTAACCACTACATAACTGTATATGCATACAGTCTTAAATAATTAATAAAAATAAAAATAAGATTGCACTATATACGTGATTCTCTAAGTTATTTTTGTCCTGATTAACAATCTATATTAAATACTTTTTCATTATATTCAACATAGCTTTTATCTTTTCAATGCTTGCATAATATTCTATATTGGACACACCAGCTGTCTCTCTATAGGTGAACATTTAGGTGGATGCTGGTTTTCTGCTATTCTCAGTAACCATGCAGGGAACACCCCTACCCATATATGCTGGTGCTGATGAAATCTCTTTAGGGAGATGCTTTTATAGCTGGAATTACTGAGTTACCATTATGTGTAGAATTGAGGTGTAAACCGATTTGTGGATATCCCTGCTAATTTATATACTTTTGCATTCTTAATTCTATTATTTGGATATTATTTGTGTCTCACTATTTGTTTTGCTTTGTTTTCTTTTAAAGATCATCATAAGTATTCTTTTACCACCTGTCATCCTGACCCTGGAATTTAAGAGCAAAGCGGAGATGTCACATATCCCACAGACTCAGGACTCGCAGTTTACGTGGAACGATGGTGACCAGGGCCCCGGCAGTAGCAAGGAAAGTGCTTCTATGGTTAGTACAACATTACGTCATACATGAAATACCATCGTGAATCGAGTTTCCGTCATAGTGCACAGAAACACACACGATGAGAAATGTCTTTGTGTGGCAATCTGTTGAATGGGAACTTTTGTTTACACCCTCAGTCCAGTGATGACAGATGATCCTGGAATTGAAAAGTATTTTAAAAATGCCTTCTGAACTATTGCGCAGATATTTCATTATCTTCCACATAATCATTAACGCCATATATGATGGAGCAAAATATTCCCAAGCCAAATAGAAGACATTTATCTCTTCATTTGCCTTTGTGACTGGGCGAATAAATAGACGTTGTACTTCTCTAAAGCAACAACGAGAAGCGCCTCATCTTAAAATATTTATCTACAAAGGCACAGGCTTAGCATTTGTGTTGATCTTCTCACTTGTTCAATCCAGTGGCTATGAAAAGTTTCCTGTGCATTCCAAGATTTACACTTTTCCATAGGCAACTAGTGTGATCCCCTTCTCTCGCAGCCCATCTTCGCTGGGAGAATGTCCAATATGCTGCGGCTATATTCTCGGATCATTGCTTCTAAAGTTGTGACTTACTGTCAAGTGTAGTAAAATATATTTTTTGGTACTTACTACTTGGTAAATCTTCTGCACTGTAGAATAATGAAAAGCAGGCTGTTACTTTCAGGACTAAGGTGCTCCTGACCCAAGCCCTGTGTTTCCCATTGCCTCATATGCATGTGAAAGTTGAACATGAATAAGGATGACTGAAGTAGAATCCGTGCATTGTGTTTCTGGAGAAGAGCATTGACAGTATCATGGCCTGCAAAAGAATAAACAGATCTATCTTGGAAGAAGTATGGTCAGAGTGCTCCTTAGAGGCAAGGATGGAGAGACTTCGTTCTTACGTACTTTGGACATGTCAGGAAAGACATGCCCTTGGAGAAGGACATCATCTTTGGTAAAGTAGAGCGGCAGTGAAAGAGCGGATGGCCGTCAAGGAGATGGACAGACGCGGTGGCTGCAGCAAGGGGTTCCAGCAGAGGAACAGATGCGAGGACGGTGCAGGACAGGGTGTTGTGTCATTCTGTTGTACATCTAGTTGCTATGGGTGGAACCCACTTGATGGCACCCAACAACAACAACAACAACAAACTTTAACGATGCATCTTTCTTGAATATTATGTCTGGAGTGAATTTGCATTTATGAGGTATTTATTGTAATACATATTCTTTAATATTAAGTTAAGGTCAATTGTATATACCTGTGGTTGGTACCTATTGTGATGGATTTGGCATTCATTTTGATTATTGAATACCTCTTCCAGATCAATTGTTAAGTATTTTGGCTATCTCGCCTAAGTGTGGAGATATGTATACCCACCTGCTTTTCTTCTTCTCTTCCTCCTTCCATTGGTAGTTCCATCTGGGGTTCTTAGAATTTGAAATGACAGGTACACTCTAGAATCTCTGAGGTTATCCCTTACAAAGCTGAGCTAAGGATCCCTGACCGCACAGTGGGTAAGTGCTAGGCTGCTAACCAAAAGAATGGTAGTTTGAACACATCCAGTAGTTCTGTGTGGGAAAGACCTAGAAATCTGCTCCTGTAAAGATGACAGGTTAGGAAACCAGGTGGGGCAGTTCTACTGTGTC
>NW_022103919.1:14893307-14894348 GCF_000313985.2 Echinops telfairi | reverse complement strand
AACACCTCATGATCACACAGGCTGGTGTGCTTCTTCCATGTGGGCTTTGCTGCTTCTCAGCTGGATGGCCACTTGTTTATCTTCAAGCCTATAAGACCCCAGGTACTATATCTTTTGATAGTCAGGCACCATTAGCTTTCTTATCCACATTTGCTTATGCATCCCCTTTATCTTCAGCAATCCTGGTGGAAAGGTGAGCATCACAGAATGCCAGGTTATTAGAACAAAGTGTTCCTGGGTTGAGGGAGTACTTGAGTATAGACCCAATGTCTGTCTGCTACCTTAATACTAAACCTACAAATATAAGTACATAGATCTATTTCCCTATCATTATATAGGAATATGTTTACATATGTTCATACCTGAATTTAGACCTCTATAAATGCCCTTTGCTTCCTAGTTCTTTCCTGTATTTCCTTTTACTTTCCTCGTGTCCCACTATCATGTTCAGCCTTCATTCGGGTTTTGGTAATTCCTTTCGATTACATTGCCCTTCATCAGCCCTACCAGGCATCCTACATGCTCCTCACCATGGATTTTAGATCACTAGTTGTTCCCTTGTCCCTGGTTTTGTTAACACCCACTTCCTTTCCCCCAGCCTCCCCCTCTCCCATGTCCTCCGAACTGTAGGTCCTGTTGTTTTCTCCTCCAGCTTGTTTATCCTCCCTATCTTATCTAGATAGAACTGCAGAGACAATAATAAGCAAAAAAACAAGACAGAGCAAAACAAAGCAACAAAACAAAACAACAAAAAACCGCCAACAAAAAAAGACAAGTCTATAAATACTTTAAGGTCTTTTTGTTGACCTTTAGGAGTGTTTTCTGGGTGAGTCTGGTGGGGGCTACACCCTGGCCCCACAGTCTATTTTTGGTATTCCCGGGGGACTTAATTATTTTTGCTCCCCTTGCTGTTCTGTTGCATGCCCTTAGATTTTAGCCCGGGTCTGATCTACCCTCCCTTTTACAGGGGGCAATAAAAGGTAGAACTCGCTACCATAGAATTGATTCTGACTGTAGGGCAGCGTAGAACTGACCCTGTAG
>NW_022103919.1:14891491-14892586 GCF_000313985.2 Echinops telfairi | reverse complement strand
TTTCATTGTTGCTACACTGCACCCGACTGGCTCATCTCCTCCCCCTGACCCCTGTGTAAGGGGATGTCTACAGATGGGTTTTGGGAGGGAGGAACTCTTTATGGGAGTAGAAAGCCCTGTCTTTCTTCTGAGGAGTGGTTAGTGGTTTCAAACTGCTGATCTTTCGGTTGTCTGCCCAACGAGTAACCACTTCATCAGCAGGACTTCATAGTCGATACTAAAGGAGGAGAATTTTAGAGAGTTTCTTTCTTGAGTGGCAATTAAGTGTGCTCTTAACAGATGATATGGCTGTTAATTATAGACGATTCAATCTTAAATTTATTTCAAACCACAGCAACCTTGAGAAATAAAAATTGGACTATGATATAAAAGCGGTTGCTACTGAGTTGATTCTGACCCAGGACAGCCCATGCGTGTCATAGTAGAACTGACTCGCTGAGACCCTACAGAGTCTTCGAGGGCAGGCTTTCTGGAGTAGGTCTCCAGGCCATTCTTTGGAGATATGTCTGGGGGACTCAAGCTTGTAGACTTTTTTAGCAGCCAAGTAGTCATCTGCATTAACCAAGAACTCCTAGGCTGTAATATAACTAAAGTATGTACTTTATGCCCGTCAGTACTTAGTATGCTTATTAGCATCTACAGAGACAGTGAGCGAACACTTGTAATTGAGGACACTTGTGCACCCTAAAAGCACTTTTAGAAATAGGATGTGGAACATTCTGTTTGTCTTAGTTCTTCATATGGACTTAGTTTATGTGTTTGTTGAGTGAAGGAAACTTTCCATTTATCTACACATACACATATATAAATGTGTTGGATGTTTCTGACCCGCGGAAGCAAGTAAGCTTCTTTCAAGTAGATGTAACTTCCCCTTCGGCTTTCACAGGTTCTATCATCTCTTTGCCCAGGACAAATGTACTTTCACAACTAGGTAAAGGCTTTGCAGGTAGCTGGAGCAGTCTATTAAGCAGGTGATTCTCCAAAAGCCAAACTCACTGCCAATGTGTTGGGGTAGCCTCGTAGCCACCCTTGAGGATAGGGTAGAATGCTTGAGACTTAACTCTTTTTTTAATTTTTATTTTTTGAACTCTTTTT
>NW_022103919.1:14889793-14890611 GCF_000313985.2 Echinops telfairi | reverse complement strand
GGACATGTCTGATCAGAGCACATGGGAGCTAATGAAGGGGGAGGAAGAGAGAGTGGAAAACACCCTGGCCCACCAACCCCAGAGGATGATATTCCTGCTCAGAGCAGCCAAAGCACAGAGAGGACCATAGGGCCAGCCCCACTGCTAGACACGATGTCCCTCACTGACCCATAGCTCTCTGGGGGACAACACTGGAGACACAGTGTGGGAATTGTGCCCCATCTGACGCCACTACACTGAGGTGAAACAGTAAGGGTGTGCACAGAACAGCAAGGGGAGCAGAGCAATGAAGTCCCCAGGGAGTACCAAAAATAGACTTTGGGGCCAGGGCGTGGCACCCCATCAGACTCCACCCAAAAACACTCCTAAAGATCAACAAACGGACCTTGAACTATTTACAAGCTTTTTCTTTTGTTGGATTTTTTTGGTTTGTATTTTTGTTTTGTTCTCTTTTAGTTGCTTTGTTTTGTTCTGTCCTGTTTTTTGTGCATAGTATTATCTCTGCAGGTCTATCTAGATAAGATAGGCGAGATAAACAGCTGGAGGAGAAAAACAATGGGACCAGTGGTTACAGTGGGGACATGGGAGAGGGGGAGGGGAGGGAAAGGAAGTGGGTGTTAACAATCCCAGGGACAAGGGAACAACAAGTGATCCAAAATTGATGATGAGGAGGGTGTAGGAGGCCTTGTAGGCTTGAGTAAGGGCAATGTAACTGAGAGGAATTACTGAAACCCAAATGAAGGCCGAGCATGATCGTGGGACAAGAAGAAATAGAGACAAGAACTAGGAGACAAAGAGTACTTATAGAGGTCTAAATA